>NW_016107808.1:409336-454487 GCF_001604975.1 Cebus imitator | reverse complement strand
CAGATCAGTATCATCATCTGAAGGTGCTACCCACCATTTCTAGATGTTTCCACTTTTTTTTAATCTTACAAGCTTTTTTCCTCGACAAATCTCAAGCATGTCTAACCTAATCTTTATGTCTTTTTCTCAGAGGACATAAAAACATGCTGTAGTAATTCCCCATTAAGTAGTAATTTTCTCCATTACAGCAAACTTTTGGTCATTTGCCAACCAAAGCTCCACGTCTCCATTATCTGTCTCTGTTCTTCATTCCTTCTTTATCAAATATGTTTTTATCTCATTGTAGAGCAGCTGTGTCTCCTCACATTCCCACATATCTACCAAAACACATGTCTTAATGTGTAAGTTTCTAAGTGGGTACATCAAATCACTTACCTAATAGAAGAGCTTTTTTGGAAGGAGTCATGACTATACAAGTTGCTAATAAAAATAAGATTGTACCCATTGTATTGCATACATAAAATATTTAGGAATAGACATAATAAGATATGACAGAAGCTATGTTTATAAAATTGCTAATACTTGCAGAGAAACATAAAGGAAGTCCCGAATAAAGGAAAATAAAAACTATATTACTAAGTAAGAAGACTTAATTTCTAAAATATTCCAAGTTTTTCTCACATTAAGCTACAAAATCTAAATATCACAAGTGTTGTTGCTATAGCTTTTAATATAGTTTTGTCATTATTGTTGTTGACGACATAATTATAGTGATCATACAGAAAAATGGATAACCGGTAATGACCAGGGTAATTCTAGACAAAGAAGAGCAAGAGAGAATACTTTACTTAAGAGAAACATCACTGTGTTTTTCAGGATGATTCATTATAGACTGCATTCAAGCTAGCTTTTGGTAAGGTCCTGCCTCCCTCCAGGCATTTATTCATAGAAAACTGTAGAGCAAAACAATTCATATATCTTCTAACTGGTGACTAAGATCTAAAGCTGAGGGTACAATCTTCAAACAACCTACATTTTATAGAAAGTGAGGTATCCAAGGGGACAGAACACTCCATTATGAGTTGAATTGTGTCCTCCCCAAATTTATATACTGAAGTTCTAAACATCAGTATCTGAGAATGTGATCTTATTTGTGAATACAGCCTTTGAGTATATAATTTGTTAAGATAATTCAGAATGGTATGATTGATGTCTTTATAAAAGGGGAAATTTGTACCCAGACTTACACACAGAGAGAAAACCATATAAATATGCAGGCAGCAATTGGGGTGATCCATTTTACATGACAAGTAATATCAAAGATGGACAGAAAACCACAGGAAGCTGGGAGGAAGGACTGGAACACAGGCTTCCTCAGAGCCTCTAGAAGGGAACAACTTTGCTGACATCTTGATCTCAGATATCTAGTCTCCAGAGTGTGGGAAAATAAAATTTTGTTGTTTAAGCCACCCAGTCAGTGGTACTCTGTTACAAAAGCTCTAGTAAATTAATACATACCCTTTGCAGAGCTTATTAAGAATCAACTAGACAGGCTCTACAATTCCCAGTGTACATAAACAGAAAACTAGGTAAAACTCACACCTGATAAAGTGCTAGGCATGCACATTATTGGTTTCAGCCCAGACCTACTGAATCTCCCTAACTATCACTGATTGGCATATTGGTAAAGAACTGGGGAAAAATACTAATTAAATACTAGAGAGCAAGCATCAGTGGCCTTATGGAAATTTACCTTGTTAGAGAAGGGAAATAGGTACTTTCTCACTCAGAAGATAAATGAAGAGACTCTAAGAAATTCACTCTTAGAGACTGGTGTTACCTTTCACTGAAGAAGATAGGCAACTAATTACCTTGCTAAATTTCTTATTAAATGGTAATCTACAGACCAGCACCATCATCGTCATCTGATAAAGTGCTAGGCATTCACATTATTGGTTTTCACCCCAGACCTACTGAATCAGAAACTCTAAAAATAGAGCTCCATTGTCTATGTCGGAACAAACTGTCTTGGTGATTCTAATGCACATTAACATTTGTGGAACACCGACTTATGCATTGGTTTACGGATTTTCCCCTGTGCCTATTTCAGCAGAAAAAATGAAAATTTGAGAGAAATATTTGAACAGAGAGGGGACAGCAACAACAAAGCAGGCCTTCTCAGTGTTGGGCATAATAGAGATGCATTGTTTTATCATGACGTAGTAGATGTCATAGAAGAATATGAGTCATCCTGTTGTTACTGTAGCCAGACGGGCTGACTATGAAAAGAAGGAAACTCTAATGGCAATGTGCTATAGGGTATGCGCTTGAGCATAAGAGATAAGTGGGAGTTAAAAAGGTCTGGCTAGAGTGTGCTCATCATAAATACTAGCTTAAGTCTGAATTTAGAACTCTGGGTATAGAATAACTTAAAATATCTTCTCTCCCAGAACATGGATTAACTTAACCCCAGGTAATGTTCTGCTGCTGAGCTGATAAGTGAATGCTTAGTGGTCCTCACTATGGAAATTAGCCAGTTAAAAGGTCTAGAAGTTTGGCACATCCCAACAGATAGTAGGCTGTAGCTATCATTTTTTTATTATGGTAACATGTGCATTTAAAGGCTTAGAGATGTTTCATAGTGTAATCACAACTTTGTTACAACTTGCCTTGCTTTTACTAGCATAGCGTTCTCTTTTCTGTTTATTTTGTTTTGTTTTGTTTTGTTTTGTTTTTACAGGATGTAACATCAATTGAAATTATATTTTTATTTGGAGGCCAGAGAAACATGTTATGATCTGAACATTCAGAAGGCATACACAGACATGTAATATCTGTCAATTTAGATCCAAAAGTGAAATGCAAGATTCAGAAAGTAGTTCTTGAATTGTTATAAGTTCATGAGATGAAAAAACTAATCAGCCTACAAACCAAACTGTAGATAAAGAAGAAGGCTCTAAGATGGCAGGGCTTTGCATTAGCCACTATTCATACCAGTAATAAAAAAATTGGTATGGTATAGGGGACCAGCTATATAGAAAAAAATACTTTCATGGGGCTTAGAAATGTAAAGGAATAAAGAAATCACCTAAGCCATGCCTATATCTAGTGTAAGGCAAAATCTATATCCACAATTTTGCTGTAGATGATCAATCAGCCATTGATGGTAGACTTCTGGTGATGAGAAGCTCACTGCTTCCTGAGAAAGACTGTATCATTTTAAACATTGCTGACTGCTCTGGAAGTTTGTCCATATATTGAACTGGACCTTGTTTCTCCATAACTTTCACTGACTGGCATATTGGTGAAGAACTGGGAAGAAAAAATACGAATTAAATTGGATTGAAATTGGTCTTAGGCCAACCCTCTAAGGCTATACCAATTGGCATTACCCAGGTTTAGGGCATTAGCCATAATGAATTTTATAATGAAGTACATATTTGTTAATATCTAAAGTGGAACAAAATAAATTACATGTAGGACTGTAACTAGAAGATTAAATAAAATAGAGAGATAAAAGACCTTGGCTGGGCATGGTGGCTTATACCTGTAATCTTAACACTTTGGGAGGCTGAGGTTGGTGGATCCCTTGAGCTCAGGAGTTAGAGACCAGCCTGGGCACCATGGCAAAACCCCATCTCTACAAAAATTACAAAAAGTTAGCTGGATGTGGTGGCGCTCATCTGTGGTCCCTGCTATTTCAGAAGCCAAGGTGAAAGGATCACTTGAGCCCGAGAGGCAGAGGTTGCAGTGACCCAAGATCTTGCCACTGCATTCCAGCCTGGGTGACAGAGCAAGACCCTATATCAAAAAAATAAAAATAAAAGACCTTTGGAATAGTAAAGTGCTACATAAGTTGTAATGAATTATTGTCAAGGCACTGGCACTGCCTGCCCTTAACATCAAGATTTTACCATGTAAAACAGAAGGGGATGATGTTGCTGTATAAGTGAAGAATGGAATGTCCTGAGCCCCATGTTTCTCTGCAGATATTCAAGTTTCATTGTTTTTAATCTCTACCCATCTATGTCACAAAAGGAATCAAGGCAATTTATATAGACCGTGGCACCTAGTTGATATCACGTACTAGAAATTCAAGGTGGGCAATTGGTAGTGTTAGATGAGTATTCTGTGAGTGACATCCTTGTTGTACCTGAAATAGTTTAACATTGGTTGAATGGATAAATTCAGCAAAGAGAACTGAATGTTATAAAAGGATATTTTTGATCAATTGGGCCACTGTGTGTCATGAACATTTATCCCTAAAGTATCAACATACCTTCCTAGTGTGAGGAGTCCTATGATCCAAATCATTTTCCAAACAAGTATAACACATGAACTTGAATTAGTTTATAAATATTGTAACACTGAAAAGAACAGTATGTTTTTCCAATAAGGAAGGATTGCCAAAAATATCTATAACTTCTAGACACTCCGGGACAGACGGAACCCACTGCCTTGAAGGGAAGGACCCAATCCTGGCAGTATTCATCACCTGCTAACTGAAGAATCCAGGGGCTCTTAATAACCAGAAATGATACCTAGATACTATTTTGAGGACCATTAATGCTTTGCCTATAAGGACACAGATAGACTGAAAATGAAGAAATGGAAAAAGATTGTATGCAAATGAAAACCAAAAGAGAGCAGGAGTGACTAGATTTCTATCAGACAAAATAAATTTCAAGACAAAAACTATAAGAGGAGACAAAAAGGTCACTATATAATAATGAAGCTGTCAATTTAACAAGACAATATAACAATTTTAAATATATATTCCCAACACTAGAGCAACCAGATATAAAAAGAAAATATATTGCAGACAGAGAAATATCTCAGCATGACAATAGTTGGGATCTTCAACACCCCACTTTCACCATTGGACAGATATTCCAGAGAGAAAATCAACAAAGAAACATCACACTTAATCTATACTATAAATGGATTGAATATATATTTACAGAATATGTCATCCAACAGCTGCAGAATACACATTATTTTCCTCGGCACATGGATTATTTTCAAAGACAGACCATATGGTAGGTCACAAAACAAGACTTATAACATTCAAAAAATCAAAATAATATCAAGCATCTTCTTCGACCACAACGGAATAAAACTAGAAACCACAAACAAGAGGAATTTGACAACCTATAAAAACATATGAAAATTACTCAACATGTTTCTGAATGACTTGTGTGTCAATGAAGAAATTAAGAAAAAAATTGACAAACTTCTTGAAACAAATGACAATGGAAATACAACATACCAAAACATAGAATACACCAAAATCAGTACTGAGAGGAAATTATATAGCTATAAGCCTACATCAGAAAACATGAAAAACTTCAAGTAAACAATCAAATGATGCGTCTTTAAAAACAAGAAGAGCAATAGAAAACCACACCATAATAGGAAAAAAAGAAATAAAGATCATGGCAGTAATAAATACAATTTAAATAAACAATTTAAAAGATTGAACAAAGTTTTTAAGAGTTAAAAAGATATGACAAATCTTCACCAAGACTAAATTTCAAAAGACAAGATCCAAATAAAACAGAAATGAAAAAAGACATTACAATATTAGTAATTAGTAATGCTGCAGAAATTCGAAGCATCAATTGCTACTATGAGCAACTATATGCCAATGAATTGGAAAATCCAGAAGACATGAACAAAATCCCTAGACACATAAAACCTGGCAAGATTGAATCAAGAAGAAAGGCAAAATCCAAATAGACCAATAACAAGCAATGAGATTGAAGCTCTAATAAAAAAAATCCTCACTAAAGAAAACCCTGGGAACCAATGATTTTACTGCTGAATTCTATCAAAGATTTGAAGGAGAACTAATACCAATCCTACTCAAACTATTCTGAAAAACAGAGGAGGAGGGAATAATACTTCCAAACTGTTGCCGCAAGGCCAATGTTACCCTGGTACCAAAACCAAACAAAGATACATCAAAATGAAGAAAACCACAGGCCAATACCTCTGATGACTATTGATGCCAAAATCCACAAGAGTCTAGCAAATAAATTTAACAATACTTTAGAAATATTATTAATCATGACCAAGTGGGATTTATCCCTGGGTTTCAAGGATGGTTCAACACACACAAGTCAATCAATGTGATAAATCATATCAACAGAATGAAAGACAAAATACATATGATCATTTCAATTGATGCTAAAGAGGAACTGATAAAATTAAACGTCCTTTTATGACTCAAGAAATCATCAAGAAACCGAGTATAGAGGAAAAATAACATAATAAAAGTTATATATGACAGACACACATCTGGTATCATAACAAATGGGGAAGAATTGAAAGCCTTCTCCTTAATATCTGAAATATGACACATAGACCAAAGAAACAGAATAGAGAACCCAGAAACAAATTCACACACCTAAGTGAACTCATTTTTGACAAAGGTGGTAAGAACATTCCCTGAAGAAAATGTCTTTTCAATAAACCTTGCTATGAAAACTTGAAATCCATATGTAGAAGAATGAAACTAGACCCCTATCTCTCACCATATAGAAAAATAAAATTTAAAGGAAATAAGGCTTAAATATAAGTCCTCCAAAAATCAAACTACTAGGATAAAACATTGTGGAGAATCTACAGAACATTAGTCTGTACAAACATTTATTGAGCAATACCCCATGAGCACAGGCGACCAACGCAGAAATAGACAAATGAGATCATATAAAATTACACAGCTTCTGTACAGCAAAGGGAACAATCAACAAAGTGAAGAGACAACCCACAGAATGAGAGAAAATATTTGCAAACTACCCATCTGCCAAGGAATGAATAACTGGAATATATCAGGAGCGCAAATATCTCTATAGGAAAAAGTCCAATACTCTAATAAAAAATGGGCAAAATATTTAATAGACATTTCTCAAATGAAGATATAACAATGGCAAACAGGCTTATGAAAAGGGGTCAACATAATTGATCATCAGAGAAGTGCAAATTAAAATTACAGAGGTAACATCTCACCCCAGTTAAAATGACTTCTATCCAAAAGTGAGACAATAACAAATGTGGCAAGGATGTGGAGAAAATGGAACACTTGTACTCTTTGTGCGAATGTAAGTTAGTACAACTACTATGGAGAACAGTTCAGAGGTTCCTCAAAATACCCAAAATAGAGCTACCATACGAGCCAGCAATCCCACTGTTGGTTATACACCCAAAAGAAAAACAATTAGTATATCAAAAAAATTTTAAAATCTGTGCTCAAATTTTTGTTGCAGCTCTGCTCCCAGTAGCCAAGATTTGGAAGCAATCTAAGTGTCTATCAATAGATGAATAAACAAAAAGTGGCACATATACATGATGGAGTACTATTCAGTCATAAAAAAGAATAAGGGCCTGTCATTTGCAATAACATGAGTGGAACTGAAGGTTATTAAGTGAAATAAGTCAGGCACAGAAAAACAAGCACTACATGTTCTCACTTATTTGTTAGATCTAAAAATCAAAACAATTGAACTCATGGATGTAGAGAGTAGAAGGATGGTTACCATGGTCTGGGAAGTGTAATGAGGTGATTGGGAGTAGGAAGGAACGGTTACTGAATGCAAAAAGTAGAAAGCATGATAAGACCTACCTTTTGATAGCACAACAAGGTGACTATCAGTCAATAATAATTTTACCTTTTAAAAGAGCTAAAAGATCACAATGGGTTTGTTTGTAAAACAAAAGATAAAAGCTTGTGGGTTGGATGCCCCATTCTCCATTATATAATTATTTCACATTGTCTGCTTGCAACAAAATATTTTATGTACCTTATAAATATATGCCCCTACTATGTACCCACAAAAATTAAAAATTAAAAAATTTAGAAAATTAACATTAAAAAGTGAGCATTTTACAAGATTGTATCTTTCTGTGACATTACTGTTTACCCAGTCATATAAATGAAGAATAATTTATTTGTAGGAAGAGGACAGGAAGTCACCATGACACTCATTTAGGAGTGTCCACATTTTACAAAGAGTAAATCAAATTATAGCATGACCCCTACCCAACTCAGCAGACTGGACAGGCACAAGTTCAGGACAGCCATTTGACTTTCAAGGACTCATTGGGGCTGAAAATCCTCCCCAAAGTAGTCTAATTCAAAAACAAGCAGTAAGGATATTCTGAGAAAAGTCCTTGAGGAAAAGTTTGGAATACTCACAGTGATCTAATTACAACAGTGTGCTTAGAGGTATAAAAGCAAAAATCATTGAAGAGAAACTCTGCCTAGTTTCTACACCAAAGTTGTCAGAATTAAAATGGATTCAGGTTGGGAGCAACAAGGGGCTGCTCTTCTACAAGCCATTGATCACTTCTATTGGTCTGTGATGACCATTCTGAACAGAAACAGATGTACTCTACTGTGGTTTAATAAATTGACAAAGAAGGGACTAGAATCCTGATATGATTCCTAATCCAAAGCAGTCTCCTCTAAACCACTCACAGAGACATTAACAGAAATGCTTAATGCAGATTAAATGATACAGCAATGGATTTTATAATGTTTTCTTTCATGACCTTTTTTAAAAAATATATAGCTTAGCATAAGAAAATTGCCCCTGGGCCTGCTCACTGATGCACCTAATAGCTTTAGCACTTGCCACAATTTGCAAGTGCAGGATTGGACTTTTCATTATGTGCAGGGTTACAGACTCTTTATACAGACGTAACCCTTTTTCACAAGAATGTTTCAGAGATTCACTTGGAAATCTGATTCATCCTCAAATTAGCTACACTTAGAAATGAAATTTTCGGCGGCTTCCTCAGCATTTATGAAATTGAATATTGCACATTTGAAAATATATTTGAAATTTTGCTGAGAAGCAGAAGATATATTCACACCAGGGAAAGTGGTATTTTGGTAGAAAATATCTATGCTGATGATAAGTGTCAATGACAATTTGTTGTTGTGACATAAAATTTCAATGGACTGGATATTTAGAGACATGCACTCAATCAACATTTCCTCTTTTTCTGGGGAGAAATGCCTTTTGGTACATAGTTATTGTCTTGTTTCTGTTGAACTTGAGAAATATTTTGTGGGTTTGATTGGTATGCTCTTCCAGTGCTAAGTGCTAAACCAGTCTTATGCAAGCCTTAATTTTAAAATATGCCATTAGAAACTGCAAATGCAATGAACACAAAACTTCAGTATTTTTGGCATTTTCTTCACTATGTGTCTGTTGTATTCAGAGCAGCATTGCACTACTGTTAACTATTGCTTTGCCTTCTGAATCTGATTACTATTACAATTTTTTAATTACATTTAAGCAGATAAGAGATTTCTATTTGACTGTTGACCGTAGTATCATATAGTGCTAGAAAGGGCTTATTGGTTTTTAATACTTTTTAATAATAAAGAAGAAACAAAAAGATAATTGTGAGGAGGCAAATAATTGTGGGATTCTGACTCCCTACCTTTGTGAAGATAAGCATAGCTTCATCAGCTGCTATATTAGGGAGTGATGGATGGTAATCACCAAACACATTTCTACTACACAAATGAATTAATAAACAAAATTCAATGCTTGTCTTTCCTCTGCATTTTTTTGTTTTGTTTTAGCAAGTACCAGTTCATTCTGATTTTTGGACATCCCCAGTCCACCTTATATTACTTGTTTCAAAGAAAGATCAATAGGCATTTGAGGATTCTATTGAAGTTGAAAGCAAAAAAAAAACAGGTGGAATTTAGTAGCATCACCTATAGTGTATTATTGGTATGCAGTACAAATAATACAATGGTTTTACCATTGCTAAGGCAACAAGCTCTAAAAAATATTTGATAAAGTTCAGCTGATTCTGTTGGTTCGCAGGTTTGCTTTTACATTATAGAAATCAGATGTAGGCTCTTGTATCTCAGTTCACTAGACTATTGCATGTAGTAGCCACCTCTCAAAATATTTTTATATAGTTGGGTAAATTCACCTTGGAAACTCATAAAGCGAAAGGCATCTCTCCTAAGAAACCTGTACAATTATATATGATGTACCCTGATAACTGATTACTCTTTTGCATATCAGTGATTTCCAAACATTCTGACTTTCTAGTTTCAAGTCCACAGAGATTATATACGTTAATTCTGGAGTCTAGTTCTTCAATTTTCAGATAAGCTGTTTTGTTCAGCAAGGTTGTAAATCGTTTTTAGCAATGGCAACATATTTTAAAGATGTATTTAAAACCCTCGGGTATTACAGATTGAGTATATGAAATCCAAAAATTTGAAACCCCAAATGCTCCAAAATCTAAAAGTTTTTGAGCACCAACATAACACTCAACAGAAATTCTCATTAGAACATTTTGGATTTGGGGTCTCGGATTTCTAGATTTGGAATACACAACCAGTAAATATAATGCAAATATTCATAAATCCAGAAAAATAATAAAAAATCTCATTCCAAGCATTTCATGTAAGGGATACTCACTTTATCGCTATCCATAGCCATTCCCAGGTCCTTCATTGTCCCTAAATTTCCCACTTTTGTAAAATTTCTTCAAAACCAAGGAACAGACTCCTTAGAGCAAATCTAGCTCCTTCCATTGCTTCGAGACTAGGCGTTTTAACACCATTAGACAATTCTAATGACAGGTGTGAAACAATTATCATGACAGGTGTGATGCTAACTACCCAAAGGCTTTTTTTTTTTTTTATCTTGACTTCCTTCTTAATTCAGGGCCTGTCCGTTATAGTCTTAAAATTCTCAAATGGTTTTAATAACAATTTGCCCAAAGGCATGAAATCGTCATCTATTGCACACACCATTTCTGGAGGTAGCTGCAAGCTTTCTTCCAGGCCTTCTATAAAGAGTGGGCTTCCCCGTGGGAGTTCCAGCTGTCCCTAATTTTCTTGCTGGGGATGGTTGTAATTATCTGTGGCTGTGGCTGAGGTGAGAGCCCTCTTGTTGTTGGGGTCAGATCTGGGGTAAATTTTAAAGTGAGGCCTTCTAAAGCTACTACTTACTACTGCACCAGTGCTTAATGTTTGACACTGGTCAGTTAATTGGAAAGAGGACAGTGTTAAATTCATATTTGGAAAGATACCCACATCTTTTTCTGTTAATTCTACTTTTGGACGTTTAAATTACACTGTCTTTAGTTGCCAAAGGATGTGAGCTTCTTCTTCACTGAAATGTCGAAGAGCATAGTCACTATGCCCTATAAATGAAATCAAAATTGAAAATAAAACAATGGTCAGGATCAGCAATTAATGGAGCACAAGTTACAATTACCATCAGAACCTTCACAGACTTCCCTCCATCAATCTCTAGAAGTGAGAGGGGTCTGATTGCTAAATGGCACTGGAGTACTTTGTTGTTGTTGTTATTTCTAAATTGTTGTTATTTCTATCAGGTCATTAAAGGTATTGTGTTTGTTTCTTTGAATAATTCTTCAGTAGTTTTGCACATATACTCTAGTGTCAGCAGACTCCTATATGTTTTTAATTACTAATGATTGACAAAATATTGCCTATTGGTAGTAGTAGAATTTATTCCACTGTTTGTTATCACTCCTGGAATACCCAACCATCAACAAATTTATTTTCCACCTGCTTCTCACGTGCACCCTAGCAACTAAATGTAACTGGAGAAAAATACCAACATACAGATTGGTCTCACCTCAAAATTCATGTCCAGGATTCCCAAGTGAACCTTCTCTTTCTCTCCAAAAATCTTGCTAAATTTTTCCTGGTGCTGTCATATTTACATTCTTTTATCTCAGCCATTACATTATACCTTATTAATTCTTAAACTTATGATCTCGATCCCAAGTTTACTGCAAAAATATGAGCAATCAGAAGAGAAATCACACATGTTCTAACTACCAAACCTATCAAAGTATCTGCATCAATATAAGCAAACTATTCAGGTGGCATAGTAGATCACAATTCCTGGCTGCTCAAGTGTATAACTGTAGTAATTCTTTTTTGAGTTAACAATTATTCACCTCCCTATTGCCTCATATAGATCATCATAAAAACATGTTAGAATAGAAATGCTCTTCAGAAAGATTTAAACAAACAAAAACATGAACAAGAAAACACTATTAATGTAACATGCTTCTAGAGTTATTGCCTATTTCTCTGTCCCTCTTTATACCCAAATGCACTTATCAATCTTCAGTCATATTTTCATTCAGACTCTCAGCAGTCTCTCATACAATTGATCACCCATTCATTTCATTCATTATTTTCCAATACACCATTCTTTTGTTTCTACTCCTGCTTCTCTGGGCACTGCTTTTTAGTTTATTTTTGTTGGTTTTCTTTATCCTCTTGACTTCTAACCATAAGAGTGTCTCTGTGCTCTGTCTGAAATCCTCTATCCAGAAACATTAACACTCTAAATTGTCACATCGAACCTACCAATTCTTAGGCAAAACCAAAACACTGTGTTATATTTAACTCATATAATCCATCAGCAAATCCTGCTGGATCTATCTTTAAAATGCATCCAGATTGTGACCATTTTTGACATCTTTCACTACTCTCACCCTAGCCTGTACAACCAATCACTCAAATTAATACACTAGCTCTGTTTCCACTGTTTCTCTTATTCAGTCTATTGTTCATGAAGCACATCGAGCAATCCTTTTTAAAATGTTAATCAGTTTATATCCTGTACACAAAACTATCCAATGACTTTGCATCTTGCTTCGCTAAAGCCAACAATTAGACAATAGTCTATAGGGTCTACAGGATAAGGTGTCGGGTCTAGCCACCCGGGCCAACTTGCTGTTCCTTGAGCTTGCCAAACATACTCTTTCCTCAGGGTCATTGCACTCACTGTTTTACCCACTGGGAGAGTTCTTACCAAAGACATTTTATGTAATGTGCTCTCTCACTTCATTCAGGTCTCTGCATACACGTCGCTATATGAAAGAGTATTTCTGCAGCCACTTTATAAAATAACATCCACAAGTTACTCCCTATGACTTACCCCATTTAATAAATTATTTTACACAACACCTTTCACCACCTTTCACAACACCACTTGACTAAACTAGATATTTTTTTTTCCTGACTGTTTCTTACCATACATGCTGAAAGAAAAGTCAGAGGACTTGATATTATTAGGTGCCATACCCATAGTATCTAAGACATCTTTTGGCCTAGAGTAAGTCCTCAATGATAAATATTTACTGAAAACATTAATTAGCCCACACCGGCTCTAACTGCCCTCTTTCTTATTACATACCTCAGAACCTCAGAGCCTTTATTCTTTGTATCCCCCGACCAAGCTCTTGGCATAGTTGACTCATTCTTGGTATTCAAATATGAAATGAAATTTCTCATCATCAGAGAGGCTTTCCCTGATCATTCAACACAAATTATGCTCTATCCCAGCATCTCGCTATGCCATCATCTAGTTTTAATTAGCTTACAAAAGTTTTCGCTAAGTACAGTTATCTTGTGTGTTAGTGTACTTATTTATTATCTCTTCTTTATTACCCTCTTCTCTTTTGAATCTAGGTCCAAAAGTTAGATTTGACTTTTGCTATTTATCAATCTTGACTCTTTGTCTAAAGTTCATTTTTAATATTATATTATACATAGTTATGTTATCCTAGAAAAACCATAATTTCCAGATAATTCATATCTTTGATCACTTCTTCAATATGCCACTCTAACCTAATAGTGTCCTGTAAGTCCTCTTGAGGTATACTTTTCAAATTAGTAGAATGCTGAAGATGTATTTATTTTAATATTTTCATCTTTATTCAAAATAAATTAATAATACCCAATCAGCAGGTCCAGCCACAAAGAAAAATCAGGATTCCCTAGTAAGGAGACTAGGGCAAATATAACTCAATGAAAGGGTGAAGCCTGGAGGTTACATTAGAAATTAAATATAAGTGAGCTATATCAAACTACAGCAGCTTCTGCAGGATTTGGTATTCCATCCCAGTTGAGGTACATATCATTCTGTCCTTCCTGGCTGGCCATCACTTCATTGTGAGTCATCATAACTGATCAGGTTGTCATTTCCCTCAGGTTGATTTGAGTTGGCCAAAGCAGAACAAGAGACTACATTAGTGAATTTTTAAACATGAGGCCTAGTGTACTGCTAGTGTGGCATACCTGTTCAGCTAAAACTACTTATTGATCCATTAATTCACTAAACACATTATCAAGTACTTTATTATCCTTCTGGTGTAAGTTTGAATTTTATTTGACTTTTTTTTTCACCACACTGCTATTGGATAAGCATTTGGAATATAAGAGTCTGAGATTGAAATGATGTCACTAAATAGTAGCTCTTAATAGTATGGTGCAAATCTCAGCCAGGAAAATACTTGTGGACTGTTCAGTAGGAGATTGAGAATGAGGTACCTCTGTTTTATGTGACTCATCCTCAATTCAGTGCACACATATATCAGGCATGGAAACAGAAAACTATTACTAACTACTATTTTTCTTCTTATTTTCTCCTTCTGCACTGTAGCTTTTAGAAATTTTTCCAAATAAAATGCTTTTTAAAATTAGTTCATAGGAACTGGTTGCAATCTCACAAACTTATCATTTTGAGAACTTAGAATGGCTCAAATCTTCAGCCCACTTATGATTTTTTGATATTCTCAAAGAGTCCCCAACTTTGGAATATTAAAATTGTGATTTTTTCTTGGCAAGACTTTTTATATACAATCAGATCCCTCCCCATCAAAATGAGCTTAATGTGCATGCTTCTATTTGTAATTTTAAGCATACTAATGTTAGTTTGGCACCATTAGTTTTGGTGGCCTACAATAATTAATTTTAAATTCTAAAAACCTGGTTCAATGTATACGGATTAAAAAGTCTTTTCCCAGTCACCCATTTTTTAACATCTTCAGCAATTTCCTGTATGATTGAAGTCATTTCATTCGTGAGTATGCTCTCGAGTACCCCAACTCCCCAGGGGCTTTAAATCAGCTTGTAGTGCCTCTTAACTTTTAGCATCATCCTGTTTACAGATATTTCCCGTACCAGCAGTGAGCCATGTGCTCTCCTCCATATATCAATCTTTACACACTGTCATTACTATTGTCCCAAGCATCAGATGACTGTTTCTTATGTGAACTATACTAGATTTGTAATAATTCCAAACAACATAAATGTCACCAGCCATGGTACATGGCTTAGCAAATTATAGCTTAGGATCAAATGCAGGCCACTACCTGTTTCTGTAAAATAAAGTTTAATTGGAAAACAGCGATGCTTATTTCTTTAAACATGTTTTCTGTGTCTTTTTTTGTTTGTTTGTTTTAATTAATTATTATTATTTTTTTTAGGGCAATGTCGGAGTCGAGTAGTTTAGAGAGAATTGTATGCCCTGAAAAGTATACGATACTTGGTATCTGGACCTTTAGGAAAAAAGGCTTGTCAAACTCTGCTTAAAAAACAGAATTGATCTCAATAAGCTAAGCAATTAAATTCCAGTAGTGCCATACCTTAATAATTGGCTTCAAATTTCCACTTCAAAATATTTTCATGCATTCAGTGCAGTGGGCCGTTGGATAAGTCCGTCAACCTGTGCTGGTTATTACTTGTTATGATGGCTTCTGCACTCAAAATCTGACATTACAAGGAGTTACAGCATGTAGTGACATGCTTCCTTGATTCATTGCCCCAGCTAGATAAACATCAACTTTCCAGCATAGACACAGACAGTTTTACAAATATGAATTTCTGATTAAAGCATTGGCAGGAACTTGCAGGTTCATTATAGCAATATTAGAGTCCATTCATCCCAAAGGAGCAATGCTACTTACTGACCGGGAACATCTTGCACCCAGCAGATTGCTAACTACTGTGCCTAGCGGTCGCACCTAAAGGATGGATAGATTTCACATGACATCCACTGAGCCTTAGGGAGATCTAGGTAAACTAGAACACTGCTTCTGAATTTTGAGTGCACAATAGAATCTCTTGAAGAGCTTTTAGAAAATACTGGTGCCTAGGTTGTGTCCTAGAAAGAATAAATCAGTATATTGTTTTTTGTAAAATATTAATACCAATTCATAACTTATTTTAGGGAGTAATTAATACAAGTTTAAACCTTCAAATGCCATGTCCCACTTGTTACCATTCCTGACAAATGCTGATGAAAACCTGTTTCCAAAAGAAAAAATAAATAAACTGACATAATTTTACCTTATATGTATTTTGTTTGTTTGCTTGAGCCACTTCAGAAGCACCTTACCAGTATTCTCTCTCTCTCATTCCCAGTCCATGCAAGATACAAGCAAAAAACATCTTCTTAAAGTTTCAATTTAGATGAAATTAACCCTTCTGGGGATGCTAAAATGCTTTATAAATTCTTATAAATATCCCCATATCAAAAACTTCAAAGCTTACCTAATATTGGCAGAGTACTTTCTGTGCATTCACTGTGACACTAAACACTTTACACACATTATCTCATTTATTAGGTCACAAAAGAAGTATCAAAACATTCAAAAAATTGAAATAATATCAAACATCTTTTCTGACCAAAGTGGAATAAAACAAAAAATAGCAAGAGGAATTTTAGAAACTAAAAGAAACATATGGAAATTAAACACTATGCTTCCAAATGACCAGTGTGTCTACAAAGAAATGTGAATCACTTCGCAAAACAAATTATGATTGAAACACAACATAGCAAAACCTATAGGATACAGCAAAACCACTATTAAGAGGGAAGTTTCTAGCTATAAGTGTCTTTAACCAAAAACAAACAAGAAAAACTTCAAAGAAACAATCTACTGATTCATTTTAAGGAACTAGAAAAGCAAACATGAACCAAAACCAAAATTACTAGAAGAAAAGAAATAATAGAGATCAGAGCAGAAATAAATAAAATTAAAATTGAAAAAGTACAAGAAATTAGTGAAACAGCTGTTTTTATAAGTTAAAAAAAATGGACAAACCTGTATTCAGACCAATTAAGAAAAAAAAGAGAAGATCCAAATAAATAAAATCAGTGATACAAAAAGATATTGGAACTGATAACTGCAGAATTTTAAAGGAACGTTAGTTGCTGTTCTGAGTTACTATATGCTAATGAATTGAAAAATATAGGGAAAATAAATTCCTAGACACATACAACCTACTAAGATTGGATCAGGAAGAAATGCAAAACCTGAACAGACCAGTAACAACTAATAAGATAAAAGCCATAATAAACATTCTCCCAGTAAAGTAAATCCTGGCACTAGATGACTTCATTGCTTAATTCTACTAAACACTTAAAGAACTAATAGCAACCCTACTCAAACTATTCCAAAAAATAGAGGAGGAAGGAATACTTCCAAACTCATCCTATGAAGCCAGTAAAAACACTGATACCAAAACCAAAGACACATCACACTCACACAAAAAATCACTACTGGCCAATATCTCTGATGAATATTGATGCAAATATTCTCAATGCAATACTAGCAAACCAATTTCTACAATACATTAGAAAGATCATTTATCATGACCTATGGGAATTTGTTACTGGGGTACAAGGATGGTTCATCATACCAAATCAACCCATGTGATGCATCATATAAACATCTAAATGATTTTGGGGTAAATAATGAAATTAAGGCAGATATGAGGAAGTTTTATAAAGCTAATGAGAACAAAGACAGAACATACCAGAATCTCTGGGACACAGCTAAGGCAGTGTTAAGAGGGAAATTTATAGCACTAAATGCTCACATAAGAATGTTAAAAAAAATTAATTTAACAACCTAACATTACCACTAAAGGAACTAGAGAACTAAAAGCAAGTAAATCTGAAAGCTGGCAGAAAATAAGAAATAACTAAAATCACAGCTGAACTGAAGAATATAAAGACACGACAAACTATTCAAAAGATCAATGAATCCAGCAGCTATATTTTTGAAAAAAAAAATAATAAGCTAGATGGACCACTAGCTAGATTAATAAAGAAGAAAAGAGAGACAATTGAAATAAACACAATCAGAAATGGCAGGGGGGATATTAACATGACTGCACAGAAATACAAAAAATAATCAGACAATATTATGAATACCTCTTTGCTCATAAACTAAAAAATCTAGAACAAATAGATAAATTTCTGGGCACATACACCTTCCCAAGACTGAACCAGGAAGAAATTGAATCTTTGAATTGACCAATAGCAAGGTGAGAAATTGAGCAGTAATAAATAGCTTGAGAACAAAATAAAAGCCCAGTACCAGAGATTCACAGCTGAGGTCTATCAGATGTACAAAGAAGAGCTGGTATCATTTCTACTGAAACTATTCCAAAAAATTGAGGAGAAGGAACTCCTTCCTAACTCATTTTATGAGACCCGCATCATCCTGATACCAAAACCTGACAGAGATAGAAGAAAATAAAAAGAAATTTCAGGCCAACATTCCTGATGAACATTAATGCAAATATCCTCAAAACATACTGGCAAACTAAATCTAGAAGAACATCAAAAAGCTTATTCATCATGATCAAGTAGACTTTATTCCTGGGATGTAAAGTTGTTTCAACATAAGCAATTTATTAAATGTGATTCAACACATAAAAATAACTAAAGACAAAAACCACATGATTATCTCAATAGATGCAAAACAGGCTTTTTATAAAATTCAACATCTATTTCTGTTAAAAATTATCAATAAACTAGTTATTGAAGGGACATACCTCAAAATAATGAGAGTCATCTATGCAAATCACATAGCCAACATCACACTGAATGGACAAATGCCGAAAACATTCCCCTTAAAAATTGAGACATGACAACGTTGCCCTCTCTCACCACTCATACTCAATGTAGTATTCAATGTCCTGGCAAAGGGTAATCAGGCAAGAGAAAGAAAGAAAGTGCATGCAAATTGGTAAAGAGGAAGTCATACTGTCTCTATTTGCAGATGACATGCTTCTATATCTAGAAAACCCCACAGACTTAGCCCCATAGCTTGCTAAGTTGATAAACAACTTAATCCAAGCCTCAGAACACAAAATTTATGTGTAAAAATCACTAGCATTCCCATATACCAACAACAGTCAAGCCAAGAGCCAAATAAGGAATGCACTCCCATTCACAATTGCAACAAAATGAGCAAGGTAACTAGGAAAACAGCTAACTAGGGAAGTGAAAGATGTCTGCAGAGAGTACTAAAAACCACTGTGCAAATAAATGAGAGATGACAGAAGCAAACAGAAAAACATTCTACACTCATGGACAGGAAGAATTAATATTGTTAAAATGACCATACTGCCCTAAGCAATTTATAAATTCAATGCTAGGCCTATTTAACGACCATTAATATTCTTCATAGAACTAGAGAAAGACTATTTTAAAATTCATATGGAATCAAAATGAACTTGAATGGCCAAGGAACTAAGCATAATAAAATACAAAACAAAGAGCAACAACAAAAAAACAAAGCTGGAGACATCATGCTACCTGACTTCAAACTGTGCAACAGGGTTGCAATAACCAAAACAGCATGGTACCGGCACAAAAACAGACACATAGACCAATGGAACACAATAGCAAACCCATAAGACTGCACACCTACAAATATCTGATCTTCGACAAACCTGACAGAAACACACAATGGGAAAATGATTCCCTATTCAATAAATGGTGCTAAGATGACCTACTAGCCATATGCAGAAGATTGAAAGTGAACCCCTTCCTAATACCATATGCTAAAATTAAATCCAGATGGATTAAAGACTTAAATGTAAAACCAAAAATTATAAAAATCCTGTCAGACATCCTAGGCAGTATTACTTAGGACATAGCATGGGCAAAATTTTTATGACACAGATGCTAAAAGCAATTGCAACAAAAGCAAAAATTGACAAATTGAATCTAATTAAAGAACTTCTGCATAGCAAAAGAAACTATTATCAGAGAGAACAGACAACCTGCAGAACAGGAGAAAATTTTTGCAAGCTATCCATCTGACAAAGGTCTGATTTCCAGAGTCTACAAGTAACTTAAACAAATTTACAGAAAAAAAGCAGAGAAACCCATTAAAAAGTGGGTAAAGGACATGAAAAGACACATCTTGATATGGTTTGGCTGCCTCCTGACCCAAATATCAACTTGAACTGTATCTCCTAGAATTCCCACGTGTTGCTCAAGGGAACATAAAGAGGTTTAGGACTTACAGTTCTGCATTGCTGGGGAGGTTTCACTATCATGACAGAAGTGAAAGGTACTTCTTACATGACAGTTGCAGTGGAGAGGTAATTGAATCATGGGGACTGGTCTTTCCCATGTTATTCTCGTGATAGTGAATAAGTCTCACGAGATCTGATAGGTTTATCAGGGGCTTTCACTTTTGCTTCTTCCTCATTTTTCCTTTGCCACCAACATGTAAGAAGTGCCTTTCGCCTCCCACCATGATTCTGAAGCCTCCCAGCCATGTGCAACTGTAAGTCCAATTAGATATCTTTTTGTTTCTAGTTTCTGGTATATATTTATCAGCAGTGTGAAAATGAAATAATACAGTAAACTGGTACCAGTAGAATGGGGTGTTGCTGAAAAGTCACCCAAAAATGTGTAAGTGACTTTGAAACTAGGTGACAGGCAGAGGTTGGAACAGGTTGGAGAGCTCAAAAGAAGACAGGAGAATGTGGGAATGTTTGGAACCTCCTAGAGACTTGTTGAGTGACTTTGACAAAAATGCTGATAGTGATATAAAAACAATAAGGTCCAGGCTAAGTTGGTTCAGATGGAAATGAGAAACTTGTTGGAAACTGGAACAAAGGTGACTCTTGTTATGTTTTAGCAAAGAGACTAGTGGCATTTTGCCCCTGCTGTAGAGATTTGTGGTACTTTGAACTTGAAAGTGATGACTTAGGGTATTTGGTGGAAGAAATTTCTAAGCAGCAAAGCATTCAAAAGGTGACTTGGATATTCTCTGCCTGGATTATTCTTTCATTCTTGTTTTCAATAGCTGTAATCCATTAAGACCCTACCAAATATTGCCTCCACACTGTTTATCTGATCCTCCCAGGAGGCAGAGGCTACAATGAGCCAAGATCATGCCACTGCACTCCAGCCTGGGTGACAGAGTAAGACTCCATCTCAAAAAAAACAAGAGCCAGAGTACAGGCAATATGTTTAAAGTGCTGGTTTTACCTAATGGAGATAAAAGAATATTTATCATGGGTAGTTTCCAAAGCCACAGAAGAGATGTGTGCTCCAGAACTGTGTTTCTCAGCCTTTTTTTTTTTTTCTTTTTCATTATTGTACAACTATGGAGAAAAAAAAAATATCTGAACTTTAATTAATAAATTTTAATTTGAAATTAAATTTATCCCTAATGAGAGAAATTAATTACTAAAGACTATCTCTTACCTTATCCCCCAAAGTGGGAAAAAATTCTTCCCTTCTTTAAACACCTTAATAAATACCTTAAATAAATGAATAAATAAGGTGACTTGGGTACTGTTAAAAGTATTCCACTTTAGAAACCAACCAGCGCATAAAAGTTGTGAAATTCGCAGCCTGATGATCCAGTAGAAAAGAAAAACCCATTTTTTGAGGAGAAACTCAAGCCCGCTGCAGAAATTTGCATAAGTAACAAGGAGCCTAAAGTTAATCCTCAAAACCATGGGGAAAATGTCTCCAGGCCATGTCGGAGACTTTCACAGCAACCCCACCCATCACAGTCCCAGAGGACCAGGAAGAAAAAGTTGTTTAATAGGGTGGGCCCAGGGTCCCCATGCAGTGTGCAACCTAGGAACGTGTTGCCCTGTGTCCCAGACACTCCAGCCACGGCTGCAAGGGGCCAATGTAGAGCTTGGGCTGTGGCTTCAGAGGGTGGAAGCCCCAATCCTTGCAGATTCCATGTGGTGTTGAGCCTACAGGTGCACAGAAGTCAAGAATTGTGGCGTGGGAACCTCTGCCTAGATCAGAAGATACTTGGAAACGCCTGGATGCCCAGGCAAAAGTTTGCTGCAGGGGCAGGCCCTCATGAAGAACCTCTGCTAAGACTGTGCAGAAGAAAAATGTGAAGTCAGAGCCCCCACACAGTCCCTACTGGGGTTCTGCCTAGTGGAACTGTGAGAAGAGGACCACTGTACTCCAGACCCCAGAATGGTAGATCCACCAAAAGTTTGCCCTATGAACCTGGAAAAAACAACAGACACTCTATGACAGCACGTGAAAGCAGCCAGAAGGGAAGCTGTACCCTGCATAGCCACAGTGGGGGAGCTTCCCAAGACCATGGGAACCCAGGTCTTGCATCAGCGTGACCCAGATGTGAGACCTAGAGTCAAAAGAATACCATTTTGGAGCTTTAATATTTGACTGCCCTGCTGGATTTGAAACTTGCATTGGGCCCTCTAACCCATTTGTTTTGGCCAATTTCTCCCATTTAGAATGGTTGTGTTTACCTAATACCCATATCTTCATTGTATGTCTAGGAAGTAACTAAGTTGCTGTTGATTTTACAAGCTCATTGGCAGAAGAGACTTACCTTGTCTCAGATGAGACTTTAAACTGTGGACTTTTAGATTAATGCTGAAATGAGTTAAGACTTTGGGGAACTGCTGGGAAGGCATGATTGGTTTTGAAATATGAGGTCAGGAGATTTAGAGGGGCCAGCGGCAGAATGATATGGTTTAGCTGTGACCCTACCCAAATTTCATCTTGAATTTTATCTCCCAGAATTCCCATATATTGTGGGAGGGACCCAAGGGGGAGGTAATTGAATCATGGGGACCAGCCTTTTCAGTGCTATTCTCCTGATAATGAATAAATCTCCTGAGATCTGATGGGTTTATCAGGGGTTTCTGCTTTTGCTTCTTTCTCATTTTTCTCTTGCTACTGCCATGTAAGAAGTACCTTTCATTTCTGTCATGATGGCAAAGCCTCCCCAGCAATGCAGAACAATAAGTCCTAAACCTCTTTATGTTCCCAGTTTCAGGTATGTCTTTATCAGCAGTGTGAAAACAAACTAATACACTTCTCCAAAGAAAACATACATGTGGCCAACAAACACATGAAATTAAGCTCAACACCACTGATCATTAGAGAAATGCAAATCAAAACCACAATGAGATACTATCACATACCAGTCAAAATGGCTATTACTAAAACGTCAAAAATAAAATAAAATAAAAAAACAGATGCTGGTGAGGTTGTGGAGAAAAGGGAACCCTTATACACTACTGGGGAGAGTGTAAATTAGTCAACCATTGTGGAAAGCAGCGTGCTGATTCCTCAAAATCTAAAGACAGAAATACTATTCAACCTAGCAATCTCACTACTGGATATATACCCAAAGGAATATTTTTGTTCTATTATAAGGACACATGCATGTGTATGTTCATTGCAGCACTATTCACAATTGCAAGGACATAGAATCAGCCTAAATGTCCATCAATGGCTTACTAGATAAGGAAAATGTGGTACAAATACACCGTGAAGTACTCTGCAGCCATAAAAATAATAAGATCATGTTCTTTGGAGGAACATGGATGGAGCTGGAGGACATTATCCTTAGTAAAATAATGCAGGGACAGAAAACCAAATACCCCATGCTGTCACTTATAAGTGGGAGCTAAATAATGAGAACACATGGACATATAGAGGAGAACAACATACAGTGGGACCGATTTGAGGGTGGAGGTTGGAAGGAGAAAATGGATCAGGAAAATAACTAATGGGTACTAGGCTTAATACCTGGGTGATGAAATAACCTATACAACAAACCCCCATGACACAAGTTTATCTATGTAACATATCTGCACATGTACCCCTGAATTTAAATAAAAGTTAAAGAAAATTAACTATAAAAATTTTTAAAAATGGTGATGGTGACGGCAGAGATTAGAGTGAACATCCCCAAAGTTTTGCATCATGGTCAAATGCTTTCATTATATGTTGTTCTTTTTATTGAAGAGCCGTTCTAAATATTGTGAGATGCATTGCTGCAAGAAGCTGTTTAACTTCTCTCAACAGTATTTCAAAAATAGTTAGCTTTTAACTTATTAATTCAATTTTTTGAATTGATACTAATTACTTAATAGAATATTCATGATGAGGTATAGTTACAAATATGTTCACCACAACATCTTTCTTAAAAATTAAATACAAAATCCTCTAAAACTCTGATAATACGGGCTGAAGTGTTTCTTTGAGGTATATATGACTATATATAGAATGCATTTACCTGACAAATATGTTAAATATTGGGATGTTTATCTATTATTATTATTATTATTATTATTTTAATAGCATTTCCCTCTTGTTGCCCAGGCTGGAGTACAATGGAGCCATCTCTGCTCATCGCAACCTCTGCCTTCCTGGTTCAAGTGATTCTCCTGCCTCAGCCTCGAGTAGCTGAGTAGATTACAGCATGTGCCACCACGCCTGGCTAATTTTGTATTTTTAATAGAGACAGGGTTTCTCCATGTTGGTCAGGTTGAACTCCCAGCTTCAGATCATCTGCCCACCTCAGCCTCACAAAATACTAGAATTACAGGCATGAGCCACCGTGCCTGGCCTCATTATTATTTCACTAAATGGTTGTTTTTGGTACTGAGATTTACTAAAATTTATGTTTCAGTTTTCTTTCTTCTTGATTATCTTTGTTTCTTTCTATATATTTTTTTTAACATGGGCACATACTAATAAAAAGGGGAAATTTTCAGGTTGGGGGAATGTAGTCTACTAGACCTTAAACCAATTTCCAAGGTGTGACCAATACAAGTCCCAAATGTATAAGCTGAAAAAAGACTTTAAGGAAATGGTAAAGAAGTTACTTTGCTAAGCTAAAAAATACAGGATTAGGATAAAGGGCAGATCCAGACCCTGATACTTGATTTCTTTATGTAAGGCTTACACCTTGGTTAGTGTAACTCAAATTGCAACCCCCGGTACAGAACTACTTGACTGATAATAATTTTAAGGCAATTATAGATTTTCATATATTTTAAAATCAATCTCAGTTCGTCTATCTATATTTCTGTAAGGTAAAACAAAGCAAAATATTGGTCATATCATTATGTATGTATTTATATGTATGATACAAATATATATTTATTTTTTTTTCTAGAAACTATTCAGTAAATGGAAGGCTTTTAAATGCATGAGATCTAGCAAAATTATCTAAACTTATAATTGTATCTTTTAATTACAGAAGTACTTAATGTTTAAATACAACTCAAGAATATATGACTTTTCAAATTAAAATGGAAAAGCTACTCAGGTAAATCCTTGCTGTCATAGGGCTAAAAAATACTTTTATAAATCAATCCAAAAGCTTCAGGTCATGTAGAAATGTACTTGTCTATTATTTTCATTATTCCAGAATTTGACACAACCAGACAATATCACCCTGCCCCAGGCCCCTCCCAAATTTCATGTTCCTTTCACATTTCAAAACCAATTATGCCTTCTCAACAGTCCCCCAAATTCTTAATTAATTCCAGCATTAACCTACAAGTCTAAGTCCAAAGTTTCATCTTAGTTAAGGAAAGTCCCTTCCGCCTATCAACCTGTCAAATCAAAAGCAAGTTAGTTACTTTCTAGATACAATGGGGGTAGAGGCATTGGGTAGATACACCCACTCCCGAAATTGGCCAAAACAAAGGGGCCCCAAGCAAGTCCAAAACCCAGTGGGTCAGTCAAATCTTAAAGCTTCAAACTGATTTTCTTTGACTCCATGTCTCACATCCAGGTTATGCTGATGCAAGAGGTAGGCTCCCATGGACTTAGGCAGCTCCAACCCTGTGGCTTTGCAGTGTACAGCCCCACTCCCAGCTGCTTTCATAGGCTGGCATTGAATGTCTTCAGCTTTTCCAGGTGCATGGTAAAAGCTGTCAGTAGATCTATTGATAACATTGTGGTATCTGGAGATTGGTGGCCCTCTTCTCACAACTCCTCTAGGCAGTGCCCCACTGGGGACCCTGTGTGGGGGCTCCAACCCCACATCTGTCTTCTGCATTGCCCTAGCAGAGGTTTTCCATGAGGGTTTCACTCCTACAGCAAACTTCTGCCTGGATAAGAGGCATTTCCATATATCTGAAATTGAGGCAAAGGTTCCCAAACCTCAGTTTTTGACTGCTGTGCACCCACAGGCCCAACTCCACATGTAAGCCACCAAGGCTTGGGGCTTGCACCCACTGATACAATAGCCTGTGTTGTACATTGGTCCCTTTTAGCCATGGCTGGAATGCAGGGCACCAAATGTCTAAACTGCACAAAGCAGCAAGGCCCTAGGCCCATCCCAGGAAACAATTTATTCCTCCTAGGCCTCTGGGCCTGTTATAGAAAAGGCTACTGTAAAGACCTCTGACTTGCCCTGGAGACATTTCCCCCATTCTCTTGGTGAATAACATTTGGCTCCTCAATACTTACACCAATTTCTGCAGGTGGCTTAAATTTCTCCTCAGAAAGTAGGTTTTTCTTTTCTATAACATCATTAGGCTGCAAGGTTTCTAAACAGTTATACTCTGCTTCCCTTTTAAACTTAAGTTCCAATTCACCTTTGTAAATATATAAAAGTCACCTTTGTAAATATATATAACGGAATGCTTTTAAGAACACCCAAGTCACGTCTTGAATGCTTTGCTGCTTAGAAATTTATTCTGCCATATACCCTAAATCATCTCTTTTTAAGTTCAAAGTTTCATAGATCTCTAGGGTGGGGACAAAATGCTGCCAGTCTCTTTGCTAAAGGATAGCAAGCGTTACCTTCATCCTAGTTCCCAACAAATTATTCATCTCTCTCTAAGTCAACGTCAGCCTGGCCTTCATTGTCCACATAAATATCAGCATCTTGATCAAACCCATTCAACATGTCTCTAAGAAGCTCCAAACTTTCCCACATTTTTCTATCTCCTTCTGAGCCCTCCAAACTGTCCCAAATATGTCTATTACCCAGTCCCAAAGTCACTTCCACATTTTTGGGTATCTTTTTAGCAGCACCTTACTACCTCAGTACCAACATACGGTTTTAATCCATTCTGACACTGCTGAAAAAGACATACCTGAGACTGGGTAATTTATGAAAAAAAGAGGTTTATTTGACTCACAGGTCAGCTTGGTTGGAGGATGCCTAAGGAAACTTGTAATCATGACAGAAGGCAATGGGGAAGAAAGGCACTTTGTTCACAAGGCAGCAGGAAAGAGAAGTGCCAAGCAAACAGGGGAAGAACCACTTATAAAACCATCAGACATCATGAGAACTCACTCATTATCACAAAAACAACATGGGGGAAAGCACCTCCATGATTCAATTACTTCCACCTGTTCTTTCCCTTTACATGTGAGGCTTATTGGGATTATGGAGATTACAATTCAAGATGAGATTTGGGTAGGGACTACAAAACCTAACCATATCAATACACGAAGTCAAAAGCTATATATATATATAGTGGAAAAAAGCAAGCACCGTGCTGAGTAACAGGAAATGGTGATGGTAATAATAAATAATACTTGTATAATACATTATATTTACTAGGAATGTTCAGATAGAGCACTTCATGTAATCCTTGCAAAAGAATACAATAAAATAGGTACCTTATTATTCTCATTTTGCAAAAGAAGAAAACTGAGACTCAGTTTAAATGACTTGCTCAAGTCATACACAGCTGGTGGTAGAAGTGGGATAAAACTTACATGTTATAATGGAATGGACTGGCTTTAAGAGATGGCTTTATCACTTATTAGCTGTGCAAAATTCAGTAATTTTCATCCTTTCTTTGGTATTTAGTTTCCTCACCTGTAAATGGTTCAGGCTAGATGGTCTCCACTTTTATCCAGTCAGTATATTTGTGTTCCATAATTTTTTTGGATGTAAATATTCAATGGTTTAAAAACAATTAAGATTGCTTCCTTAGATTAAATAACATTAGAAAGCTCCTGCTGATTTGATTGCATCTGCTTATAGCAAAAAATTTTCATACTATGTTCAATTCCAATCCATTTTGGTCATCATATATTGTAATTTTCTAGATACTATATATGGCTTAATATAAAATTCATTGTAAAATATGTCTCATGTAACCACATATACACAGAGGCAAAGGCATCCCAGCTGGAGATGCCACTTGTTTAGCTAAATATAGTTGCTAGATTCTGTGAGAGAGGTCCAAGATGACTGCTAGTTGACATTGGAAAGCTGCTAGGATTGTACTTGTGTGACTTGACACAATGGAAAAACTGTAGTCACAAAACAAACACAGAAATTTGGTTGTGAAGTGTCTCAGCTATGAAGATGTGCAGGTTAAAGATTCTTTGACATTAGAGTTAGTAATGGATTTGAAAGAGTGATTTTGACCACTTAAGTTAATGACAATGGAAGCTGCATTGACATCCATTAAGATAGTAACAGCATATTGGAGAGCAATGAAGACACTCAAACAACAGTTCTTCGATGTCTTTCTCTCTTCGTCTTTAAACTATAACATTTACAATTTTTAATGAGCTAACCATCCAGGCCAGCAAAATAAAATATGAACACCATGAGATGTGTACTTAAAATATAAGAGGTAGGTTATAGAACATTTCCCTTGCCCTTCTTTTTTCTGGCATCTGTATGTTTTTCAAAGCTTTTGAGCTAATTTGTAATGCATCTTTTCCCATACTAGCCCAGGATGACAAATTACATCTTGACACTAACTCCCTCTCTTTTAGTGTGTTCTTCGATGTTTTCCAACAGTTTTTGGATAATTAGCTTTAACTCAATTAAATTCTTTGACAAAAGGAGATAATTTGAAGCTTACATTTGATTTAGGGTGCAATAAATACAAGAAAAGGTGTTGGTGCATTTGACAAATTGTCCTCACGTACAGTTAGCTGTACAAATGCCTCACACCTCAATTTACCATTTTGAAAAAAAAATGTGTCATTATGTATTACATATTGTTACTAGATGTTGGAAAGAGAGAGAGAGAAAACAGGCATTTTATTATAAGCTGTCGAAAAGCCCTAGGTCAAATGCAGCACTCTGCATATATAGGGTACATAATAAATATCTGTTAAAGGGTATTAAGTTGGGGGTTACTTACTATGGAAAGATAATTGGATTTCCCCTTGCTCTTTTTTTCCATTATCTCCTTCAAGCTTTTGCTCTCCTAGGTATTCCTCAGTATCTATTTTTCTACTATTCTCCCTCTGTAGTTGGTCCCTTTAAGTTGATTTCTGATTTACCCTGTCTATTCACAATTCAATTCAGCTTCTATTTGTTCATGTTTTCCTTTCTTGTACTAAATCAATCATCCTTAGCTCTATATAAATGAGAATCTTAGTAAATTCTTTATTAAGCCCTATTGTCAGCTTTATGTCAGGAGAAGAATCATTTATATCTGGGAAATGATGTAGCAACTGACCCAGGAAGACGTTTTTACAACATGTTAAGTACAGGATTCGTTAAGCTGTTTTATTGCCATACAGATGAAAGCTGTTTTTTCTTTCTTTCTTTTTTTTTTTTTTTCTTTTCACAGAGTCTTGCTCTGTCACCCAGGCTGAATTGCAGTGGTGTGAGCGCAGCTCACTGCAACCTCCACCTTCTGGGTTCAAGCAGTTGTCCTGCCTCAGCCTCCCAAGGAGCTGGGATTACAGGCGTCTTCCATCACGCCCAGCTAATTATTTTGTATTTTTAGTAGAGATGGGTTTTTACCATGTTGGCCAGGCTGGTTTCAAACTCCTGACCTCAAGAGATCCACCTGCCTCGGCCTCCCAAAGTGCTGGGATTACAGGTGTGAGCCACAACGCCTGGCCAAAAGCTATGTTTTACACATTAAGATTCCTATTTTGTTCATTACTAAACTCATCTGAGTTTTCAATGACAAAACCTGGTTAAAGAAAATCGCAGTTCACCTCTTTGACAGACTAAATGCAAATTCAAGTTTCCTGGGAGTTATATTAAGGGTTGAAACAATCACAGTTGATACACTATTGTTTCTTATCACCAGCTGGAATTAGAATATCATCCTACATAGTGAAATATATTACATGTTTTATTATCATTACGTTGCAATATGTTAGCATCCAACTGGGTGTTTATTATTCCTAGCAGCTTATTAACAATGAGCCTATGACAGAAAATAAGACGTAAAAGAAAGAACATGGAACAACTTAGGTGTATCTTCAAAATAAATGACAAGATTATTATTTTTCTATTGTGGAATATAAAACTGGGTGCCAATGCTTTTGCATTTCCGATTGTCATTTAGTGTGGAGTAGAACCTGGCAGAGGCAGTTGCCAGTTGCTTATTAAAATGAAATGGTACGTTATTATGGAAGAAAGCTACCACTTGTGCTTCCTCCAGTAGATGTAATTATCCCTTAATGATCCATGGAAGGATTATGCAATACTTATATTTCATACCAACCAAACAGCTCTTTTCTGTCATACAAAGTTTGACAAATAATACAAAAGAAAGAAAATCTATTCTTTCTCAACATAACATTAAGAAGATGAAATTATATTTAATTTCCTGGACATGTGTCTGTGGAAATATCTATGGGCTATGTAAGCTAGTAGTTGCAGAAACCTTTAATAGCTTGGCATCTGGGCAAACCAATGATTATTATTTCCATAACATCATTACTCCCACCACTGCTACTACTACTACTACTGGCTATATTTGTCAAAAGTTTTGGCTTCCCTAAATCTGATCATCTTTTATGTGCTTGGAAAACTCCTATACCACGAGGTAGAGCTCACGTGACATCCATCCACTCATTCATAAATATGTATTTAGTATCTACGATAATCCAGGTATTGTTCTAGGCTTTTGGGGTACATAATCAAACAAAATAGACAAAAATGTCTGTCCTTTGGAATTTCTAGTAAAAGAAAGACAATAAACAGATAAAATATAGTAAATGTATAGTTTGTATGAAGGTAAAAGAGCAATGGAATAAATAGAAAATTGTAAATGAAAATTAGAAATGCTGGGGACTACAATTTTATGGTGATTATTTTAAAACACTTAGAAAAGATTATATTCAAGGAAAGAATCAAAAGGAGTGTACCATGTGAATATCTATAGAGTGATTGAGACAGAGAGAAAAGTAAGTGAAAAGATTATAAAGGAGGAGAATTTCTGGTATGTTCAGTAACAGCAAAGAATCTAATGATACTGAAGGAGAATGAATGAGGGTGAGATGAACAGGAAAGTTGAGCATAGAAGGCACTGGAAGCCAGATTGAATAAATTGTATTCTATTGTAATGAGAAGGACTTTTACTCTGAGTTTTCATGCCTTTGTAAATTCGCCCTTCCACATTCTATCAGAGTTGCATATTACTCCTGCAATTATAAGTAACTTCTGATCTTATATTTTAAAAGATACTTTGGTTTCTCTCTTGCTTTCTCTTTTAGATCACAATATCTGGGGGAAGACAAATGATATACCATGAAACCACTTAGACAACCATGTAGTAGTTATCACCACGAGCAAAGAAGCCCTTTTGCCATTAAACAAGGAATAAAAACATCTTTTCAACAGCTATGTGATGAAGTCACAAAATTTCATTTGTTTCTTAGGGTTTTCTCCCCAGATTCAATGTTATGTTTACATCTATTTACAATTGATATGGTTAAATATTGTTCACTACTACTGACAAATGCCTGGTATTATGTCATGTACTTATGCCATATTTTACTAATCCTTTTCCTGAGTTAACACCTAGATTGCTTTCCATACTCTGTTATTAATGAGCAGTTCTTTTACCATCAAACTTGGTATTTTAACTTTCATGAAAGTAGAGGTAGCCACTATATTTCAAAGAATAACAGTAGAAACTTATGTCCTGGGAAAAGAGCCAAAAATGTCATTGTTTTTCTTAAAATCTGAGATTTATACACTCTCCGAAACCCCCAAATATTTTGTTTCTCTGTATTTGTGAATTCAGTGAATCTGTATATTCAACAAATTTTGCACATGACTATAATGCACACAAAAATTTAAGAAACACTTGGTGTCACTTTCTGCCTGGTTATCTATTTGACAGCCACAGCTTCTTATAAATGGAACCTCTTGGTTTCCACCCTCAGTCACACTAATGTTTCAGAACTACATGTGCAAGGATTTTATATCCTGTCTGTACATTAGGTCACCTGTGGAGCTTTTTAATAAAGCTAATGTCTTGGATATACCTTCATATATTCATTTTAATAGGCCAGTGATTCTCAAGCTTAAGTGTACATTATCTAGCTGAGGTAGCTTTACCATTGAGATATCTGGGTCCCACACACAAGAATGAATTTAATTTATTTGGTTTGTTTCTAGAACTTTGAAATGTTTTTAAGTTCCCGAAGTATTTTTAATATAGAACAAAGTTTAAGAACATCTGGTCTGAAGTGAGTCCTAGGATTTGGGATAACAAAACAAACAAGACAACTTAACTCTCAACCTGGGCAGAGATCCTCTAGGCCAGCCCCAGAGTTTCCTGTACATTACTTTCCACCTGAGAACCTCATTCTGTTAACTATCTATGGCACAGATCTTTAAGTAGTTCCACTTCTTGAATGATTTTATCTTCTCCATTCTGTAAGAAATAGTGTTATTGTTTCAAATTGCCCCTGACAATATTAACACATGGTACTTTAAATGTATTATATACTTCTTTCTAGGATTTTGCTTGATTCTTGATAATGTTTTACTTCCTTAAGATTGTATAATTGTATCTTTCTACTTATTATTACTTTCTGATAAGAAACAATATATATCCCAATTATCTGATAAGATATATATATATATATCTTATCATATATATATATATATATATATATATATATCTCCAACTTTCTGATAAGAAGCAATATATATCCAGTATAGATATACATCCAAAAAAGAAAGGCTATGTTCCTCCTCTATTGACTCCAAAGAAGCTCACCTAACGCCAGAAAACTCTTTTCTTTCCAAAGCCCAACCCATTTCTTTAGGATTTATTAGAATGTATTTTAGGCTGGTGGACAGGGCCACCCTGCAAAGCTAAATCTTAGAAAGAGAGATGAGTATTATATGGTTATCTTGGTTAGGCCNCTTTCAGGAAGACTCCTTGAATTCTTTATTCCAAACATGTACACAAATAGTAGTGGACTGTGGTTGTTATTATTATCATTACTTTTTCTCTCTGTGTGTGTTTGCCTTACAGCTTCTTTTTGTTTTCTTTCTTTTTTCTCTTTTTATTTTTTTGTTTTCTTTCTTTTTTAAATTTTTTTTCTTTAACTTCTTCTGATTATAGTTAAACCTTGTCTTTAAGGCACTCATCATCTACCAATTGAGGTACTAGTAGATTTGCCAATTGCATTGCTTCGAACACATTATAAAAATACCCATCCCTATCAAAAGAAATAACACAGACTGGTCAATCATCATACTTTATCCTTGGGTATCATTTTGGTCCAAGAGTGGACACTGGACCCTAATCATTCTATCTTCTCCAGGACTTAGAAATTAGCAAAAAGAAACCTTCCAGTGGATTTACTTAGTAAGGAGAATGTGAGTCTGGAGTTATCTGCAGTGATTTTACCTGTCACATGTACAGCACATCTATGCAGAATGCAGAGAAGCAAAGTTAATAATTTGTGAGAGAGAAGGCTTTGAACTTCTAGAATTATAATCTAAACTCATTTACTTTTCAGTTAATGAGTCCATAAATCTCTATTTTTGTTTATGCTTGTTCAGTTTGAGTTTGGTTTCTATCACTTGTACCAGAACGTGTCTTACTAATTCAACCACTTTCTAAAGAAATTGCCAGTAGCAATGGATTTTACTTTGTTTTTTGAGTGAAATTTGTACACTTTTTTGATATGTCTGATTGGACTAGTGGACAAGTTGAAGGCAATTAGAGTTGAAAATAATCAAAGCTGGGCATAAGGTAGGAAAATTTTTTTCTAAGGTGTCTGCTATAAAGTATTTCTAATATTAATGCTGCATTTGGGATAGAAGAAAAACAACTGATTCAAATAACTTGGAAAATATTAATTTGAAACATATGATATCTTCATTGTCTAGGCCAGAAATTGTCAAATATTTGCAATTTTTTTTACTCAACTAAATACAATTTTATGTAAAAAGAAAAAAATTGTTTCACCTGGATTAAAATAAAGTCATCACCCTGAGCATGAAAAGCCACAATGAGACTTCTCCATGAATTCTCTGTTGAGGTATGTTGCATAATCCTAGAAGTGCTGAAACCCAAGATTGACTCTATAGATAGTAAATTAGCTTCACCTTTATGTCAATATTCAACCTATCTTGGAACAAAATCTATACATTCTTGTATAGATCCTATAATCCTGACAAACACAAGAGGTTTTGAAAAAATTGACCAATAATGTTGCTCTAGGTCTTAGCATTTAATTTCCACTAGTACTGGACTCTTGGCTGATAATATTATTATTTGATTCATTAATTTAATAAGTATTTAATAACCAAATGCTATGCACTACACTCTTAAAATATATTAGATATATAATCAACTAAACAGACAAAAATCAATGTATTCCTGGAATTTATATTCTCGTGGGAAGAAAGAGAAAATAAACAACAAATTGAATTTCAGAATATGTAAGAATAATGCAGAACCATGGGATGGGAATTAGAGAAGTTCACAATTTTATGTTGGATGGATGGTGGGATGGCCAGGGAAAATTTCACTGAGAAGATGTCATTTAGCAAAGACCTGATTAAGGGTAAAGGACCAAGCCATGTAGATATTTGAGGAAAGAGTGTTCTAACAGAAAAATACTAGCAAAATTAGAGTCCCTAAGGTATCTTTGTGAGTGTATTTTCAAAGAATAGTAAAGAAGTCAGTATGGCTGGAAGACAGTAAGAAGAAAAGAGGGGAGAAAGGAGGTCAGAAAGGCCATAGGAGGCCAGATCTGTAACTTGTAGCCAATGCAAGAATTATTTGAGATGGGAGCCCTTAGTGCATCTTAAGTAGAGGATTGATATAATCTGATCTAACAGGATAACTCTTGCTGATGTGTTGAGAGCTGACAGAAAGGGGACAGGTTTGGAAGCAGTTATATGGCTATGTGGAATAGTAATGCAGGAGAGAGATAATGGTGGTTTTGACTAGGATAGTAACTGTGGAGATGGTGAGAAGTCATGGTGTTCTGGCAGTAGTTTGAATATAGAACTGTGATGGTTAATACTGAGTATCAATTTGATTGGGTTGAAAGATGCAAAGTATTGATCCTGGGTATGTCTGTGAGGGTCTTGCCACAATAGATTAACATTTGAGTCGGTGAGCTGCAAAAGGCAGGCTCACTCTCAATCTGGGTGGGCACCATCTAATCACCTGACAGCATGCCCAGGATATAAAGCAGGCAGAAAAACGTGAAAAGGCTAGACTGGCTTAGCCTTCCAGCCAGTATCTTTCTCCCATGCTGGATGCTCCTTGTTCTTTAGCTTTGGGACTTGGACTGGCTTCATTGCTCCTCAGCTTGCAGACAACCTATTGTGGGACTTTGTGATTGTGAAAGTTTAATACTCCTTAATAAACTCATACACACACACACACACACACACATATACACACAAAAAATATTGCTCTTCTGTAATTTTTCTATAATTCTCTCTCTCTCACTATATATATATTTATATATTATGGAAATTATAGAAAAATTACAGAAGAGCAATATTTTGTATAGTGAGAATGCCATCTGAACTAATTTCACAGGTGGGATATTTTTCGAAACTAAGTATTTAGAGAACTAGTCAGATACAGAATAATAGGAAACATTGGTGTTTGGTTCTTGTATTAGTCATGGTTTTCTAGAGGGACAGAACTAATAGGATAGATGGATGGATGGATAGATAGATAGATAGATAGATAGATAGATAGATAGATAGATATAGATAGATAGATAGACAGATATAGATATCTCCTAAATTATCCTATAACAGGATATATATAATATATCCTAAATTATTAGAGAACTAGTCAGGTACAGACTAATAGGAAATATTGGTGTTTGGTTCTTTTATTAGTCATGGTTCTCTAGAGGGACAGAACTAACAGGATATATTATATGATATATATAATATGTAGTTTGGAAAAGTGTCCCACCTGTGAAATTAGTTCAGGTGGCATTCTCACTACACAAAGGAAAGAAAAAACACTAATAATCTTGCTCTTCTATAACTTTCCTATAATTTTCTTCTCAGCTAAGGACATTGTTTTTCTACATATCATTAAATGTTAATTCCTGGGACGTCCATTCAATCTTCACAATAAAGAAAGCAGGAAATTATTTATAGTAAGTCCTCAATATTGATAGGTTTTTGGAAGATGTGACTTTCAGTGAAATGATGTGTGTCGAAACCAATATGACTATAGACTAATTGATGTACTTAAGAATTAAGCTCCTATGGCATATATCTGGCCACAGAAACATTACCAAACTTCAAAATAAATAGCAAAATACAAACATTAAAATAAATTGTTTAATATATTGTATTAGTCCATTTTCTAACTGCTGATAAAGACATATCTGAGTACGGGAACAAAAAGAGATTTAATTGGACTTACAGTTCCACATGGTTGGGGAGGCCTCAGAATCATGGTGGGAGTTGAAAGGCAATTCTTACATGACAGTAGCAACAGAAAATGAGGAAGAAGCAAAAACAGGAACCTCTGATAAACCCGTCAGATTTGTTGAGACGTATTCACTATCATGAGAATAGCATAGGAATGACCTGCTACCATAATTCAGTTACCTGCCTCTGGGTCCCTCGCACAATGCATGGGAATTCTTAGAGACACAATTCAAGGTGACATTTGGGTGGGGACACAGCCAAACCATATCAAATACCTTTAAAAAACATTGTTAAAGACAATTAAGACATTTGTTTGCCCAATTTTTGGTGAATCAGTGGGTGACAATTGTTGTAGTGGTGGTGGTTTAAATAAAAAAATCAATGTTTGCTAAGCAAACATTTTAAGGGACATATTCTGCCACCACTCAGTTCAGAAACAAGCAATTCAAAATATTATGGGCTCACTGATTGTTTCCTTACTACATCGTTTATTATCATGCATGTGTATGATTGTTGTAGCCTTTCCAAAATTTTATTTTGCCATAGGAAAATATGCACCACGTATTCATGTATTCATTTATTTTCCAATCTGCCTATTCTGTTTCAAGGTCATGGGTGGCCAGAGCTTATCCAGGCAGCTCAAGGCGCATGGCAGGAACCAGTCCTGGCCAGGGTGTCATTCCATTGCAGACTTGCACTCACACGTACCTTAACACTCACTCAGACTCAGACAGTGTTGACCTGCCAGTTCACTGGTATGCATAGCTTTGAAATGTGAGAGACACATAAGTACCCATAGAAAACACACAGACATGATGAGAATTTGCAAGCGCCATACAGACAGTGGGCCTGGCTGGACATTTATTATATTATCTCATCAAGTGTTTAAAAAAAGACATCGAATGAAACAAGATTATTTGAAGAACTGCTCTGCTACGCAGTGGTCAAATATAATTGATTCTTTATGAAAATAAACATTTTCCTAATGTCACCTTGTGAATTGTCACTAAATGCTGATTTAGTTCATTACAGTCTATTGTTAAAAAGCAATCAAAGAATTTGATATTTTTTCAAATGGCTGTTTGGATTATGCAAGTGTAGGGCTAGGAAACAGTATGGTGATGAGCTGAGTGAAGGGTTAAAGGGGTATAGTCAAGGGAATTCCCTTCAGAATTGTTGCCTTTAGGCCTGATTACTTGTTTCTAATTGAACTATTGTATGTAGTGTGCTAATATGTTTTCAAATTTGTACACTCCACTTAAAATGATTTTGTGTTTTCAAAAGCATTTTTTTTTCTGCACAATACAACCTTCAGGGTATATGTTTACTGGCTAATAAAATATCGAAAGCATGCATGTATTGGCAGGCAAGCCCACACCCTGGAGTTTGTTATTGCTTGCATAATTAGCCATCAATTATCACCAGTTACATTTGCACCTGTTCCATTTGCACCTGCTCCATTTGCAGATCTTTGGACTTTCAAGCTAGCCCAATTATCATGTTATGAACTTTGTCCCACTTGTAAGACAGTGGGAAAATCATATCTGCTTTGAAGAATCTCTACTTAAGGAAAGTCTACGCAACCATCTGAGAAGGAAATACTTCAGTCAAACCACTTTAAATACACTGTGAAAATATTAGTATATCCCCAAAAAACAGTTATTTCGTTTGCAATCATATATTTTGGAGTTCCAAAAAACTCGAATTAATTTCATTCTACTAATAAAGAGAATAAGCCCTGGAAAGTGAAAGTGACTTTTCCAAAGTCTTCTACCATGTTAGTGGCTCCGCCAGTGCCAGAGCCCAAGTACTGCTAGTACAAATCTGTTTCTATTCTGGCAGGTGGTTAATATGCACGTTTTACTTTGAGGCTGAATTCAAGATCTGGCTTGTTTTGGATATTCAGAGTTATAGGATTCAATGGCACATTTCAAACAATCCCATTCCCATTTCAGTTACACAAATCACTGATCATACCAGGCTTAGAATAAATGTTCTCGAAGGTGAATGTTTTTGTGCTGTCTGTTGTTATTTTGAAAGCTTTGGGAGACATACTATTATGCCAATGCTGCAATTAGTAAAATGAGGCTTCTCTTGGGTCTTCTACCTGAAGACGGTCTTACAAGTCTTTTATTTTTGCCTGTGATTGGATGCAGTTTGTAAAGACTGCTTATATCTGAGGGCTTCTAACTCCAGTTTACCACATAATGGCTATAATTTGCCAGGTGCATTGGTAGATCTGGTGACCTTGGTTGTCCAAAAGCCACAAATGTTAACATAATTTCAGTATAAATTATGTTGGAAAAAAAAGCTAAGGATAAATTATGCTTCTAAACTTTGTATTTTATGGCTTATAAAAATTAGTCTTCTGGATCTTTATAGATTTCAGTCCCCATTCAACTGTATGAGGCCTTAATAGCTAAAATATTTTGGCTTTTTTATACATAAACTTAGAAATAGTTCACCCTCTGAAGGGAAAATCTATATGCAACACACTTTGTGAAAAGCTATGATTGATGTCATAGTTAATCACTTAACAGACATTCTTTCACTTTTGCCTACAGAAATTTCAGCTAGTAATTACACTCAGTTCTAGTGATTATCTCATAGTAGAGTATGCACAAAGATTCATTCAATGAGACTTCAATTTGGCAGTTAAAAAATCTTAGTAATTGAATGGTTAAAGTGATGATATAATGACTGGAGAATTATACTAAAAAGTCAAGGAACCAACCTTTTATCCAGATTTACTGTGTTTAAGCTGGGTTTCCTGAATCAATGAGAAGTGATGTTGAGAACATGGGTTTTTGAGTAAGGCAATCTAATTTCACTCTTTATTTTAAAATGTACAATTAAATTATTATCGACTATAGTCACCCTCTTGTGCAATCAAATAGTAGTTCTTATTCATTCTTATTATTTTTATACTCATTAACCATCTCTACATCCCCCCACTGTACACTATCCTTCCCAGCTTATGGTCACCCTCTTTCTGCTCTCTATCTTCATGACTTCAATGGTTGATATTTACATCTAGCAAATAAGTGAGAACATGTGATGTTTGACTTTCTGTGCCTGGTTTATTTTACTTAATATAATGACTTCCTGTTCCATCCATGTTGTTGCAAATAACAGAATATCAGCTTTTTTTTTTAATGGCCGAATAGTACTACATTATGTATATGTACCACATTTTCTTTATCTATTCAACCATTGATAGGCATTTAGGTGGCTTTCAAATCTTAGCTATTGTAAGCAAGGCCGTAACAAACACAGGAATGCAGATATAAATTCAATATTCTGATTTCCTTTCTTTTGGGTATATGCCCAGCATTGGGATTTCTAGATAACATAGTAGTTCAACTTTTATCTTTTGGAGGGCCCTCCAAACTATTCTCCATAGTGATTATAGTGATTTATATTCCCAGCAACAGTGTACAATGATTCCATTTTCTCCACACTCTTGTCAGTGTTTGTTATTGCCTGACTTTTAGATATAAGTCATTTTAACTGGGGTGAGATTACTCGTTGTAGTTTTGAATTGCATTTCTCTGATGACCAGTGATCTGAGCACCTTTTTATATGCCCTTTTGCCATTCATATGTTTTATTTTGTGAAGTCTATTTAGATATTTTGCCCATTTTAAAGATCAGATTATTAGATTTTTCTTATAGGTTTGAGGTCCTTATATAGTCTGGTTATTAATCCCTTGCCAGGGGGGTAGTTTGCAAATACTCTCTTCCATTCTGAGGTTTGTCCGTTCAATTTGTTGTTTCCTTTGCAGTGCAGGAGCTTTTTAACTTGATGTAATCCCATTTATTCATTTTTTCTTTGGTTGCCTGTGTTTGCATGGTATTACTCAAGAAATTTTTGCCCAGACTAATGTTCTGGAAATTTTTATCAATGTTTTCTTGCAGTAGTTTTTATAATTTGAGACCTTAGATTTAAGTCTTTAATTCATTTTGATGTGATTTTTGTATACAGTGAGAGATAGGGGTCTAGTTTTATTCTTCTGCGTATAGATATCCAGTTTTCCCAGCACCAATTATTGAAGATATTGTGTTTTCCTTAGTATATGTTCTTGGCACCTTTGTCAAAAATGAGCTCACTGTAGGTGTACAGATTTGTTTCTAGGTTTTCTACTCTGTTCCATTGGTCTATGTGTCTGTTTTTATGCCAGTACCATGCAGCTTTGATTACCATAGCTCTGTAGTATAATTTGAAATCAGGTAATGTTATTCCTCCAGTTTTGTTCATTTTGCTTAGGGTGGTTTTGTCTATTCTGAACCTTTCATGGTTCAATATAAATTTTAGGATAGTTTTTTTCTCTTTCTATGAAGAATGTCATTGGGGTTTTGATAGGCATTGAATTGAATCTGTAGAATGCTTTGGATAGTATGGACATTTTAACAACATTGATTCTTCCAATCCATGTACATGGAATATTTCCCATTTTTTAGTGTACTGTTTAATTTCTTTCATCAGTTTTTCATAGTTTTTATTACAGAGATCTAGCTAATTTCTAGGTATTTAATGTGTGGTGGTTATTGTAAAAGGGATTACTATTTTATCTTTCAGATTGTTCACTGTTGGCATGTAGAAATACTACTTATTTTTTATGTTGATTTTCTAACCTGCAACTTTACTAAATTTGTTCATCATTTCTATTTTATTTTATTTTTTTGGTGGAGTGTAGGTTTTTCCAAATATAAGATCATTGTTTTAGTCAGCGTTCTCTAGAGGGACAGAACTAATAGGATATATGAATATATGAAAGGAAGTTTATTAAGGAGAATTGATTCACAGGATCACAAATTGAAGTCCCACAATAGGCCATCTGCAAGCTGAGGACCAAAGAAACGAATATTGGCTCAGCCCCCAAACTTCAAAAATAGAGAAGCTGACAGTACAGCCTTTAATCTGTGGCCAAAGCCCCAAGAGTCCCTGGCAAATTACTGGTGTAAGTCCATGAGTCCAAAAGCTGAAGAACATGGAGGGAGAATATGTAATGTGATATAAACAAACACATACATAAAACAATGCTATATTTTCTACTAGTTAATGCATATAAATGCACAGTATAATTATCAATAAGTTCATATACCCAACAAAAAGAAAATTCCTCTAGGAAATTAATTTCAAGTAACTTGATACCTTAGGAGAAATACGTGAGGTAATGTGGTGGGGGTATAGTAGGACTTTTATTCTGTGAAATTTGAATGTTTTATATTTTTCAATCCACTTATGTAAATAAAAATTAATCTAAATTTAAGAAAAAAAAAAACAAATCATGTCCTTTCCTTATTCCAATGTTTACAGGCAGGCAGGGAAATAAAACAGTGAAAATGATCTCATATCTGATATTTGAAAGAATGAATCTCTTAAGCCACATACCATGAAGTGTTTTGGAAAATTATTCTTTTGGTTTTTCTCCCTTTTTAGTTTTTACCATGATTATTATTTTGAGTAGCTTTGAATCTAGGAGAGGGTTAGTAATTTTGCCAGAAACTGGTCAATTGAATTGAGATTTTCAAAAGCACATCATAACATTGATGTAACTGAGGATAATTATTGCAATAGAGTTGAGGGTATGAGCTCTGTAGTCAATGAATTTAGAATCACTGGCTTTGTCTCTTTCTGACTGTGTGAGCCTTATAAAATCATGTAACCTTTTTATTTGCCTCCTCTATAAAACGAGGATAATATTATCAACTATTAAGTTATAATGTGAGTATGTATCAATAGTGTTTGTATAGGGCCTATCGTAGTACTTTATTATTATAATTATTATCATTATATTGCAGGTTCACTCTTTCTTTATATTTTATTTCAAATGTCTGTATAAAGTATTAGGAATTTCAAATTATTATGTTCCATTATCCAACATGTATTTGTCAATATTAATTCTTTTTTCCAACTCATTGTCTAATTCATTTTTATCAAAATTGTTTGAATTGAATATTAAGCTAATTTACTTTTATTCTTCCTTATTTAATAATACAACATTAATGGTTGTAAATTTTTCTCTCTTTTGTTGGCCATACTCTTTAAGCTTGATAGGTAAAACTATTTTATATGCAATATGAAATTACAGATGTACTGCCTTTAAATTTTATTTTATCCTCATTGTAGTTTGGGGAGAAGTTTTCTGGTGCTATTTAGCTTTATAAGTAATTGGGTTTAAATGTGTTTTAATGTTGATATCTAACTTTGTTGCATTTTGATCATAAAGTGTACATGATCTTCTTACTTTGTGATTTAAAAAATATATTTAGTTTACATTTTGATAATGGATGTAATCTATTTTAATTAGACCTAACGTCTAGAGTAGTTTTTAGTCACACAAATAAATTGAGGGAAAGGCACAGAGATTCCCCATATACCTCTTTCCCCATTGCCCCAGCCACCCCACTACCAAAATTCTGAACCAGAATGGTACATTTATGGTAATCATATACCTACATTGACACATCATTAACACTCAAACTCCAGAGTTTACATCAGTTTTCACTCTTGGTTTTGTACAATCTATGAACTTTGACAAATGTATGATGACATGTATATATGATGATAGTATCATACAGAGTAGTTTCACTATCCTAAAAACTGTCTGTACTGCTATTTATTCCTTCCTCATCCTAGCCCCTGAAAACCACTTATTGTTTTACTGTCTCCATAGTTTTCCCCTTTTGAGAATGTCATACAGTTGGAATTGTAAAGTATATAGCCTTTTCATATTGCTTCTTTCACTTGGTTACAAGCATATAAAGTTTTTTCATGTTTTCTCATGACTTGGTAGCTTATATCTTTTTATTGCTGATGGATATTCTGTTGTCTGGATATACCACAGATTCTCAATTGACCAAGTAAAGACACCATGGTTGCTTCCAAGTTTTCGTAATTGTTCATTAGGCTGCTACAATACATTTGTGTGCAGTTTTTCTTAATTAAAAAAAAAGTTAATTAACTTGGGTAAATACCAAAGATCATTATTGCTGGATTGTATAGAAAGACTATATCTAATTTTTTTTATTGCATTTTAGGTTTTGGGGTACATGTGAAGAACATGCAAGATTGTTGCATAGGTACACACATGGCAGTGTGATTTGCTGCCTTCCTTCCCTTCACCTATATCTGGCATTTCTCCCCATTCTCTCTCTCCCCAACTCCCCACCCCGCGCTGTCCCTCCCCTATTTCCCCCCAACAGAACCCAGTGTGTAGTGCTCCCCTCCCTGTGTTCATGTGTTCTCATTGTTCAACACCCGCCTATGAGTGAGAACATGCGGTGTTTGATTTTCTTTTGTAAGCAACTACCAAACTGATTTCAAAAGTGACTGTACCACTTTTTAATTCCAATAATAAATGAGGGTTCTTGTAGCTCTACATCCTTTCTGGCATTTGGCATTGTTAGTGTTTTAAGTTTAGATCACTCTAATAAATAGGTAGTGGTATCTCATTGTTTTCATTTATATTTCTTTAATAACATATAAGGTCAAGTGTATTTTCATATGCTATTTGCCATCTATACATCTACACCTTTTGTGAGGTATCTGTTCAGGTCTTTTGCCTATTTTTAATCAAGTGGTTCATTATTTATTGGTGAATTTTTTTTAAGTCTCCTTATATTTTGGATAACAGTTAACTATTTTCTTCCAGTCTCTGGTTTGTCATCTTCTTTTGACATGTCTTTCACAAAGCAAATGTTGTAACTTTAAATAAAGCCCAACATATATCTATTATTTCTCCCATGAATCATGTCTTTGGTGTTGGCTCCATCACCATACCCAAGGTCATCTATATTTTTTTCTTTGCTATCTTCTAGGAGTTTTATAGTTTTCCATTTTGCATTTAGGTTTAAAATGCATTTTCCATCTCTCTTTATGAATGGTTTGAGGTTTACATCTATTTTTTTCTTTTTGCATAAGGATGTCTAGGTCTTCCAATAAAATAAAAAAGACCATCTTTGCTCTATCTGTATTGCCTTTATTATTTTCTGAAAGATCAGTTGACTATTTTTATGTGGTCCTATTTCTGGATTCTCTATTCTGTCTCATTAAACTATTTTTAGATGTTTTTTCTAATACCAGACTATCTTGATTAATGCAGATTTTCACTGACTTTTGAAGATTAATAACATCAGTTACATGAATTTATTTTTTCTCCTTCAAAACTGAATTAATTAAATTGGTAATTTGCCTCTCCATGTAAGCTTTTGAATTAGCTCATCTGTATCTACAAAAATAACTTACTTGGATTTTGTTAAGAATTGTGTCGAATTTATAGATCAAGTTGCAAGGAACTGATATCTTCATGCAATTTAGTTTTACTATATATGTTCACGCAGTATCCCTCCCTTTATTTAGTTTTCTGTTGATTTATTTCATCAGAGTTAAGTAGTTTTCCTCATATACATCTTGTACATATTTTAGATATATACCTAAATATTTTATTTTGAGGACTGCTAATACAAATAGTAAAGTGTGTTTAAATGCAAATTCCAGTTGTGCATCGCTAGTATACAGGAAAGTGATTGACTTTTCTATGCTAGCTTTGTATCCTGCAGCCTTGCTATAATTGCTTATTTTTAGGTTGGTGCAAAAGTTCTTGTGATTTTGGCCATTGGAAATAATGGCAAAAGCCACAACAACTTTTGCACTAATCTATTTTTCCAGGTGTTTTTGGTCTTAACTTTTTTTGCTTTGGGTTTTTTTTTTT
>NW_016107808.1:398494-409286 GCF_001604975.1 Cebus imitator | reverse complement strand
TTAGTTTCCCTTTATTGTCTTACTGCATTAGAGAGGACTTCCAGTACAATGTTGAAAAGTAAAAGGGGAAATACTTGCCCTATCCATGAACTTCTAGTTTCTTGTCATTAGGTAGATTTTTACCATTAATAGTTATTTTTGTAGATGTGTTTTGTAAAGAAACACACTCATAATTTACTGAGAATTTTTATCATGAATGAGTATTGGATTTTGTCAAATGCTTTTTCTGTTATCTATTGATTTGATCATATAATCATTCTTTTTTAGCCTGATGATATGATGACATTACTTGACTTTCAAATACTGAACTAGCCATGTATAGCTAGAATAAATCACACCTGAACATGATGTATAACTATTTGATACATTGTTGGATTTGTTAATATTTTCTTGAGGAATTTTGTACCTATGTGCATAAGAAATATATGTTGTAGTTTTTATTTCTTCTAATATATTTGTCTGGCTTTGGTATGAATGTAAAGGCTGCCTCATTAAGTGAGTCAGAGAGTATGCTCTTATTCTGTGTTCTGAAAGAAATTGTAGAGAACTGACATAATTGATTCCTTAAATTTGGTATAGTTCACCATAGAACCTAGCTGGTCCAGTGATTTCTGTTTTGAAAAATTATTAATCTTTTTTTTTTTTTTCTTGAGATGGAGTCTCACTCTATCACTCAGGCTGGAGTACAATGGTGTGATCTCAGCTCACTGCAACTTCTTCCTACCAGGTTCAAATGATCCTCCTGCCTCAGCCTCCTGAGTAGCTGGGATAACAGGCGCTTGCCACCATGCTCAGCTATTTTTTGTACTTTTAATAGAGATGGAGTTTCACCATGTTGGCCAGGCTTGTCTCAAATTCCTGACCTTGTGATCCACCCACCTCAGCCTCCCAAAGTGCTAGATGCCAGGCATGAGCCACCGTTCCCTGCCAAGATTATTAATCATTGATTCAATTTCTTTTGACATGTGTTGGCCTATTCAAATTTATTATTTCTTCTTGTGTGAGTTTTGGCAGATTGTGTCTTTCAAAGATTTGGTCCATTTCATCTAGGTTATCAAATTTGCAGACATAGAGTTGCTCATAATATACGTTTATTGTTATTTTTGTCTGAATGTTGTCTAGTGATATCCTCACTTTCACTTCTGTAAATGGTAATTTGTGTTTTCTCTCATTTATTTTTAGCTAGCCTGTCTAGAGGCTTATTGATATTTATTGACTTTTTCAAATAATTGGCTTTTGCTTTTGTTAATTTTTCTCTATTAATTTTTTGTCTTCAATTTATTTATGTCTTAATTTTTATTAGTTATTTTCTTCTAGCTACCATGAAATTAATTTGCTTCTATTTTTGTAGTTTCATAAGGTCACAGTTTATGTTGTTAATTTTAGACAGTTTTTTCTAATTATGCATTCAATGCTATAAGTTTCCTCCTAGGAAGTACTTTCACAGCATCTCACAAATTTTATTAAGTTGTATTTTCATTTTTATTTTGTTCACTTTTTTTAATTTCTTTTGATTTTTTCTTTGACTCATGCTTTATACATGTATATCATTTAATCTCCAAATATTTTGCAATTTTCTAGCTATCTTTCTGTTATTTTCTTCTAATTTAATTGTTTGTTGTCTGAGAGAAGATGTTTTATTAATTATAGCCTGTTAAATTTGTTAAGGTGCATTGTATGGCCCAGAATATCGTCAATCTTGGTGGATGTTCCATGTGAGCTTGGGAAGAAATGGTATTCTCTTGTTGGCAGATGAAGTAGTTGATAGATGTGAATTTTATTCTATTGATTGCTATAATTGAGTTCAGCTGTGTTCTTACAGATTTTCTGCCTACAGGATCTGTTTCTGATAAAGGGTGTTGAAGTCTTTAAAATAGTGGATTCATCTATTTCTCCTTGCAGTTCTCAGTTTTTGCCTCATGAATATTGATGCTCTGTTATTAAGTGTATACACATTGACAATTGTTATGTCTTTGTGAACTGACCCCTCTATCATGAAATTCCCTTTTTTACCCGATAACTTTGCTCAGAAATATTCTCTGTCTGAAATTAATAGAGCCACTACTACATTCTTTTGATTAGTGAATAGCATGGCATATTTTTCTCCTTCCATTATGTTTAATTAATATATGTCTTAATATTTACATTGGATTTTTTGTGTACACTGTATTATTGAGTCTTATTTTTTATCCATTCTGACAATCTCTACCTTTTAATTTGTGTTTATACCATAGTTATTTAAAGTGATTATTTATACAGTTAGTGTTATAACCAAATTGTGGCCTACCAAAATTTATATTCTGAATGAATTTTTCTATCTATGATCATGATGTTAAACTTCAACATGACTGTATCTGGAGATGGGTTTTTTAAATGGGTAATTAAACTTAAATAAGGTCATGAGGGTCAAATTTTAATCTGACAGGACTTTGGTCTTATAAGAATAGGAAAAGAGAGAAATTTCTCTCTCTCTGCCATGTGAGGAAACAGTGATAAGGTTGACATGCAAGCCTGGAAGAGCGTCTACATGTGAATCCAACTATTCTGATACCCTAAACTTAAACTTTCAGTCATTTCTAGTATCTAAGCTATTCAGAGTATGGTGTTTTGTTAGGTCAGCCTAAGCTAGGGTGGTTTATTTAATATCTCTCATGTATGTTTTTGTGTCCTATTAATTGCCTTTGTTTATTGTTCTTATTTTAGTTTTCCACTCTTTTTCTGCCTTTCGTGGTTTTCAGTTTTTATAGAATTTAACTTCTTCTCCTTTCTTAGCACATCAGTTATACTCTTTCAACCAAACAAATGATTTTTCGGTTGCCTTACAATTTCCCATATACATTTACAACTAATTCATGTATTAGGAATGGATTATAAATAAGAATACTTAACGGAATATATTGTTGTTATTATTATTTAAACAAATTGTAGGTTATAGCAATTAAGACTTTTAAAAAAGTGTTTATTTTACCTTCACTTATTCTTTCATTGAAGTGCTTCTTTTCTTTCTTTATATTCAAGGTTCTCATTGATATTATTTTCCTTCTCGCTGATAAATTTATTCTAATATATATTGCTGTATCAGTTAACTGGCAACAAATTTCCTCAATTTTTAACTGAGAAAGTCTTTAGCTCTCCTTTCCTTTTGAAAGGAGATATATTCACAAGATATATAATTCTAGGTTGGTGTTTTTCTTCTCTTAAACATTTGAAGCATTTTACTCCACTCTATTCTTACTTGCATGGTATCTGAGGAGACATCAGATATAATTTTTGTCCTTGCTTTTCTATAGGTAACATTTATTTTCTCTCTGAATACTTCCAATATGTTTCCCTCAGACTTAATTTCCTATAGTTTGATTATTGTATTCCCAGGTGTAGTTTTTGGCATTTATTGTACTGGGTGTTCGCTGAGCTTCCTGGATCTATTATTTGGCGTCTGATTTTAATTTGGAGAAATTCTCAGCCATTATTGCTTCAAATATTTCTTGTATTCCTCTCTCTCCTTCTGCCCCTTCTAGTGTCCCTGTTATGCATAAGTTTCACACTTCGAAGTTGTCTCATAGATCTTAAATATGATGTTGCATTGTTTTGTTTTTTTTTCAGTATTGGTTCTTTTTGTTTTTTTTCATTTTGGACATTTGTATTGAAACAGCCTGAAGCTTAGAGAATATTTCCTCAACTTTATTAATTCTACAAATTAGTTCATCAAAAACATTCTTAATTTCTATTATGGTGGTTTTGATCACTAGTATTTCCTTCTGATTCTTTATTAAAATTTTCATCTTTCTGTTTACATTGTTAATCTCATCGTGCATACTATGAATTTTATTCATTAGAACCCTTAGGATGTTAACCATAGTTGCTTTAAATAATCAGTCTAATACAAAGTGGTCTGATGTATTTCAAAATGGTTACATTTCTCCTCTTCCTGCCAGAAGCATGAGTGGATTTTTTTTTCTGGAATATTCACTGTGAGAATCTGTTTGAGCTCCTGTAATTAAAACTCACAAGTGTGGGGATCCTCTTATTACTAAGCCTCCATGAAGTTTTAAACTCTCAGTCTTGCCCACACTGAACCTTCAGAAATTTATCGATTAGAGTTCAGGCTTTCTTACCCCAGTAATGATTCTCATGAAGACTCCTCTTCGTTGGTTTCCTTTCCAGTAAGTTGTGATTCTCTGTATTTACTTGTCTGTCTCTCCAATTTGGGGACAGCAGTTTGCCGTGTAACCTCACTTTTCGGACCAAACTAAGTAAAGTTGTTATTGTAGCTTATTCAGCTATTTGTTGTTAGACAGGAAAAATGACTTACAAGCTTCTTGTATGTTGGATTGGAAACCAGAATTTGATGTAATCAATTTTTGTAAATGACCTATGGATAACTGGATGTCACCTACTTTTCTCCCAGAAGGTTTTTCCTTTTCAATTTATTTGTAAGAGTTCTCTTAATATTAATTATGCCCATAATTTTATATATAGGTAAACGGAAAGAGAGAGAAAGAGTGAGAGTGAGTAAGTGCACTTGTGGTTCCCCTAATTCCATGCTGGCCTTTTACTTTTGTTTCTCTTGCTTGGAAAATTTTCAGATAATTGAGTTGGGCAATCTTCCACTCTGTTTTTCCTTACATCAGTAATTTTTGAGCAGTGAACATATTGAAGTAGGATTCTTAATGAGCAAAGGAATATGCAGTGTAACATGCAGTTTGCCCACATTGAACCTTCAGAAATTTGTCGATTACAGTTCAGGTTCTCTTACCCCAGTAATGATTCTCATGAAGAGACCTCTTTGCGGGTTTCTCTTCTAGTAAGTTGTTATTCTCTGTATCTACCTGTCTGTCTCTCCAATTTGGGGACAGCAGTGGGGAAAGCATGCTTAATAATAAACTAACTATGCATTTTGAAAATTTTGTATATAAACATTGCATTCATAATACAAACTATTGAAGAATGATTTAATAAAAACTTAGTTGGTAGAAATATAACAAAATATAAACCATGATTCTTAAGAGGGATATGTCACCTATGGAATAGTAGGAGATCTGTACAGGGAAGAGATGATTTACACTGATTTATAAAGGGATAAAATGCCTGGAAAAAAATGTTTATGGACTCTTCATTTGATGATGTACTTAGAAAGTTAACCCTTACCCTGAGGTCAGATAACTATTATTTTCTAAGTATCAGTAACTGAGGTTGCATAACCTGTTTTAAAATAAACAGTTTATTGAATAGATATGAAGAATGTTTACACAGCTGATGAAAACACTGAAAAATTCAGTCTCCGAAAAGGAATGCACTTAGTTATCTTTTCTTTTTGCTTTTTCTTATAAACTGCAAAATGTTTAGTTTTTTTTTTTCATTCAATATATTTCAAGCATCTCTAATAACCATTCCAGTTTTCTTTGCATTGAATGTACATTTTAAAATTATAGGATTATTTTTTGTCATCATCATCATCTTCTTCTCCTTCTCCTCCTTCTCCTCCTCCTCCTCCTTCTTCTTCTTCTCTCTCTCTCTCTCTCTCTGTGTGTGTGTGTGAACTTCAGCAAATCACCTTATGTGTTTGTGATATCTTGGCAGCATGATATGGTTTTGTGTTCTTATTACATAGACATGTTTTCTTGTCGTGCATTAAGGATGTCAATGAGTTCTAAAAATATTTTACTTCTAGAACTGCATTAAATGATTTTTAAAAGCATATTGGAAATTTCAGGTAAAATTATATTTATTTGGTTCTATATTGTTTTATCAGGGACCTAAAGTAATGTTAATCAATGAACAGCACGTGTGGTATGTGCTTTTCCTTGGCTCTACTCACTTTTCACATAAATAGTTTTGTCAGAAAATCTCAACAAAAATATTGTACTGTAAAGTTTATGGTCTTATAAAAGTAGCAAATAAGCAGAATAATGAATTGTAAAATACTAGATTAAGAACATTTGCATGCAATACCCCACAAAACATGTCTAATTGGCAAAACACTTAGCTATTATAATCAGATTTAAAATTTACACTGAGAAAACTTCACACTTGTTTTGGTAGAATACTCTGGCATATCTGTAGCCAAAGGACAGATGGGTGTATATAGAAGCTGGTCCAATTTCCAGCAAATGTATATCTTATTTGTTTTGGGATGTTTGTAGCTAGCTAAATAATTAATTTTCAAAATTATTATTTTTAATTGAAAAGTGAAAAATTTTATTTTTATAGCAAACAAGATCATCTTTTGATATGTGTATACATTGTGAAATGACATAATCAAACTAATTAACATAGCCATTACCTCATATACTTATGTATTTTTGTAATGAGAACATTTAAAATCTATTCTCATAGAATTTTGCAAGTATACAATATATTATTATTTACTATAGGAACCACAGTATACAATACGTCTCTAGAACTTATTTCTTTTGTGTAGCTAAAACTATGTATCCTTTAATCAACATCTTCCCACTCTCTACCCCCATCCCAAACCACTGCTAACAACCATCCTATTCTCTATGCCTATAAGTTTGATTTTTTGAATTGGGTCAGAAGAGTTATCTATGTTCACCTTCACTTTCTAACCCAAACAATCCTATTCATCCCAATAGTCCTCTAACCTATGGTTACACAAGGGTTCTCTCTATCTCTATCCTATCCATTGCAATTTTAGAGGTGGTCATCAACCCTTTTCAGAAGCAATAAATAGTTATCACTCCCCTCAACTTCCTGCTTTATCTTGTGTGAATGATGGTGCTCTAGTCTGCGGGGAAGAACTAAAAGATGCAAGAGTGGAGTATCATCATGGGCTTAGCCATCTGACTATTGTCAAAAGTAATATCCATAGACATTGGCTTCCAGTCATGACAATATATCTGAAACCTTTCATCCAACTGCAAATAAGTACAAAATTTGATAAAATATATGAAAGAATTCAATTCGGCTGATATTGTTCATTGAATCAACCACAATTTTACCACAGTTAAAAACTTTGTGAAGTGTCTATCAATTGATGTGAAAATGTGAAATTATGAATAGAAAATATGCAGACACATAATGCAGTGAAAACATTCTGGTATTTGGGGCATTTGCCTATAAAAAGAAAATAACATTTTTGGGTGCATATAATTTTATGAGATTTATATGAGCTAAAATATGTGATATGCCCACTTAGGCCTGGCCAATAATGGAATAATATAAATAATATATGCTTCTCAAATTATGGACATATATCTGTATGAGCGAGTGTGAAACTTTAATGTATTTTATATGTAATATACAGCCACACAAATACATACACATATACATATCTATATATATAATAAGTATGCATAATAGTAGCAAATAAACAAAAAAACAAGTTTACAGTATATCTCATTAAAATTCTGGGTCACGCATAGAAAATTTTCATTGATCCATAATTTGCTTTATTCTATTGAAATGTGTCTAATTTATAATTTTATTTCATAGGCATACATATATTCAAGATCATTAAATTTGCAATATATTAATGAAGGACTTAGGGTACCCTGTACAAGCCAGTTAACACATTAGCACTTAACTGACATTGAAATAATCTTGCCAAAAAATATATTCTACCAATAAACATTGGGTTCTTGAATCATTTCCAATTTGGATAAATATTTGACAGCAAAATTTTTGTTTTGTTTAGGTGATCTAAATATCTGGACTATTCAGTGGATATCCCATCTTAAAATAGCAAGTATTACTTAGATATTTGCTGCCATAGTAGTTTAAGGGTCTTGCTTTTTAAAATATGTATCATGATATTCATGTTGGTGATATGTATAGACTATAACAAAGTGGAAGTTTCATAAATAAAACATAATAAACATGCATTGGAAAATTCTTTTTAAAATTATAACAAGATTTATCGCTTTTGTTAGATCTGACACAACTTACTTATTAGAGAGTGTGCATATCTGTATATTTGCATACTAAAAACAGATTTTCAGGAAACAAAAGGTTGCTTAGAATATATAACTCCTTACTTGCTTAAATTATATGTTTCTGAGTGGAGTATTATGATCTTGTTTTCAACTATATGTATGTGACTACCTAATTACAAAACAGGCATTTTAAATATGTGTTTGTTTCAAAGCATTGTATCTCAGAATAAAAATGTATTAGTAGCAGTGTTCAAGAGTGAAGAGAGGCAGACATGTTCTGTGGATTGAACATGGACATCAAGATATTCATCCTCCATTCTCAGTAAGTTTTATTGTGACTATAATTAATTCAGTGCAGACCCATTGTAACTCTTTGGCTATGAAAATGCTGACAGCATGATCAATCCATGAAGAATCATGTCATATTATTTTTATTTTACCTTAGACTTATTATTAGTTTAATTGGAATTTACAAGGGTAGCAGAGAATGGGATTAGGGAGATGGTGTCACATTTTTAATGTCTAACTTTATTATGTATTTATTAGCTTTGTAAAATAAGATAAAATCTTTAGTGCTGAGGCTTGCTGGTTGGAGGAGGGAAGTGTAGCCATAAGGGAGCATGGAGGAGCGAGGGTTTAACAAACTGACCTAGGTATAGGAATAGACTCTGAGAAGGATGGCCAAATTGTATTGCATCCAAATGATAAGATAAATAGGAGCCTGTTTCAATAAGCATTGTTGTTTCAGGTTTTCCATGGCAAGCTCCTAGCTGGTGTGTAAGGAATGCAAGAAAGGAAGGGGAACAGTGATGAGAGTGTGCAGGATCCAGCCCTCTAGATGGATGAGAACTAGGGTAGATGTTAGGCTCCAGCCAGGTGGGTGTGGGTGGCTTAGAACATTCTATAATATGACTGGGAATTTTAGGACTTGACCAATAAACCACAGAAGAAAACCCAGCCATCATAGAGAATCCATTGATATAGCGGTCATGCAGGAATACAAATATCTGCATACTCAATCAAGAGCAAACGTTGAGATCTAGACCTCACTTGGTAGTTTGCTGTGGCTCTTTACACACACACACATACACACGCCTGCTCTTCACTCAGGGATTGCATGTGACTGAATGTGTTGGTGAAATACATCAGTGCCTCCAGCTGTGAGAGGTTGGGGGAGGCAGGGCATGATAAAGAGAATAATGTCTCATTTATGTATGTCTATACTAAACTGGTGTATCTACTCTATGAAAAGACAAACATATCTACCAATTCTAAGTCAATCCTGTCACTTTGCATTTAGCTCCAGATAATATGGAAAGAAAAATAAAGATGTTGAAGCAAGTCTACATAAATATTAACATAAGCAATGACAAGTGCACATGTAAAGCCAGAGTTATATGCCACAATAAATAATCTGTAGCATAATAAATTACATGATGTTTACTTAACTGACATTTTGTATATTTTTCAATGGTTAACTATATTGCTACAGTTTTTCTGACGCCATAGTACATATACTGAAGTCCTAACTAATCACAACAAGTGGCTAATACGATTTTGGTGGCACAAAACCTGGAATCTGAATCTCTTTATAAAGAGTTAATGCAAATTTACTGTTTATTCTGAGACTATATGCAATTATAGTTGAACTTCTAAATAATAAGTTTATTTAATAAGAATGTGTATGCCTCTAGCATTTTCCCCCTTTTATACTTATGTATTCTATAAGGAAATAATAGTGTCATCACTGCATACATTTTTAGTTCTCCTTAAACAATTTATTGTTGGAAAACATTCTGGTCCTTTGGTAATAAAGATAAAACTTTTTTCTTACAAACGAAACTTAATAAAAATTGGCTAAAACTTTTTATCCAGGTCATAAAGAAGCAAAATGGATTGTATTCCTGTTTTCTTCCAATTAAAATAAAAGTTAAAGCAAATATATTTCTACCCATACACTCACAGGCATGTGGTTTCTATTATGGGGTCTATACAATCTAATAGTTTTTTTTCCTTTTTTGTATTACATACACCATATGATTTTATCTAAATTTAGTGAAAATAATGCAAACTCTGGCTGTAATTCAAGTTGAAGGTAATGCCTTTGAGAATTTGCAAATTAAGATCAATAGATAAAAAACTACACAATAAGCTTTGATTTTTGAACAGATAAACAATGTCATTTTTTATGCATGGTTCAAGGAAATCTTAATTAGAATTATAAAAGAAAAAAATACTTGTCATTTGTTGGAGAAAATGAGTGATATCACTATGAGGGAAAAAGTTAGGTGCTACTTCTCAGAATAAATAGTGTATTGCAATGAGTAAAGATCAGGTTTAGGGTCTATATTGATAAAGAGCATTAGGACATAATAACTAGCTGATGAATAAAAGTCACAGAGAAATTAAGCATCTTCTGTTCCTAAGTAAATGCAGTGTCTTCTCTTCAGTGAGTTGCCAATAGTCTGACTTGCAGGTTGGCAGAACCGGGATGAATGCGTTTAATAATTTTTTAAACTGTTTTGGGTGAAGAACCTAATTAGGTAGCTTACTTGACTCAACAGAAAATCTGTCTTTCCTAGCGAAAGCTGAATCTGTCCTGAATTGGAATGCCAAGGTACTTGATAACAACTAACCTACGACATTTGCCTTTAATATAGAAAATTAAACAGTGTTTTTGCTAGTGATTTAATTTAATAATAATAATATTTAGAAATGAAATAAGTCACTGGGAGGAGCTCATTTTCTATTCTGGCTGCATTAAGATATACTGAATGTTCTGCTACAACAAATTAATAAAAAGATATGAATATATCCTAGGGAGTCCAATAAAGTATATCTGTTTCCCACATCTGCATAAATGCCAACAATCTGTCAATAAAATGAGCAAAAATAAT
>NW_016107808.1:378408-398484 GCF_001604975.1 Cebus imitator | reverse complement strand
TAAACGATTTCTGCAAGTGATAACAATACTTTGATTCATGTTCATATAGCAATTCAGGTTATAATTTTCATTCCTACGGTGGTTGCAACCATTTAAAATTCCCCACCAACTTTAATTTTTTAGAAGGAGTAATCAATATGCATGGTATTGCTCTCATTTGCCTGGAATTACAAATGACTCCAGCACCAGTGTTCTGGGCTTTATCTTGCAAATGGGACAGTGACTAATATATGAAGACCATGGGATTCTTGCACTGACATAATTTCCATAGCAGGCAAAATGAGTTTTTCTTACATAAGGATGGCCTGGTCATTTCTCAAATCCAGCATTTCTGAAAATGCATTAATCTGTGCACATTTTGGAAGAGAAGTTAGCAAGTCTTAGAAGAAAGAACATAGAGATGGCAAGGATTCTAAACCTGCTTCTGACATTATCTTGCACGGTGTGCTTTGGCCAAATCACTTCTTCTAAGTTGCTATAATTTTCTGTTTTGTGTGTAAAGAGCTAATTCAGCCACTTCATTACCCTCAAATGGATGCAGCAGGCAAGGAAAAGAAAAGGAAACGGGAAGGGGGGGGGAACAGCGGGGAAGGAAATACGGGAGGGACAGTGGAGGGTGGGGAGTTGGGGAGAGATAGCATGGGGAGAAACTTCAGATATAGGTGATGGGGATGAAAGCAGCAAATCACACTGCCATGTGTGTACCTATGCAACAATCTTGCATGTTCTTCACATGTACCCCAAAATCTAAAATGCAATTTAAAAAGGAAGAAACTGAAAAAAAAAATAAGTATAGTGACGTTCATTCAGAGGAGCATATCAGAAAATCCTGGATGATATTTTTTTTTTCTCACATCACACATGCTTCTATCCAAACTTTACTTTTCTCAGATATTTAAGGTAGAATAAGACATATTATTTGTAGTAATATGTTTCGTATATTAATAGTACTTAGACTATAACCTGGTTAAAACCCACCAGACTAGATGATCTCTAACAGTTTCTTCCAAGGTTAATATTTTATGGTTGTCAATAAAAAGACAGATTAGTTGTATTACAGCTAAATATCTATATCCAAGCCTCCTCTTGCTTCACAAAATTGTACTAGCAAAATAAAATTATATTAACATATAATATAGTACAGTGTTTACCTAGTATATACTATGCATTAGATAAATAAAAGTTGCCTTCCTTTTATGCAAAGCAATAGATGAAAGTTTTGCTTATACATAATAGGCTCCATAATATGCTCAGTGATAAGAAATTGAAGAAAACATAGTTTCTCTGGAGGGGGATAGTAAATTTGAAATTTTCCTGTCTGGACTTTGAGTTAACTCCAGATTCTGTTGATTTGTGCTGAATTTAGCAATTTTTACTGCATTATTTAGTAAAAGGCAATGACTTTTCTCATGCTTGTGATATACAGGAAAGCAGCCATATTATTGTATTTGGGATAATTTTTATTTTTGTTTAGTGAAATTTTTTCACAAATGTATATCCCGTTTTATTTGTTATAAATAAATGGACTTAATGTATGACCTCAATCTACCTCCAACTAAGTACCCCAAGAGATCCTCTTAGAAACTTTAAAGCCTTTTCCATTCTAGCTGGGGGAGCCATATATTGTCCTGTGATGCTCAAAGCAGTCTAAATTCCAGCCACATGGGAGAGGTGACATGGTTTGGATTTTTGTCCCTGCCCAAATCTCAGGTTGAAGTGTAGTCCCCAGTGTTGGAGGAGGGTCTGGTGAGGGGTGATTAGACCTTGGGGGCAGATTTTCCTTTTGCTTTACTCATGATAGTGAGTGAGTTCTCACCAGATTTGGTTGTTTAAAAGTGTGTAGGATCTCCTCCTTCCCTCTCTTTCCCTTGCTTTGGCCATGTAAGACTTGCCTCCTTCCTCTTCACCATCTACCACTATTGTAAGTTTCCTGAGGCCTCCCAGGCCATGTTTCCTGTACAGCCTGTGGAACCATAAGCCAATTCAACATTTTACTTTATAAATTATCCAGTCTCAGGTAGTTCTTTATAACAATGAGAGAAAGGACTAATAGAGAAAATTGGTACCAAGAGTGGGGTATTGTTATAAAGATACCTGAAAATGTGGAAGTGACATTGGATCTGATTAATGGGCAGAGTTTAAAATAGTCTCAAGGGCTCAGAAGACAGGAACATGTGAGGAATTTTGAAACTTCCTAGAGACTTGTTTAATTATGACTAGAATGCTGATATTGATACGGACAATGAAGTCTAGGCTGAGAAGACTTCTCAGATGGAGATGAGGAACTTACTGGGGACTGGATCAAAAATCATTTTTGTTATGCAGTAGCAAGGAGATTAGAGGCATTGCACTTCTGTCCTAGAGTTCTGTGGCACTTTGAACTTTAGAGAGATGATTTAGGGTATCTGGTGAAACAAATTTCTAAGCAGCAAAGCATTAAAATATATAGCCTGACTGCTTGTAATGACATATGCTCATATATGTGAGCAAAGTGATGGTCTGAATCTGGAACTTATATTTAAAAGGAAAGCAGAGCATACAGTTTGGAAAATTTGCAGCCAGCCTACATAATAGAAAGGAAAAACCCATTTTCACAGGCAGAATTCAAGTATTCAAGCCAGCTGTCGATATTTGCAAAAATAAAGAGTAGCCAAGTGCTAATAGCCAAGACAATGGGGTAGAGACCTCAAAGGCATATGAGAGACCTTTGCAGCAGCCCCTTCCATAACACACCCAGATGCCTAGAAGGGAAGAATGGTTTCCTGGGCCAGGCCAAGGGCCCCACTGCCTTGCACAACCTTGGGACACTACTTTCTGCTTCCTAACTTCTCCAGCTCCAGCTGTGGCTAAAAGGGCCCCCCTAAAAGGTGAGTGTAAGTTAGTTCAACCATTGTGGAAGACAGTGTAGCAATTACTCAAAGACCTAAAGACAGACTACTATTTTACCTAGCAATCCCATTACTGGATATGCACCTAAAAAATATAAATCATTTGATTTTAAAGACATATGCACATGTATGTTCACTGCAACACTATTAACAATAGCATAGATATGGAATCAATCTCAATGCCCATCAATAATAAACTGGATAAAGAAAATGTGGTGCATATCACTACAGAATACTATGCAACCATAAAAAGGAATGAAATCATGTCCTTTGTAGAGATACAGATGGAGTTGAAGGCCATTATCCTTAGCAAACTATAACAGGAAAAAAACAAATACTGCATGTTCTCACTTATAAGTGGGAGCTAAATGATGAGAACACATGGACACATAGAGGGAAACAACACACACTGGAGCCTATCAGAAGGCTATTGTGGGAAGACGGAGAGGATCAGGAAAAATAATTAATAGTACTAAGGTTAATACCTTGGTGATGAAGTAATTTTTACAACAAACCCCCATGACACAAGTTTACATATGTAACAAACCTGAAGATATACCTCTGAAATTAAAATACAAGTTAAAAAAAAAAAAAAAGAAATGTGGCATTAAGCATCCAATTTGTGTATACATGCCACATTTTATCCATTGGTTGACATTTTGGTTGAAACCATATATTAATTACTGTGAATATTGCTGCAATAAACATGGGAGTGTGGATATCTTTTGGATACAATGATTTTCTTTCTATTGAATGCCTATCCATGGGATTGCTGGATCATATGGTGGTTCTAGTTTTAGTTTTTTGAGAACCTCCGTAATGGAAGTACTAATTTACTATTTTCCATAGTGGTTGTACTAATTTACATTTCCACCAGCAGCGTCCAAATTTCCTTTTTATCCACTTTCTCATCAGTATTAGTTATAGCCTGAATTTTTAATAAAAGCCATTTTAACTGAGGTAAGATGATATAACATTTTATTTCTGATTTGCATTTCCCTTATGATTAGTGATGTTGAGCAATTTTTTATACATCAATTGGCCATTTGTATGTCCTTTTTAGAAAAATGTGTATTCAGATCTTTTGCTCATTTTTAAAACACATTAGTTGTGTTTTCTTTTTTTGTTGAGTTGTATGAGCTCCCTATACATTCTGGTTATTAATCTCTTGTCAGATGGGTAGATTGCAGTTATATTCTCCCATTCGGTGGGTTGTCTTTTCACTTTATTGATTGATTTTTTTTCCACTGTGTAGAAGACTTTTGGCTTGACCTGATCCTATTTGTCAATTCTTCCTTTGGTTGCCTGTGCTTTTCAGGTCTTATCCACAAAATTTTTGTCCACATATAACTTCTTTGGAGAAATGCCTGTTCAAGTCCTTTGCCCATTTTGAATCTTTTTTGTTGTTGTTGTTTTTGCTGTTGCTGAATTTTTGGAATTCTCTACATATTCTAAATATTAGTCCCTTATGTAATATATAATTTGCAGATATTTTATCCCACTCTGTGGGTAGTTATGCAGTGAATCATTTGTTATTGCAAATTCTTATATTTTCTTCTACTTTACTGATATAATTTATTTTACATTATTCTAATTATTGCCTTCAATGAGAATTTATATTTTGCTGTTATGAATTATTTTCATGTGTCATCATTTGCTTGTTTTGGCCATCCATTTGTACATTTTTCTTTATCTCAGTCTGATCTTTATGATTTTTCTTACTCTTTTTATTTCATAGATGATATACTTTGCTCTTGCAAACAAGTATAATGTCTAAATTTTCACCATTCTTAAGAGAAATAAAACCTTTTTGAGGAATTAAAATTATTTTCTCATGGTGATTATGCACTTTCTGCCTTACTTTTCCTGTCATGTTGTTTTAAAGTTGTTGCAATATCTGAGAAAGTTCTGATAGGGAGAGAAACAAACTGGCTAGTTCAGAATTGATAGTGTCACCAGAAATGTCTATACTTTTCATGTGGGCTGAAATAATTTACTGGCAATGAGGGGGATATTATGTGACTCTAAGGTAAATAAAATATTTAATAGTTAACATCTATCTAAACTACTTGTTAAAATATGTATAAAAATATACTAATGGCCATTAATAAATGTTACATAATTTATTAAAACACTGTAGTCCTACAGTGACTATATATCATTCAAACTAGGACCCTATTGAGAGGGAAAGGAGCATTATTAGTAATTAGGCCAAAATAACAATTGAAAACTGGGATCATCATAAGCATACTGAGAGGTGAGTTCACCCTATGTTGTTCCCTTGACACAGTTGCATCTGGAGTGTCTATAATAACAAATGTAAGGAAACAGCTCTTCCTCTCTTCTTCAAGCATCTTTCAATCCTTTTCATGAAACATACATTTAGTGGACCTTCTGCCTATATAGTACTTTAAACATATGGACTACTCTATTCTGTGTTTTATCATCTGTTTCTGGTCATCTTTCCTTGAATTTCAGTAGAATGTTGGGAAGAAAGGATGGCAGGGATACCTTCTTTTCTGCCTTCTCACTAGTAAGTCTTAATAATCTAAAAGATTATATTTAGCAAATTATACAATCTATATGTTTTATTCTTCTCAGAAAGCACAAAAAATATCTATTCTCATAAGTAGGTATGCTAATTTTTTACCTAGCTTTGAGGGACATACTCTGAATAGTGCCCTATGGTTCAACATGTTTTCAGGACAAGTATCATGATTATAAGTTCCACATCTGTTATCACTTAGGCAGGCACTGAAGGAAACCCTAAGCTCTCATGCAACAGAAAGGAAGAATAATATGTGTAGAGCAGGTGTTGTGAGACACAAATACTGGATCAGTTCAATTCCTATGTCAAAAAGCCAAATAAAGCATAGGGAAATTTTTTGAAACTAGGGAATATATAATCTGGAGGAGGTGAAGGGTTCATAACAGTTAAAATTTCTAGGTTTTAGGAGATTCTCAAAAGTAAATGGATGAAATACCATGGTTTTGTGTAGTCAGTGCATTTTACTAGTTCATATCAATATGCAGTTACTATATGTTGGGTACTATTTTAGGTGTGTCATCTTCATTAACTCATTCAGTCCTCAAACAAGCCTATGAAAATAGTATTATCTCTACTGTGCATGTGAGAAAAATAGGGCTTAAAGAGATTATTTAAGCCAAGTTGTACAGCTGAAATTCATACAGATGCCTCTGGTTTCATGTTCTAAGCTCTTGGCCACTGGGCTATACTCTCCATTTGTAGTAGAAACTTACACATACAATGTTGATCTAGTTTCTTGACATAGGTTGTTTGTAAGACCTAAGCAGAATACCAGGTTTCCAGTCAAGCTGTTGGAATTTTATTACATAAAAGAGGTGGCTATTTAGTAAGAGAAGAGGTTTTCTTTTCTTTTTTTTTTTTTTTTTAAGACAACACTGAAAGTTAATAATACAGATGGGTGAGTATGGTAGTGGAGAAGACACTGGGGAAAGTTTGTGACTCCAAGACCACACAGATCTAGCTACAGGGCTTGCAAACAACATGCTATGACTGGTATAAAATGACAAATTCCAGACTCTAAAAGGAATGTGGTCATGCTCACAGATCTAGTTCCAGTCCTGACTAGGATAACTCAGTAAGGTGAGATAGACAGGTACTCCTGATCTGGAAATTAGAAGTAATAGTACTGACCCCAGTTTGGAGGGGTTGGGAAAGCAGTGGCTAATTATAATCTAAAGGCATTCAGAGGGCTTCTATTGTAAAAGTCTTCTTTAAAGTTGAAGTTGAAGACAAAGGGTAAGTCATTCATGTGTAAGAGACATGCTAGGGCAATGGAATCTTTATATTTAAACATTGATTTACAAGTTTTAGAAGAAAACCATTAGATTTATAATTCACTTATAACATGTATTAATAACTATGTTTCATATTGTCTACTAACAGAGATTCATTTAATGGTCCTAAGTTCAGAAAATACTTTTTGACATCTGATTCAACATTTTTGCTTAGCTTTACTAGTTAGTGGAAAAAGCTTGGATTTCAAGAAGAAAAATACCAGGTTATTGCCAATTATTGGGGGATGGCAGGCAGCTGGAGTCTTCACATGTCCAGTGAAGTCTGGACAACTATGTAAAATTTGGGTTAGTCATTTAACATATGCTTGCTAAGAAATTCCCAGGGCTATGAAAGCCAGGCGCCATCATTTCCGACATTTTTTAAGACAGCATATAGAAAGAGCGGAAAGGAAAACATTATTCAGAGTCAAGTAAATACAGATCTGAATGATACAAATAACTCATTGTGAAGTAGAGTGAGGGTAACGTATAATTTATTTTGTGTGCTATAATCCACACTATACAAATGTCATTATATGCACTAACTCATTTCATCAACACAACTCTTTCTCATAGGGTATCATTACCTCCATTTTAGAAATGAAGAACCTGAGGCTCACAGAGCTTAAGTAATTTGATTGTGGCCAAATAACAAGTATGTGGATACTCTGGAACTATCTCACAAAGCCCATAGACAAAGCCTGTCATGATAGAAAGTTAATTTGACTCTAACTAAATTCTTCACCTTCATGGGGTCCTCCATCTATGATGGTTTCTCCTGGCCCTATTTTTAGAGTCAAATTTCTTGGCTCTAACTGGACCTTTACTAGTTAGATCAGCATGACTTTCATAGAGCAGGGAGTTAACTGTATAGTCTGGGATTTCTACAGATAAAATGTTCAGGATCAAACCAAATACTCTGGGCAGCTGTAAAAAGTTAATGCAATGTCTCATATAGAATCCTCTGGCACAGGAGCCTCCTGTCTCATGGAGAATTACCCCACCTCCCCATCATGATGAGAGATACAGGGACAAGTTGTCTTGACACTCAAAAACTAATCATTTAATGAATTGACACTATGCCCTTTCCCTACTTCCATGCCTGCTGTGATAATAACTTCACCATTTTTTCAATCCTCTGTATCTTTAACCAGATTGTTTTCTGCCAGAAATATCTATAAATTTTTGTGCAGTTATTCAATGACTATTTATCTTTCAAGAACCAGCTCAAATGATGTATAATTAGTAAAGAACTTAAGTCACAAGGAAGATGCAGTCATTTTCTCTTCTGGGTTCTCCAACAGTTTGTCCTTGGCTCTGCTATAGTACCTTGCAGTTGGCACAGCATAACCCACAAACCTACAAGCCATTCCAGGTTATTATCCCCTTAACCTCTTTCTAAATCAACATCAACATCATTGTACATGTCAAATCATATTTGTTGATTAAAGTAGGTAACACACAAACTCTTAGAAATAATATGCTATTAACCAGAAGTTTTATTTATAAGTAAACTCATCTGTGGTAATATTTGTGACAGTGCACTCACTTAATTTTCTAAATTTCATTTACTTTTGATTGACTACAGTGAGAATGAAGAAATATTAATTTAAGCCTGAAAGGAGTATATGGGGGCCTTACATAGAAGAGAAGGGAGTATGGTACAGAAAAATACCGACATTGGAGCCAAAGACGACTTAGTTTAAAACATAGCTCAGGGGAGCAATAAGACGAACTAAAAAGCTATAAGCACTTCTTCCTGAGACAGATACTGAGCTAACAACAATACATGGATGATAATGCCTTTATGAGAACTATAGAAAACAGTTGGTAAACACATCACCAAGGTCACTGTAAAACCAACAAGGTGTTCCAAGAAAAGAGGTGAAAATATTTGTAGTTTTTCACATCCATTCAAGCCCTTCCCCCTACGTAACATAAGCACAGAGTAACTTGGAGGAAACACCTTGTACTGGGATTCCTACTTCAAGAAAGAAACAAGACAGAGAAACACATGCTCTGGAGTTTGATGAGGTCCCATTTGTCTATTTTGGCTTTTGCTGTCAATGCTTTTGGTGTTTTGGTCATGAAGTCCTTGCCTACACCTATGTCCTGAATGGTTTTGCCTAGATTTTCTTCTAGAGTTTTTATGGTGTTAGGTCTTATGTTTAAGTCTTTAATCCATCTGGAGTTAATTTTAGTGTAAGGTGTCAGGAAGGGGTCCAGTTTCTGCTTTCTGCACATGGCTAGCCAGCTTTCCCAACACCATTTATTGAACAGGGAATCCTTTCCCCATTGCTTGTTTTTGTAACCTGGAAACCATCATTCTCAGCAAACTGACAGAAGAGCAGAAGATCAAACACCGCATGTTCTCACTCATAGGCGGGTGTTGAACAATGAGAACACATGGACACAGGGAGGGGAGCACTACACACTGGGGTCAGTTGGGGGAAATAGGGGAGGGACGGTGGGGGGGGGGGAGCTGGGGAGAGATAGCAAGGGGAGAAATGCCAGGTGTAGGTGATGGGGAGGAAGGCAGCAAATCATACTGCCACGTGTGTACCTATGCAACAATTTTGCACGTTCTTCACATGTACCCCAAAACCTAAAATGCAATAAAATAAATAAATGGGGAAGAAAAAAAAAAAAGAAACACATGCCTAAAATTCTGTCTTGTCTGAGGGACAGGAAAGGTTCTGGCTCCTCTCTTGCCTGACTCAGGTCATTGACAGCACTGATGTCCCAGTTTGGAAACCACTGAAAACAGACGTGAGCGGCACATTACAGCTGCAGTTCTTCAGACTTATGAGAGGAGAGCAAGTGATCAGAAAATGTTGGAAAAGCCCTAGAACCTCCAGATGGGCTAACTTGTGAGTCACTGCATATTGTCTTTGCCCAGCAGAAAGACATTATGCAATGACTGGAATAGGTGGTTGCTTTTTCAAATGCCCAAGTCCCAGTAAAAAATTATATGTCATATAAAGAAACACAGAAAGATGGCCCAATCAAAGGAACAAAATACAACTTTAGAAACCAATCCCAAAGAAACACATATGTAAGAGTTATCTGACAAAGAATTTAAAATAACTGTCAAAATACACTCAATGAACTAAATGAGAACACAGAAAACTAAATGAAGTCAGGAAAACAATGTATAAACAAAATTAGAATATCAAGAAAGGTATAGAAGCAATAAAAAAGAGCCAAACAAAAATTATAGAAGTGAAAACTACAGTAACTGAATTGAAACATTTATTAAGTGGATCTAACAGCAAACTTGATGAGATAGAAAAAAGAATCAGCAAACTTGAAAACTGGTTAGTTGAAATCATAAAGTCAGAAGCAAAAAGACAAAGTAAAGAGAAATTAAAGTAATTATGGGGTAGTATCAAGAAAACCAACACATGCATTATGACAATTCCAGAAGTATAAGTCAGAAAGCAGCAGAGTTTATTTGAAGAAATAATTGCTGAAAACTGCCCAAATCTGAGGAAATAAATAGACATACAGATCAAAGAAGCTCAAGAACTCCTAATGGAATAAATCCTAGGGCAACCACAGTGAGATACATTACAATCAAAGTGCCTAAATCAAACAATCTTAAAAAGTAGCAAGAGAAAATAATTCATCACATGCAAGGAAGTTTTTATAAAATTATCAGCGATTTCTCAGTAGAAAATTTGCATGCTAAGAGTGAGTGGGATGATGTATATAAACTGCTGAAATAAAACAACAGTCAACCAAGAATACTGCATCTGGGAAACTTTTGCTTCAAAAAATGGAGAAATTAAGACTTTCCCAGGTTAAAACTAAAAAAGAAGAAGAAAAGAAAGCCAAAGAAGTTTAGTACTGCTAGACCTGCTCTATAAGAAATGCTAAAGGGAGTACTTCAAGTCAAAATGAAAGGATACTAGACAGTAACAAAATTATAGTAACCTATATTATTGTAATTTTGATTCATTCAACTTAAATGACAAAAACATTAAAAGAGAATCTACTTAATAGGTACATAATATATAAAGATGTAATTGGTAATATCAATAACATAAAGGAGGTTGGACCTACAAACAATTGAAATTAAATTATAATTGATTTAAAATAGAATACTATGAGTTTAGAAAAGTTACAATATTTTATGAAACTGTAACTGCAAAGACAATAACTATAGAATATATAAACAAAAGGAAATAAAAAGTAAAAATCAAAATATATCACTACTAAAAATGAGCAAAGCACAAAGACAGATAGTAAGAGAGGAAAAGAAGGACAAAAAACTATAAGACACAGAGGAAAGAATTTTTTAAATGACAATAGTATTTTTTCCTTATCAATAATTAATTTAAATATAATTATGCTAAAATCTAAAATAAAAAGATATATATACAGATTGGCTGAATAGATTAAAAAAAAAAGAAAGTTCTAATTGCAGTGTCACATTTGGAGTCCTTGGGTGGTCCTAGTTAAGTGGATTCCGATGGTGACTTTTCCCCTTCAGTTTGATTCACATCAAAGTTGAGTCTTAAGTACCACGTTTATTCTGATAGTGTTGATATAAGATAGACAACAGGAGAAAGCTAGAGGTATGGCTCAGATACAATCAAGGGTCAGATGATTACCCGCTTAGGAGGGTTTTCATCTGGAGATAACTCTCAAAGTTTTGGGAACTCTTTCCCATTTATTATAGCTATGTTCAGTCCAGGTTAGTCGCCACGTGTTTCTTTCCTAAAGGGATTTTAAGGTACTCTTGTAAGGGTAAGCTTTGTTTTAAGGTTCATGAAAGTTGTCTTGTCTCTAGGACAAACATGGTTTCTAGAGACTCAGTAATCCCCAGGCCGGGGTTGCAAATCACAGTGGGTCTTATAGCATCATTAATTGTATAGCCATGAAATGTCTATTATAGTATAATACATGCTGCCTACAACAGACTCATGTTAGGTCTAAAGACAAACATATGAAAAAATACTCATCATCACTGATTATTAGAGAAATGCAAATCAAAACCACATTGAGATACCACCTCACGCCAGTTAGAATGGCAATCATTAAAAAATCTTGAGACAACAGATGCTGGAGAGGATGTGGAGAAATAGGAACACTTTTACACTGTTGGTGGGAGTGAAAATTAGTTCAACCATTGTGTGGTAATTCCTCAAGGACCTAGAAATAGAAATTCCATTTGACCCAGCAATCCCATTACTCGGTGTATATTCAAAGGATTATAAATCATTCTATTATAAAGACACATGCACATGTATGTTCATGAATCGATCTTGAGAACATTATGTTAAGTGGAATAATCCAGTTACAAAAGACAAATACTACATTGTTGCACTAATATTGATGTACCTAATGTAGTCAAATTCATAGAAACCAAGTGGAATTGTGGTTACTAAGGGCTGGGGGAAATGGCAAAAGGAGAGTTGTTTAATGTGTATAGAATTTTAGATTTACAATCTAACTTCTTGAGCTCTGTTTCAAAATAATGAGAATATACATAACACGACTGAAGAATAGACTTAAAGTGGATAAGAAGGTAAATTTTATGTTACATTTTTACCACCTAAAGCACCTAAATAAAATGGTGAAATAATATTCTAGCTTTGTGATCTTTGTCCAGCAGAAGACAGATGGCATTCAGAAACAGAATTTGAAAGAAATTAACATAAAGGCCATTTATAAATGTGTGGACAAAGTTAAAATATGTGTTAATCACAAAATGTTGTTGAATTCCCTGGGTTAACAACAGTATAAAACTCTCATTATGCCTGGCTTGAAAGATGAGGGCATAATCACTAGAATCCTGCAGGGGTTATGGAGACAGCCACCTGAGAGGAGCTGTGGCATTCAGTAGAGGAACACTGTCAGTACCAGACTACACCCAGAATGAAGGAAATAATGGAATAAAGACGTTGACATCTTACTCCTCCAGCCTCTAATCTCTACCTAGTGCCTCTTATAAGCCAAATCTAATCTGAACCTTAGAGTAAGAGTCCCAGGTGATGCAGTTCATAGAAACCAGCCTTTGCAGACACAGAGTGAGGTGGAGAAGGGTGAAGTGGGAACCTGGAGGGGAAGGCAGAATATTCAGCACAATCCAAACCTCTTTCTTTCTCTGTAAATTGGAATGAATGCAATCCCTGACTCAATTACAAAGTTACTTCAAAGATTAAATAAGAAAACCCATGTGAAGCTGATATGGTTTGGCTTTGTGTCCCTACAGAAATCTCATGTTGAACTGTGATCCCGAGTGTTGGAGGTGGAACCTGGTTAGGGGTGATTGGATTATGGGCGGTGCCTAATGGTTTAGCACCATCTCCCTAGTGCTGTTTCATGATACAGTACTCACAAGACCTGGTCGTTTGAAAGGGTGAACCAAAGACAAAAATCACATGATTATCTCAATTGATGCAGAGAAGGCCTTTAACAAAATTCAACAGCCCTTTATGCTAAAAACCCTCAATAAGCTAGGTATCGATGGAACGTATCTCAAAATAATAAAAGGTATTTATGACAAACCAACAGCCAATATCATACTGAATGGGCAAAAACTGGAAGCATTTGCCTTGAAATGTGGCACCAGACAAGGATGCCCTCTCTCACCACTGCTATTCAATATAGTATTAGAAGTTCTAGCCAGAGCAATCAGGCAAGAAAAAGAAATAAAGGGCATTCAAATAGGAAAGAAGGAAGTCAAATTGTCTCTATTTGCAGACCACATGATTGTATATCTAGAAGACCCCATCGTCTCAGCCCCAAATCTGAAACTGATAAGCAAGTCTCAGGATACAAAATCAATGTGCAAAAATCACATGCATTCCTATACACCAATAACAGACTTAAAGAGAGCCAAATCAAGAACAAACTTCCATTCACAATTGCCACAAAGAGAATAAAATACCTAGGAATACAACTAACAAGGAATGTAAAGGACCTCTTCAAGGAGAATTACAAGCCACTGCTCAAGGAAATAAGAGAGGATGCAAACAGATGGAGAAACATTCCATGTTCATGGTTAGGAAGAATCAATATCGTGAAAATGGCCATACTGCCCAAAGTAATGTACAGATTCCATGCTATCCCCATCAAGCTACCAATGACCTTCTTCACAGAACTGGAAAAAACCACCTTAAACTTCATATGGAACCAAAAGAGAGCCCGCACAGCCAAGTCAATTCTAAGCAAAAAGAACAAAGCGGGGGGCATCACAGTACCAGACTTCAAACTATACTACAAGGCTACAGTAATCAAAACAGCATGGTACTGGTACCAAAACAGAGATATAGACCAATGGAACAGATCAGAGGTCTCGGAGGCAACACAACATATCTACAACCATCTGATCTTTGACAAACCAGACAAAAACAAGCAATGGGGAAAGGATTCCCTGTTCAATAAATGGTGTTGGGAAAGCTGGCTAGCCATGTGCAGAAAGCAGAAACTGGACCCCTTCCTGACACCTTACACTAAAATTAACTCCAGATGGATTAAAGACTTAAACATAAGACCTAACACCATAAAAACCCTAGAAGAAAATCTAGGCAAAACCATTCAGGACGTAGGTGTAGGCAAGGACTTCATGACCAAAACACCAAAAGCATTGACAACAAAAGCCAAAATAGACAAATGGGACCTCATCAAACTCCACAGCTTCTGCACAGCAAAAGAAACAAACATTAGAGTGAATCGGCAACCAACAGATTGGGAAAAAATTTTTGCAGTTTACCCATCTGACAAAGGGCTGATATCCAGAATTTACAAAGAACTAAAACAGATTTACAAGAAAAAAACTAACAAGCCCATTCAAAAGTGGGCAAAGGATATGAACAGACACTATACAAAAGAAGACATACGTGAGGCCAATAAACATATGAAAAAATGCTCATCATCACTGGTCATCAGTGAAATGCAAATCAAAACTACATTGAGATACCATCTCACGCCAGTTAGAATGGCGATCATTAAAAAATCTTGAGATAACAGATGCTGGAGAGGATGTGGAGAAATAGGAACACTTTTACACTGTTGGTGGGAGTGTAAATTAGTTCAACCATTGTGGAAGACAGTGTGGCGATTCCTCAAGGACCTAGGAATAGAAATTCCATTTGACCCATCAATCCCATTACTGGGTATGTATCCAAAGGATTACAAATCGTTCTACTATAAGGACACGTGCACATGAATGTTCATTGCAGCACTGTTTACAATAGCAAAGACCTGGAACCAACCCAAATGCCCATCGACAATAGACTGGATAGGGAAAATGTGGCACATATACACCATGGAATATTATGCAGCCATCAAAAACGATGAGTTTGGGTCCTTTGTAGGGACATGGATGAACCTGGAAACCATCATTCTCAGCAAACTGACAGAAGAGCAGAAGATCAAACACCGCATGTTCTCACTCATAGGCGGGTGTTGAACAATGAGAACACATGGACACAGGGAGGGGAGCACTACACACTGGGGTCAGTTGGGGGGAAATAGCGGAGGGACAGTGGCGGTGGGAAGCTGGGGAGAGATAGCAAGGGGAGAAATGCCAGATGTAGGTGATGGGGAGGAAGGCAGCAAATCACACTGCCACGTGTGTACCTATGCAACAATTTTGCATGTTCTTCACATGTACCCCAAAACCTAAAATGCAATAAAAGAAATAAATGGGAAAAAAAAAGAAAAAAAAAAGTGTGTAGCACTTCCCCTTTCACTCTCTCTTTTTCTTCTACTCTGCCATAGTAAGACTTTCTGGCTTCCCATTTGCAGTCCACCATGATTGTAAGTTTCCTGATGCCTCCAAGCTATGCTTCCTGTACAGTCTGCTGAAGTGAGTCAAATTCCTTTTCTTCATAAATTACCCTACCCTTCATAAATTACCATAAACTTACAGCAATGTGAGAAGAGACTAATACAGAATCATTTAGCACAGTGCCTGGCATGTACCCATAATGGTCAAGAACTGTCATAGAAATAACTGTTGCTTACATAGCCAAGGCTCTACTATTCTAGCCATTAATATTTATAAAACAAAATAGATTTCTCACACTTTTGAACTTCTATTCTTTCCCAAATGTACAAGACTGGTCTCAGCAGCAGAAAAACAACACATCATAAATAGTCCACTATGTTCAATTCAGTGTGTTATCAGAATAATGCCTTACATTTGAAATCTTTTCTGAATAGCAGAGAACTTTCAGCTTTTAAATAAAATATTTTAACATCTTTTTCTGAAATTCATTGTAATTTCTGTACCTTCTATTTTCTATTCTCTCAATTACTTTTTGGAGACCATCCAGAGCCCTCAATATTAGTCTGGGGCATTTTGAGGGAAGATGTTAGATGGAGGCACTAGTGAGAGTTTGATTTGTAAGAAGATCAGGGGATAAAAGCTAGTTCTCAGCGTTAGGTAGCGAATTTAAAAATGCCTGACCTCATCCCTACCCACAAATCAAAGAAGAAATAATTTACAAACCCCTGCCAAGCACATATAAATTTAGTATTTGGTTAGGAATACAATCATAATTTGTAAAGGATTTCTCTAGAATTCATTTACCGTTAACTTTGTATTACTATTGACTATTCTAAATATATATGCTAATTTTTTTTTTTTAAGGGAAGGTTGCAATCTTCATATCATGTGCTTCAAAGTAACATTTCAAGCCTAAACTTGAATCCATGGAATTGAGTAGAAATAGATTTCATTTTTTCCCACTGCCTTTGACATTCTATGTGCCATCTCATCTCTTACATATGAAGTAGGTATTTCTGTCAGCTGAACGTTTAAATTCAACCAGTTACCTTTATTCAGCAGTGGGGAGTACTGCACTCCTTGTTACTGCAATTTTTTTTCTAACCATATGTTCTACAGATTCTCAATATAATTAACTTCACTACAGGCCCAGAGATTGAACTAATTTAAGATAGAAAACTGAGAACATAAATAGACTAAATAGATTAAAATATGAAAAAGGGAACTCTTGAAAATGATGTGCTCATAAGAACCTAAGAAAAAGAAGATGATGAATGAAACTTTTTCAGCAAAACATAGCTTTAATTCACATTAAGAGAAATATCAGGAACTCCAGGGGAGTAATATTATATAAAGAGAAGTGTCAGTTCCTTGAAGTGTAACATTAGGTGTCAGTCTTACTCAGTGCTGAAGGTTTTTCTGACTGTTCCAGTAGCCCTAATTGACCTACAGTTTGTATGCATCTCTTTCACCCTGTTCCCTACTCTGAGAGAGGCTGAATTGTTTGTATTTTTCCTTTCCTACTTGATTTTGAGAACTTAGATATGGTACTGTAGCCCCATCATGGGCCACCAAGCCTGCCACATAGTAGGTACAGAATAAATAATAAATACTCTAAGCAAGAGTGAATAATGGACAGAAGATTGGCAGAAAGAAGAACCATAGCAACTTTTTGAAATGTGATATAAATAAACGATTGAGAACTTTAGAGATAGTTCCATGGCCCAAATAGAGAAATCAGGCATTCCTGAATATTCATTCATTCTATTTCATTTCCTCTTGTTTTCAAGCACCAAAGCAGAAATTTTGCTGTCTTCTTAGGATAGTGGGTGCCAAGCACCAAATATTATAAAGGTAATTGATGGACACACCATTATAGAACATTTCAAAGAAGTGAAGACATTCAAAATAAATTGCTCATAAAAGGAAACAATTATTTCTTTTAAGATGACTACTAGTATAGTAGGGTGTAGTATACCATTTTATTACCCCTTATCATAAGTACCATAGCCTCAGTCAAATGTGAGGGTTCAGTAGACTCTCATTGATGTCATATGACCAAAGTGGTGTTAGTTACTGTTATAACTTGACCCATGTCTCCTGAAATATGGACAGACACAGAGACTGGTGTTCTACTCTTTTTTTTTTTGAGACGGACTTTCACTCTTGTTGCCCAGGTTGGAGTGCAAGGGTGCAATCTCGGCTCACTGCAACCTCCTTTTCCAGGGTTCAAGCAATTCTCTTGCCTCAGCCTTCTGAGTAGCTGGGATTACAGGTACGTGCCACCACACCTGGCTAATTTTTCTATTTTTAGTAGATATGCGGTTTCACCATGTTGATCATGCTGATCTTGAACTCCTGACTTTGTTATCTGCCCGCCTAGGCCTCCCAAAGTGCTGAGATTACAGGCATGAGCCACCACACCCAGCCTGGTGTTTTATTCTTTCTGGAAAAATATAAAACCCTTCTCCAGAGACCTTGAGCAAAAAGAACTTTACAGGCAGCCACCAGCTTCACTTTCACCAACAGGAGGAAAGAGTTCCTGTGTCTTCTGAACAAAGTGGGCAATATAGGTACTAGAGAGGCTAGAAAAATATTGACAGGTCTCAGACTAGTAATGCTACTTCTCATCAGCAATAAATGTAGGCTAGAGAGTAGGGAATAATGATTGTAACTGAATGAATGATGATAAACTTTTCATTTGAAATAAATAAATGTAACCATAGAAATATGCATAGTAGTCTCTGATGATCTTACGTGATTTTGTGCTATCAGATGAAGTGTCACCTTTTTCATTTTTCTTTGTGCTATTTGAATCTTCTCTCTTCTTGTTTAGTCTATCTAGCAGTCTGTCAATTTAATTTATGTTTTCAAAGGATCAACTTTTATTTCACTGGCCTTGTGTATTTTTTATTTTGTCCTCAATTTTATTTAGTTTTGGTCTAATCTTTATTTCTTTTCTTCTGCTATCTTGCATTTGTTTCGTTCTTGTTTTTCAAGTTCCTTGAAACATGACATTAGGTTTTTAATTTTTGGGATTTCTATTTTATTGATGTAGGCATTTAAAGTTATAACCTTCCCTCTTAGCACTTCATTGTTGTTCTTTTTTGTTTTGGTATATTGTGTCTCCATTTTTATACATTTCAAATGAATCGTATTTTCTTCATTTAAATTTTTTAGTTTTGTCATTGACCACAAAATCATCCTTGTTTATTTTTCATGTATTTGTATAGTTTCCAAGAGTTCCTCTTGGAACTGATTTCTAAATTTATTCCATTGTGGTCCAGAAAGATACTTTGCATGATTTTGATTGTTTGAAATTTATTAATACTTGTTTTGTGGCCTAACATATGGTTTATCATCTTGGAGAATGTTCCATGAACTGATGTGAAGAATGTATATCTTATGGTTGTTGTATAGACTACTCTATAAATGTCTGTTAGTTCCATTTGATCTAAAGTCCAATTTAAACACAGTGTTTCTGTTTGCTTTTTGTTTCCATTTGCATTAAATATTTTTTACCTTTTCTTTACCCTCATTATATAAGTGGCTATCAATAAGGTGTCTCTCCTGTAAGAAGTATAGGGTCAGCTCATGGGTTTTTTAAATCCATTCTGTCAATCTGTACCTTTTAAGTGGAGCATTTAATTCATTTATGTTCAAAGTTAATATTGATTTGGGAGGTTTTGTTCCTGTCATAATGTTAATTATCTAGTTGTTCTGTAGCTTCACTTGTGTAATTGTTTTATAAGACCTGTGAGGTTTATACATTTGTGTATTTTTATGATGGTGACTGTTGACCTCATATTATCATGTTTGGAACTTTCTTGAACATTTCTTGCAGAATCAGTCTAGTAACCCTCAGTGTTTGCTTGTCTGGGAAATGCTTTATTTCTCTTTCATTTCTGAAGCTTATTCTGGGAGTATACAAGACACTCATGAAAGAAACTTTAGATGACACAAACAAATGGAAAAACATCCTATGTTCATAGATTGGAAGAATTAATATTGTTAAAATGACCATACTTCCAAAAGCAATCTATAGATTCAATGCGACTTTTATCAAAATACCAACATCATTTTTCACAGAATTAGAAAAAAGTCATAAAATTAATATGGGACCAAAAAAGAACCTGAATAGCTAAAGCATTTTAAGCAAAAAGAACAAAGTTGGAGGTATCATATTACCTGAATTCACATTATACTACAAAGAAATAGTAACCAAAACACTTTGGTACTGGTATACAATTAGACACATAGATCAATGGATCATAATAGAGAATCTATAAATAAAGCACCATTTTTAAAGCCAACTGATCTTCAACAAAGTTGACAAAAACTTACACTGGGGAAAGGACACCGTTTTCAATAAATGGTGCTGGGAAAACACAATAGCCACATCCCGAAGAATAAAACTGAACCTATATATCTCATTATATACAAAAATTAACTAAACATAGATTGAAATTTAAATGTAAGACCTGAAACCATAAAAGTTCTAGAAAATTAGGAAAAACTGTTTTGTACATTGCTCTAGGCAAATAATTCATGACTAAGGCAAATAAAACAAAAACAGAAAAATGGCATTTACCTAAATAGAAAAGTTTCTGCATAGAAAAATAA
>NW_016107808.1:375875-377618 GCF_001604975.1 Cebus imitator | reverse complement strand
TTACGACCACAATCGCTAGCCACGACTGCTCTGTGTCTGGCAGCGCAAACATTGCCCAGCTGGGCATACAACAGTACGACAGTGCTGACCAGCTTCTGGCAGCACTACCATCTCTGCGTGCAGCATTTCAACTGTACATATAGCCTACTCAACTTACGACCAAATCGTGTTATGACCGGTCCGCGGTCCCGACCGTGGTCGTAAGTCGAGCACTAGCTATATATATATTTATATATACACACACACCATGGAATACTACTCAGCCATAAAAAATGAAATCGTGTCTTTTGCAGCAACATAAATGAAACTAGAGGCCATTATTTTAAGTAAAATAACTCAGAAACTATATGTCAAATATTACATTTCCTCACTTATAAGTCAAAGCTAAATATTGTGTATATATGGACATAGATAGAGGAATAATAGAGGCTTAGAAAGGTGAGAGGGTGGGAGAAATGTGAGGGATGAGAAATAACCTAATTAGTACAATGTACACAGTTTGCATGATGGCTACACTAAAAGTACATACTTCACTACTATGCAATATGTCCATGTATCCAAACCCCTAAATTATAAATATTAAAATAAAAAATAAATACATGTAATCACCTCTAAAATGAGACTATTCTAATTAAACAAATGTGGTTGGAAAGACTATAAAATCCCCCATGAGATCAAGAGGACAGCAAAGGAAGATCTAGCAGTTGTTTTATTTATTAAAATGTGGTGATAAAGAATAAGCTTTGTTGTTTGGATCTCCACCAAGTCTTGCCTATTAAATAAATGGGCTGCATTTGGAAGATCATGCCAACTCTGTGTTATTTTTCTAATATTTTTCCTTTAATTTCTGGACTAAAGTCTGTGTTCTCCAAGAAGTGTCTTTTGATGCCAGTCCCCAAAAATTTTCTCTGAATGATTGTCCTGTCAGAAGAAATGCCATTCACATGACTCATTGTCTATGCTAACTGCTATGTTTTATTATTTGCATGTAGAATCTATACTCTGTTTTCTTAACTGATTGGTGAGGTCCAATGAAGGAGAAGGAATTCGTCAATTCTTCAGTTCCTACTCTGTGCTAGCAGCCATATATTTAATGCACTACTTTATCTACTTTTCACAGTAACTTCTTGCAGTAGGTATTATCTTTACTTTTTACCAATAAAATAAATTCCAGTGAATTCATATAATTTGCTCAAGGACAAATTCAGAATAATTGGACACTGGACCGGTGTTAAATTATTTTACCAGTATTTTAAAATAAAAATCTTTCTGCTTCTTTTACATAGTATATCTTTAGCCCGGTGTCTTGAACCATGTTTATGTGCACTAATGTCTCTTAATGGTAATAAAGTATTTCGTATTATTGGTATGCTTTTAAAGTGCCTAAATATCTAAATAGCTACACTTTTTCTAGAGTTTCAAATAACATTTATTTAAAGGTCAATAATTTTCTGGTGAAGGGAAGGGAAGGGAGGGGAGGGAAGCAAAGGAGCAAGGGAAAAGAAAATTCACATGTAGTTTGGAAACAAATCCCAGCCTTGACAGAGAACATGGGATAAAGAAAAATGACACCTTCAAATTATTAAATTTTTAAACAGCATAAAATATACAAATCAGTGGCATGTTGTCATTTGGGGAAGACACAGGAAGTAGCCGTCAATCTGAAGAAAACAGTAAATTTTACCAATTTTCTAAAGCTTAAAGCTTTTTCTATAATCTCAAGTAATAATTAAAATGTTTCCT
>NW_016107808.1:373382-374791 GCF_001604975.1 Cebus imitator | reverse complement strand
ATCACCTACATCTGGCATCTCTCCCCTTGCTACCTCTCCCCAACTCCCCACCTCCCACCGTCCCTCCCCTATTTCCCCTCAACTGTCCCCAGTGTGTAGTGCACCCCTCCCTGTGTCCATGTGTTCCCATTGTTCAACACCCGCCTATGAGTGAGAACATGCGGTGCTTGATTTTCTGCACTTCTGTCAGTTTCAGCACTGTTTACAATAGCAAAGACCTGGAACCAACCCAAATGCCCATCGATGATAGACTGGACAGGGAAAATGTGGCACATATACACCATGGAATATTATGCAGCCATCAAAAACAATGAGTTTGTGTCCTTTGTAGGGACATGGATGAACATGGAAACCATCATTCTCAGCAAAGTCTACACTTTCTTACCTCTCCCTACACCTCCAAGCAATTGATTCACAAGCAGCAGCCAGAGTGACTCTGTTTTAAGTCAGCTCATTATCATTCCTCAGCTCATACCATCTGATGGATAATGACTTTTACCCAAAATGGAAGACTAAGTACTTTCCATGCTCTATATAGCTCTACAGGATCTAAAATTCCATTGGCTTTGGAACCTCATATTTGATTTCTCTCTCTTCTCACTCATTTTTTTTATTTTTCCAGCCACATGAGCCTTGTTCTTTCTGTATCATGGTAGAAATAATCTCATCTCAGCAACTGGCTGATCCCTCTATCTGAAGTGCTCTAACTCCAGATATCCTCATGGATATCTCCCTCAAATCTTTTGAGTCTTTGTCCAGTAATTTTCCATATCATTTAGATCTGCCTTAATCAAACTATTTAAAGTAGCGAGTGAGCAAGGAAGCGCATGCACGTGCGCGTGCGTGCGTGCGCACATATACACACACACACATTCAATGACCTTCATCACCATCTATTCTTTTTAACTGACATAATTATTCTCCATACTTCTTTGTCCTTTTAATATTTTATATAATTATCTTGCCTGTTACGTTTATTGTCTATCGAATACACACTACAATATAAAACTTCATGAGGAAAGAGATCTTTGTCTATTTTTTTGTTCAATCTTCTAATACCTAGGTCTATATATGTCATATAGTAACAACTCAATAAATAATTATTTAATCAATTGAATTAATGGCTATTGTAAAATAAAGTATAAAAATCTATTGCGGAGCTTTGGGATTCTAAAGTATTAAAATGTGTGACTCTAATGACCAGTGATGATGAGCATTTTTTCATATGTTTGTTGGCCTCATGTATGTCTTCTTTTGTAAAGTGTCTGTTCATATCCTTCACCCACTTTTGAATGGGCTTGTTTGTTTTTTTTTCTTGTAGATCTGTTTTAGTTCTTTGTAAATTCTGGATATCAGCCCTTTGTCAGATGGGTAGACTGCAAAAATTTTTTCCCATTCTGTTGGTTGTC
>NW_016107808.1:344384-373022 GCF_001604975.1 Cebus imitator | reverse complement strand
CTATGCCTATGTCCTGAATGCTTTTGCCTAGATTTTCTTCTAGGGTTTTTATGGTTTTAGGTCTTATGTTTAAGTCTTTAATCCATCTGGAGTTAATTTTAGTGTAAGGCATCGGGAAGGGATCCAGTTTCTGCTTTCTGCACATGGCTAGCCAGCTTTCACAACACCATTTATTAAACAGGGAATCCTTTTCCCATTGCTTGCCTTTTTCAAGTTTGTCAAAGATCAGATGGTTGTAGATATGCTGTGTTGCCTCTGAGGCCTCCCTGTTCTGTTCCATTGGTCTGTATCTCTGTTTTGGCACCAGTACTATACTGTTTTGATTACTGTAGCCTTGTAGTATAGTTTCAAGTCCGGTGGTGTGATGCCTTCTGCTTTGTTCTTTTTGCTTAGAATTCACTTGGCTATGTGGGCTCTCTTTTGGTTCCATATGAAGTTTAAGGTGTTTTTTTCCAGTTCTGTGAAGAAGGTCATTGGTAGCTTGATGGGAATAGCATTGAATCTGTAAATTACTTTGGTCAGTATGGCCATTTTCATGATATTGATTCTTCCTAACCACGAACATGGAATGTTTCTCCATCTGTTTGTGTTCTCTCTTATTTTGTTGCGCAGTGGCTTGTAGTTCTCCTTAAAGAGGTCCTTTATGTTCTTTGTTAGTTGTATTCCTAGGTAGAGAAATGCAAATCAAAACTACATTGAGATACCATCTCATGCCAGTTAGAATGGTGATCATTAAAAAATCTGGAGACAACAGATGCTGGCGAGGATGTGGAGAAAGAGGAACACTTTTACACTGTTGGTGGGAGTGTAAATTCATTCAACCATTGTGGAAGACAGTGTGGCGATTCCTTAAGGACCTAGAAACAGAAATTCCATTTGATTCAGCAATCCCATTACTGAGTATATATCCAAAGGATTATAAATCGTTCTACTATAAGGGCACATGCACACGAATGTTCATTGCAGTACTGTTTACAATAGCAAAGACCTGGAACCAACCCAAATGCCCATTGATGATAGACTGGACAGGGAAAATGTGGTACATATACACTATGGAATATTATGCAGCCATCAAAAATGATGAGTTCGTGTCCTTTGAAGGACATGGATGAACCTGGAAGCCATCATTCTCAGCAAACTGACACAAGAGCAGAAATCAAACACCACATGTTCTCGGTCATAGGTGGGTGTTGAACAATGAGAACACATGGACACAGGGAGGGGAGCACTACACACTGGGTTCTGTTGGGGGAAAATGGGGGAGGGATGGGGGATGGGGAGAGAGAGCATGGGGAGAAATACCAGATATAGGTGATGGGGAGGAAGGCAGCAAATCACACTGCCATGTGTGTACCTATGCAACAATCTTGCATGTTCTTCACATGTTCCCCAAAACCTAAAAACAATAAAATAATAAATAAAAATAAAATGCATGACTACATAGATTAAATATAAAGATTTTAGTGTTGAGAGAGCATTATCCTGTAAAATCGTTAATTTACAGTGAGTGCAGAAGTACAGGAAGAATCAGCTTCAGCTATAATATTAATAAATTAACAAATATTAATTTATAGTACAATAGAGAGGAGCGTTTAAGTCAGGCACATGAGGATTTGGACACCTAGACTACCACTAACTTTCTGCAAAATCTAAGGCACATTAATGAAGTCTAAAGTGGCTCAGTTTCTTATATGTACAATGGCAATAATAATGTAAGGATGTTGTAAAGTAATATAACATATATATTCTTGGGGAATATTTATTACTGACAAGAACTCTTCTTTTTCATAAGTGCTCTTTATATATTAAGTGTATTTTACCTTCTATATTTGTTGTATATATTTTTCCCTACCTGTCATTGCTTTTAGCTTTTTCTAGTAGATATTTCTATTACATTCAGTCTTTCCAACCTCAATTTTCTCCATTTACCCAATTCGTTTATCATTAAATCATTTTTTATTCTATATGTGATTTACATTTCTTATAATTACTTAGAACTTTATACTTTTATTTCTACTTAAAACATAATATTATTTAATTATGTATTAAACATCTACATATAAGATATATGTGCATGGGATTTTAAACACTTTTTAATCTAACCATGTTAATGGAGAATCTTGTAGTTTGAAACAAAAGTCAAGTTATTTTCCTTAAATTTTCCAGATTGAACACCATATTAATTTAGTTAATTTTTGTCTTTATTATTTTTATTTTTTCCTATAATAAATGTAACTTACGAAGTTAAATTTTAGAGATGAAAGGAATTATACTCTTTTTTCTCTAGAATTTAATAAGAACACTTTTATATTCCATCTTTAAATTGTAATATTTACTTCATAAGTAAATTTTAGATAGATATGATTCATCCTATGACTCTAAGAATATTTATATTTTTTATGAACTATATGATATGAGGAATAGATACTAATTCTTTTTACATATGCCGCATTGGTATCTACCAAGATGATCATATGGTTTTGCTTCCTTTTTTCTTGATGTGATGAACTACATTAAGTAGAAGTTTCAAGAATAAAAAACACCCTACTAGTTCATAATTGATTGTCCTTTATTTATAACTCTGTGTTTGAATTAGTAGTATTTTATTCAGTGTAAGTATTTCTCTGTGTATAAATAAGATTAAAACAATTAATAATATTTTGTATTCTGTTTCAAATACATATTAGGTTCACAAAATGAGTTAAGTTGAAAAAGAGCTCACAGTCTTTTGAATTCTATAATACTGTAAATGGATGATAATTAATTACTCCATAATACCTCCAAATAAATTTCCTTCTATAAAACCTTGGGAGGGGATATCATTAGTGGATATCATTTTTTAATGTGACCCTTTTTCTCTTCTCTTAATTTAAATCAATAATAACTTAATTATTGAAAACATTTGCTTCAATTACTTTTTTCTATAAACATCATCAATTTTAAGAATTTTAACTTTATTAGCATAAGGTTTTACATAGTTAGTTATAATTTACATTATTTGTGGTTATTTAACATTTATAAATTTATATGTATGTGTTTTATCTCTTTTTTCAATTTATCAGCTTTCCTAGAAATTACTACTTAATTGAAATTTTAACATATAGCTACATATTTGTATCAAAAATTAATTCTATACTAGATTTTTTTTATCAATTTTATGTTTTATCTTTTTAAATTTATACTTTAATATTTTCTCATTGCTATTTAATAATTATTGCTTTTAATGTTTAGATATTATAGCTTCTTTTTTTGCTTTATTTTATAGTGAAGTCAATTGAAGCTAATTATATGTTACTAAACACTTGTGACTATTTATGGCTTGGCCAGATACATTTTAGCAAACACCACTTCTACACCATGATAAAGATCTGACACCTAATTTTCTGCTTGGATTTCTTTTTATAAATATCTATAACTATAGTTATAATTTCTTCTTTGACCTAAAAACTAATTTTGTAAAAAAATTTGTCTTTTATTTATTTGGGTATTTCATTTTAATTCACATTATTATTTTTAAATATAAACACATTATGGTCCCAATGTGTGGCTTTTATTAAATCTAAATTTTAGAACTTACTGAAATTTTTGTGTAGCACAATTCACAGAAACACAAAATTGATATCTGTATGCCAGAAAGGAATTTTGCAATTAGATGGATACATGGAAAAAAGATTTACACATAAAACATTCCATTAATTAAATGGAACTTAATTTTATTCTGTGGACTGTGGAATTGTTCAGTCACTAAATCTATATTGTTCATGTTTACCAATTTGATTTAGCAAATATGTGGCAAGCTGTGTAATGCACTCCAAGTATGATTACATTTTGTCAATTCTAATACGCATATAAATTTATATTTTATATTTTGATGAACAATTATTCAGCATATAAATTATTATTATTGGGATACCTGAGTTTTTTGTTCTGTATGACTTTCAAATACAAAATAAACTTGTTATTCCCATTCAATGCTTTTAGGCTTGTACTCAACTTTGTAATAACATTAAAATATCTGTTTTCATTTTGCTATGCTTTCCATTAGGTTTCTGCCTAGGTTTTTTAAAAATTTTCTTTGAAATGTATGTTTTTTGTGTTAATTTAGATAGGCATTTTTTTCCCCAAACAACTAAATAATCTCAGTTTCTGAACACAAAAACCTCATTTCTATAATAACATTTCCTTCACCAAAATATATATTCAGGTTTCATTGAGAGGCAAGGGGAAAGGCCACTGGGAAATATGGGTTTTCAGTGTTGCAAGGTGAGAAATATTGTTTCTGCCATAGACTGTCATTCTATTCAGCAAATGTCCATTCATACTAAATGGACAAAAACCAGAAGCATGCCCTTTGAAAACTGGCCCAAGGCAAGAATACCCTCTCTCACCACTCTTACTCAACATTGTATTGGAAATTCTGGCCAGCGCAATCAGGCAAGAAAAAGAAATAAAGCAATAAAGCATATTCAATTAGGAAAAGAGAAAGTCAAATTGTCTCTATTTGCAGATTATGTGATGGTACATTTAGAAAACCCCATCGTCTCAGCCCAAAATCTCCTTCAGCTGATAAGCAACTTCAGCAAAGTCTCAGGATACAAAATCAATGTGCAGAAATCGCAAGCATTCCTATACACCAAAAACAGGCAAACAGAGAGCCAAATCATGAGCAAATTCCCATTCAAAATTGCTACAAAGAGAATAAATTACTTTGGAATCAACTAACAAGGGATGTGAAGGACCTCTTCAAGGAGAACTACAAAACACTGCTCAAAAAGATAAGAGAGGACACAAACAGATGGAAAAACATTCCATGCTCATGGTTAAAAAGAATCAATATTGTGAAAACGGCCATACTGCCCAAAGTAATTTATAGATTCAATGCTATACCCATTAAGCTGCTATTGACTTTCTTCACAGAATTGGAAAAAAACTACTTTAAATTTCATATGGACCCAAAAAAGAACCCTCATAGCCAAGACAATCCTAAGGAAAAAAACAAACAAACAAACAAAAAAAACCATCAAAAAGTGGGCAAAGAACATAAAAGGATACTTCTCAAAAGAAGACATATAGAAGACATATATGCAGCCAACAAACATATGAAAAAAATCTCGTAATCACAGGTCATTAGAGAAATGTAAATCAAAACACATTGAAATACCATCTCATGCCAGTTAGTTAGAATGGCAATCATTAATAAATCAGGAGACAACAGATGCTGGAGAGGATGTGGAGAAATAGAAATGCTTTTACACTGTTGGTGGGAGTATAAATTAGTTCAACCATTGTGGAAGACGGTGTGGCAATTCCTCAACGATCTAGATCTAGAAATAGCATTTGACCCAGCAATCCCATTACTGGGTATATACCCAAAGAATTATAAATCATTCTACTATAAGGAAATATGCACACGTATGTTTATTGTGGCACTGTTCACAATTGCAAAGACTTGGAACCAACTCAAATGCCCATCAATGATAGACTTGTTAAAGAAAATGTGGCACATACACACCATGGAATACTGTGCAGTCATCAAAAAAGATGAGTTCATATTTTTTGCAGGGACATGGATAAAGCTGGAAGCCATCATTCTCAGCAAACTGCCATAATAACAGAAAACCAAACACTGCATGTTCACACTCATAAGTGGGTGTTGAACAACGAGAACATATGGACACAGAGAGGGGAACATCACACACTGGGGCCTTTCAGAAGGTGGAGGGCTAGGGGAGGGATAGCAGGGGGTGGGGGGATAAGGGAGGGGATAGCATTAGGAGAAATACCTAATAAACATGATGGGGTGATGAATGCAGCAAATCGCCATGGCACACATATACCTATGTAACAAACCTGCATTTTCTGTATATGTATTCCAGGACTTAAAGTATAATTTTAAAAATGAGTTAAGGAGGATTCCCTCTTCTTATATTGTTTAGAATAATTTCAGAATGAATGATACCAGCTCCTCTTTGTACCTCTCGTAGAATTCAGCTCTGAGCCCATCTGATCCTGGACTTTTTTGCTTGATAGGCTATTAATTGCTGCTTCAACTTAAGAACTTGTTATTGGTCTATTCAGGGTTTTGACTTATTCCTGATTTAGTCTTGGAAAGGTGTATGTGTCCACAAATTTATCAATTTCTTCTAGATTTTCTAGTTTATTTGCATAGAGGTGTTGCTCTTCTTGAGGAGTATCTTTGTGGTGTTCTCTGTATTTTCTGAATTTGAATGTTGGCCTGCCTTGCTAGGTTGAGGAAGTTTTCCTGGATAATATCCTAAAGAGTGTTTTCCAACATGGTTTCATTCTCCCTGTCACTTTCAGGTACACCAATCAAATGTAGATTTGGTCTTTTCACATAATCCCACATTTCTTAGAGGCTTTGTTCATTTCATTTTACTCTTTTTTCTCTAATCTTGCCTTCTTGCTTTATTTCATTGACTTTATCTTCAATCTCTGAAATCCTTTCTTCTGCTTGATTGATTCAGTGATTGAAACTTGTATATGCTTCACGAACTTCTCGTGCTGTGTTTTTCCAACTCCGTCAAGTTGTTTATGTTTTTCTCTATGCTGGCTATTCTAGTTAGCATTTCATCTAACATTTTTTCAAAGTTCTTAGCTTCCTTGCATTGGGTTAGAACATGTTCCTTTAGCTCGGAGAAGTTTGTTACTACCCACCTACTGAAGCCTGCTTCTCCCGGTTCATCAAACTCATTATCCATCCAGTTTTGTTCCCTTGCTGGTGAGGAGTTGTGATCCATTGGAGGAGAAGAGGCATTCGGGATTTTTGAATTTTCAGCCTTTTGGCTCTGGTTTCTTCCCATCTTCCTCAAGTTATCTACCTTTGGTCTTTGAAGTTGGTGACCTTCGGATGGGGTCTCTGAGTGGATGTCCTTTCTGTTGTTGTTTAAAGTATTTATTTCTGTTTGCTAGTTTTCCTTCTAACAGTCAGGTCCCTCTGCTGCAGGTCTACTGAAGTTTGCTGGAGGTCCACTCCAGACCCTGCTTGCCTGGGAATCACCAGTGGGGGCTGCAGAACAACCAGATTGCTGCCTGTTCCTACCTTTGGTAGCTTCATTCCAAAAGGGTACCCACCAGATGCCAGCGAGAGCTCTCCTCTATGAGGTGTCTATCAGTCCCTGTTTGGAGGTGTCTTCCAGTCAGGGTACATGGGGGTCAAGGAGCCACTTGAGGAAGCAGTCTGTACCTTATCCGAGCTTGAGGAAGCAGTCTGTACCTCATCTGAGCTTCAGCAGTGTGCTGGCAGATCCATTGCTTTCTTCAGAGCTGCTGGGCAGAGACATTTAAGTCTGCTGAACCCACAACGGCCCATTTTCCTGGGTACTTTGTCCCAGGAAGATGAGGACTTTATTTATAAGTCCCTGACAGGCTGCTGCCTTTTTTTCAGAGATGCCCTGCCCAGTGAGAAGGGAGTTTAGTGACACAGTCTGCCAGCAGTGGCCTTGCTGAGTGCTGAGAGCTATGTCCAGTCACTCTGTAAACTTCCCAGTGACTTTGTTTACAAAGGCGAGGTTAAAACCACCTACAGGAGCCTCAGCAGTAGCAGATGCCCCTCCCCAAAACCGAGCTCTAATGTCCCAGGTTGAGCTTAGTCTGTTCTGCTAGCTGCAAGAATTTCAAGCCAGTGGATCTTAGCTTGCTGGACTTTGTGGGGGTGGGACCCATCAAGCCAGATCATTTGGTTCCCTGCCTTCCCCCCATTTTCTCAGGGGAATGAGCAGTTCTGTCTTGCTGGTATTCCAGGCACCACTGGGATATAAAAAATAAAACAAAACTGCTGCAGCTAGCTCACAGTTTTCCCATATGACCCAGTTTTATGCTGAAAACCTGGGGCACTTGTAGGCACTGGAGAAAATCTCCTGGTCTGCGTGTTGTGAAGACTTGAGCACAGTATCTGGGCCAGAGTGCCAGAGTGGTGGGAGAAGTCCCTAACGGCTTCATTTGACTAGGAGAGGGAGTTCTCTGGCCCCTTGTACTTTGGGTGAGATGACGCCCCACTCTGTTTTGGCTCACCCTCCTTGGGCTGCACCCACTCTTTAACCAGTCCCAATGAGATAAACCAGGTACCTCAGATGGAAATGTGGAGATCACCTGCCTTCTGCATCCCTCTCACTGGGAGCTGTACACTGGAGTTGTTCCTATTCAGCCATCTTTCTGGAAATCCCCCCTACTGAGTTGATCAGAATTTTTTACTTCTGCATTTTCCTCAGTATTGATTTTGAAGTTAGTCAGTTTATCTCTGAATGTGCAGTGGTTATCCTTAGCTTTTCTGTTGTGATGGAGATGGTGGTAAGGTTTTGCTTTATCCTTAGTTTTTATAATTAACATTTACATTATGAAAGTCCAAAACTAGTTAGTACTCCAAATACAGAGAACATAGAAATCCTCAAATCCAATCATTCACCTTGGCTCCATCTCACTTACAGCTTTCATGATATTGTTGTCTAGCATTTTTTTATATTTCTAGCTCCAGCTTCTTCTAAGGACATACATTTTCAAGCACTTCTTACTTTGTAAGCTTATAGCATATCAGTGGATCATTATTCATGAGACTTGGTTAAGTCAAATAGAATCTCACAGTAGTTTTCAGGAATTTGTTATTTGCCCAAGATCCTAATCCATAGCCTTGACCATAAGAGGACCACGGGATTAATAAAATACAGCAATAGTTTATTGTAAAACACTTTATTTTAGCAGATTATAATGTAGCAGTGTTTCCTGCAGTCCTAGAGATTGTCTGCTGACAGGAGTTTGAAAGTTGCTGGGCTTTCTGAGTGTGTAGTAAAGAGTATACTTTATCCTACTTCAATTAAAGAGTTCTTTGAAATCCAGAACACTGTGTATTTTACTTGAGGTAAAAAAAAAAAAAAAAAAAAACCAGAAAAGGAAGAGTGCTCAGGACCAAAAATAAATTTTTAGGGGATTTTGATGTTGTTCTGACCTATAAACTGAATAATTTTTATTAGTTCTGTTGACTGGAATTATACTCTCAGTGTATTTTATGTATCCGTATATGCAGTATATGTGTTTAGTTTGAACTTTCGTATAGAATTTGTTTCTACTCTAGGTTCTACTGTGTATTAGCATTTTTACCTAAAGCAGAACATTAAAACTTTTCTGAGGTTAGTTTCTTTTAAATGATGAAAGATGATAATACTTATCTTCAGTAATTCACAGAATTGCTATGAGAATAAAAAAACAGAAGTGCAAGACAGTGCTTTCTGAATTATAAAATATTTTGCAAATGTAAAGGAAGGTTACTAAACAGAAAAATAAGAAAAAATTGCATGTGACTTTTGTCAGGTTTCTGATGAGTCCTCTTGTCAGGAATGTACAAAATGTTATAAAATCAGAGGATACAGAACATGTTTAATGTTCTTCAAACATAAGCTATTTGAAGCAGAATAGCAATGAAAGACAAAAAATATCAATTCACCAGAGAAGCTAGGTCATTTCTTATTCCTTTATAATTTACCTCTGGTACAAAAAGCTGGGGATGGGTCTTATTTTATACAGACTGCAAATCTAAACAGATCATAGATCTGAGGGAAATCTAAATTTAGAACAATTCTATTTTATGTTCAAAAAGTGAGCAAGGAAGATTTTCCCTATAATGTGGTGCCATTAAAGAATCAAGGTACAAAGGAAACTGAGTGAAAGAAAGTGATCAAACAGTGGTACGTATAGTAAGTATAAGTGGTAACTTTGACTACTCCAATCTAAGCTAATGATTAGTTTCTTTTATGAGAAATTAATGAGTTTTGAGACTCTTATTTAGTGATTAAAGAGCTATAGATTTTTCTTTTAAATGTGCGTTCCTTATGCCAGTTTCCTTTTGGCATTCACAACGGGGTCAAATACATTGACATTTAATCTAGATTTGAGGAAGATTTGGAGATAGAAGACAAATAAATTTTGTAACTGCTATAGGCAGACAATGAGAAAGCTCATTTCTGTTAGAAGAAAAAAAATAGCTGAATTACATCTAACAGAGTTTAATTGAGCAGGGAATGATTTGTAAATCGGTCAGCCTCTGGAGCCACAATAGGTTCAGTGATTCCAGCACAGATATATATTGGCAGAAAATTTATGCATAGACAAAGGAAAGTGACATGCAAAAAAAGAAAGTAAGGTACAGAAAGAGCTGGATTGGTTATAGCTAGGTGTTTGCCTTATTTGAACATGGTTTGAACAGTTGGCCACCTTGGATTGGTCAAACTACGGTAATTGGCATAAGAGTAGGCTAAACTTTGTTTACAAATTTATTTAATTTATAGTTGATGACGTACAGAGAAACCTTTAGGCTGAATATAGCATATGTAAGAAGGCAGCTTTAGAGTAAGCTTCATTTTAAAATTCTCCCCTTTTGGTCATCCTCGCAATTTTGAGAGATTGACCAAATCTTTAACCATTGATGTCACTATCACCATCATAAATGTACTTATTTTGTCTTGAAACCCACTGGGAAATAGCAGACAGCGGGTTTTGTAAGGTGAGAACAAGGACATGAGGTTATTTCTTTTGTAAATATTAGAGTAGAGGATACCTCTTTATTATGGAATATCCTGTTTATAGGAGAAAAACAAAACCTAGTATGTGCTAGGATTTATGTGTTTCCTTAAAGTCTGAATTTGATAATGTCACATTTGCTATAAGTGAATCCATTTTGGTTTGGTCTGATCTGTGGGACCTAGTGCATGTCCATAACAGTGTCCCCTCATAATTGGTTTTAAAACTCCCCTCTTTGGTCAAGTTCTCGCTTAGGTGAGAGCGTGACCAAAACCTAGAACCTTAGGGCCACTCTCAGTTACTATTATTTTGAGTTTCTGATCTCAGCACATTAGTCAAAAGTTACAGTGACCACCTCATAGTCACACATTTATTTCAGCTCTTGTCACTCCAGTTGAAGAGAGTGGAAAGAGATTCCACTCTCTTCAACATTAACATTCTAAAGTGAAAAGAATCTCTTTCCATTCTCTTCAACTTTATCCTTCTAAAGATGGCTTCATGCAAACATTTCAAGCTTTTGAGATAATGCAGTGCACCATGGAGACTAATATTATGACTATCATGAGGATAATACCAAGAGTTTGGACTATGCTCCTTAGCCAGGGTCCCCATGAACCAAACCAACTAAAATCAGATAAATCAAAGAATAAGCTAGATAAGGAGTCTACCCACTTTAAGTAAGGAGTCTCTTTGTTAATCCCCTACAACTGAATCACTATAATACCCAATGTGATGTATTTCTCCATAGGCAACAACATGTGCCAGCAGCTGCATGGACACTTCTCAGTTGAGGCAGTAAATAATCTAGAGCAATTCTATTATTTAGCATAAAATTCATGAGATAATTTTTTTCTTTAGAGTAGAATTTTCTATAGAACCTATCATGAGGGATAAATTTCTAATCATTGCCTCATTTACTCCAAACAATGAATAAAAGGATCTAACAAATGAAGCCCTCTAGAAGAGTGAAGACTTTCTGGCAATGCTCTCTTTAATGCATAATGTAGATCAAGAAGAATGGACCAATGTTCTGTTTCTGACTTATTATGAGGCAATGTATGTAACATTAATTTTGCTCACATACATTAGACCTTCATCCTTCATCTGTCAAGGCATAAAGTTATTCATATATAAGCCTGGCTCAAAAATCCTTCACAAATAAAAGTATACCCTGCAATTGCACACAGAAGACCCCTTTTTTCTTTTCTCTTGTTTAAAGAGGCATACACAAGGAAAAAAAAATTGAAAGATGAGACTCTCATGATAGTAGGGAAGTCTCAGTCTCTAATCTTGAGAAAAAACTGTCCCCAGAAAGGATGTCATCTTCTTCTGGAGAGAAACATCACTGGTTAGCTTCACCTTAAAGATTCCAATGGGTGTACAGTTCCAAGAGTGCGGAGGGACATTTCTGAGTTGTGAGATTATAAACCCAAGGTTTGAAGACCTAAAGCTTTGCTACAGAGTAGATGGCAAAGACAGTCTTTCTCTGATGTTCCCAGAAGATCTAATCTTTGGGTTCTAGATTGTGAAGGGTTGACTTTTCTTAGTCAGTGAACCATGAAAAGTTTTCTTTATCTGGCAAAAATACACTGTGACATAATGATCTACTGTTATAACCTCAGCTCTCCTTAATAGGAAATCTTTTATACAACAAGAAAACATGCATTAAAAATTGACAGTTAAATGAAATCCCTCTATTAACATTTAAATGGCCCATCAGGTAGTGAAATGCACCTGAGGTTTCAATGTCTTCCTGGGAATATGGGTTTGAAAAACCAAATGTTGGTCATAAGCTATTTCAGCAATTTAGAGGTCACCACTTCAATATATATATATTTAATTTGGAACATTTTATGGTTTTCAAGATGAGCATTGGAATGCAGAACTCTTAATAAGAAAATCTTTAAGGAATCAGTAAAAACAAGGAGGCTGTCCCAGTTCTCCATGCATTTATGCTTAACATTGGACTTACATCCTTTTGAATACTAGTTTTTTCTCCAATTTAGGTGCATGGCACTAATAACTAATGGGTTATCATAGGAAATTTAATTTATACCATGAAGTTCATTCAAATTGTATATCTAAAGAACTTCAGTGCTGGCTGATCTAGCATGAAAATCTGGCAAAGTATTTTTTTGGTAATCAATTGCTGTCTTGCTTGGATTAGCAGTTTTATAAACAAGTCAGTCTCTTTACTAAAGTTCCAGGAATTCTTTTCCAGTTCAAATTATTTGATTCTAAAGTTATCATAAACCTTTATTCAAGAGAGCCTTTCAGAATCCTTTCCATACTTTCATAAACCTCCTTAAAGATACTATATTCCAGGAATTTTGTGCTTGTGAAGTTTTCATAAACTGCATCAGATTTAAGCAATTAAGGTTTAAGGTTTAAATCAGTTGACCAAAATAGGATCATGGGTCACCATAAAACAACAGTCATTAATTTAACTATAAGATTTTTAAAAACAATAACCTTATACACTTTGATTAAAAAACACAGTCTTTAAAACAATCAAAAGATCAAAGAAAGTATGAAACAATCTGTCTCTTCTTTTGCCTCTTTTTTTCCTTTTCGCAGTTTACTCAGAAGGTGAACAGTAATATTTTACTGTGTCTTATTAATACTAAACACAATTTGTTTAAAAGAGAAAATAAAATTTCTGTTATTAGTGTATTATCAACAATAAAACTAATTTTAAGAAAATCTCAGAAATACATTGATCAAATATGTCATATTTGAAGCACACAAAATTTCCATAAATATTTTGCTTTATATTTCCCCAATTTTCTATATTCAGCTTGGTGTAGCTATTTTTTAACTCCTTTTTGGAGCCTTTAAGTGACTTCAAACCAGACAAAATTTTTAACAACACTTTTCTCTCTTTATAACTTTCCTTATCAAATGTATATCTTGCTTTTGTTCATACACTCTGTATACAGAGATGTTTCTCTCACATGTAGTATTTTCTAATTCTGAATAACCCTAATTGCAAGGGCTTCTTAGAAATCCTAATTAGTTTCTAATCATAGTAAGTAATTTTGAACTGTTTTATATCAGTTTTTGTAGCTAAAAACCATTTCATAATTTTTAGAAAGATAGTTCTTCAAATTGTTTATTAACAGATCTAAATATTTCTACCTATTCTATACTATATAAAAACAACATGTCAAGGTATGTAAACAAACTCATATTTAATATTTCAATATCTTAACTAACAAGTAACTCAGACATTTTATGATTATCTATTACTTAATCTAACATAACTTAACTTGAAAATTTTAAGTTACTGAAAAGAATTTTGAAACTATGAAACAGGTTGTCTCACTAATGTCTTCCTCCGGTCATTCTAGGTCCCAGCTAGTCACGTGACACCTAGCAGATCTATGAACAGAAGACAGAGTTGTGAAGACTATTCCTGAAAGATCCAACACCTCCGAAAATAGCCAGGAGGCAAAACAGGAAAAGCTAGGGAAGAAAGGACCATGTTGGGCTTCATTCTGGCTTGTTGCCTCTGATCTCGGCACTTAAAACAAACATGTCTCTAGACATCATCATGGCCACCTATCTAGACCCCTGAATCCAGAGACTCTAAAGCAAAGACATCAAGCAAGTATCTAACAATTTCTATTTTTAACTCATTTCTATTTTGCCAACAATTTAAAAACTAGCTTTATTTACCAAATATCACAAACACATAACACACATAAACGTACAAACACACAGAAGCAGATCTTATAACCCTCACTAAGGATTTCCATTTGCTGGCTTTTAAATGGTTTTTCTTTTTTTCCTCTGGTCTATCAGTCTTCTAATTACCTGTTTCACTGCCCTAAGCAATTGTTAACAAGGGAACAAATTTGCATTTCTAAAAAGACAACTCTTAGTTGGAACAAAACAAAATTATATTTTATAATCACAGAGTTAAGATTTTAGACTTAAATGTTCTATTTGCTCAAACCAAGGGGGAATAAACTGCTCAAGTAAGAATTCAGTCAAGAGAAGATGGCTAAATATATGAAGAGACCCTTCTCAAAAGAAAACATACATGTGGCCAACAAGCATATTAAGAAAAGCTCAATATCACTGATCATTAGACAAATGCAAATCAAAACCATGATGAGATACCATGCCACACCAGTTAGAAAGGCTAATTATTAAAACGTCAGAACATAACAGATGCTGGTAAGGTTGTGGTGAAAAGCGAACCTTTATACACTTCAGGTGGGAGTTTTAATTAGTGCAACCATTGTGGAAAGCAGTTTGTGATCCTCAAAGAGCTAAAAGCAGAACTACCATTCAACCCAAAAACCCATTGCTGGGTATATATATCCAGAGGACTATAAAGCATTCTAGCAAAAAGACACATTCACGTCAATGTTCATTGTAGCACTGTTCACAATAGCAAAGACATGAAATCAACTAAAATGCCCATCAATAACAGACTAGATAAAAAGAATGTGACACATATACACCATGGAGTACTATGCAGCCATAAAAAATCACAAGATTATATATTTTGCAGGAACATGGATGGAGCTGGAGGCTATCATCCTTAGCAAACTAACACAGGAACACAAAATCAAATATGGCATGTTCTCACTTGTAAGTGGAGCTACGTGATAAGAACTTTTGAACACAAAGAAAACAACAGACACTGGGGTCAACTTAAGTGGGGAGGGTGGGAGGACAGAGAGGGGCAGAAAAGATAACTATTGAGCTGAATACGTGGATGATGTAACAATATGTACAACAAACCCGTGACACTTGTTTGTATAACAAACTTTCACATATACCCCCAGACCTAAAATTAAAAAAAAAATATTAAAGTCAAGAAGTAAACACCTTTTCAATGAATTATATAAAGTCTATATTCTTCATTTATTGAACTCAAACCTGACATGTATGGAGAAACTTACATCTGAGTTGACATTTCCTATAGTATGGCTTTTAGGTACTCTGGAGGGATATTTGAAAGGTGTGCCCTGTTAATATTTATATAGGGCCAAATGGTAGAAGTTATGTAAGATTATTCCATTTTAAATGACAGTGGATTTGACTCACCTGTTAAAACGTTTCTAAAATTAATGAGAAGAAAGCTTGAATAATACATTTAGAAAATTCAGTAACCAACTTCAGCCAACATACTTTGAGGCTGCATCTTGTTACATAAAGCACAGTTTTATACAAAATAACTGCTGCATCCAGTGGGAACTCTTCATTTTTAAAAGCATGAAGGATTATCTTAGCTGCAATCAGGCACTAACTTTTTAGAGAAGCAGCAGTCTACCTTACAGTTACCATGGACACTTACTTTTAACATTAAAGTGATACTTCCCATATATTTCCCTGTTCATTCCTTCTGAATGCATATTAAGAAGAGAAATTACATTACAATCTGTTTTGTAGACCTCGCTATTCAGCACACAGCAGATATCTTAGCATATATTGACCAGACTGCTGGAGACAGTGCTCCATGGAAGATGGACCTAATACTACCATTTCAACTGATATTTCAGTCATTTATCTAGTGCCTACTCCAGACCGGGTACATTAAAATGTAATTGGCATAAAGAGTCAAATATGGCCAGACTCCTGCCATCAGAAAACTATCAATTGGAGGGGAGAGGCAGCCTTCAAAAACAAATAATTGTGATTATAAAATTACGTAATACTAGAGGCAGGTATGCTGGAATGTAGAAGCTCATTAAAATGCATTGTTTCTTGGGGTGTCAGGAAAATGTTATGGGGTGTTGCATTTGAGCTGATTCATAAATGATATGTAAGAACTTGCCACACTAGGAAAGTTCTAAAAAGAGGAGGAGGGAAGTCAAATCAGGAAGATCATATTGTACAGGGCACATACACCCTGAAACTGCCTAAAAATTGTCTAGAGATGCCCAATATTCCTGTATTTCAGATGTGATATGTGCAGATTGAGATGTGCCTCATCTCACAGAGTGAAACCAGTTGCTTTCAATTAAGTGTTCTGGCCAGTACACACTATTTCTCTTTATGTAAATAAAAATGTAATGACATTCAGAATTTACAATACAGGTCATCCCCAACCTCATCTCATTTTACTTGCATAGATCCTCGCATTTTATTTTTATATTTTTCTTTAAGTTCTGCGTCACATGTGCAGGATGTGCAGGTTTATTACACAGGTAAACATGTCACGGTGGTTTGCTGAACAGATCCACCCATCACCTAGGTATTAAGCCCAGCATCCAGTAGGTATTCTTATTGATGTCCTTTCTCACCCCAGTCCCCCGACAGGCCCCCGTGTGTGTTGTTCCCCTCCATGTATCCATGAGTTTTCATCATTCAGCTCCCACTTATAAGTGAGAACATGTGGTGCTTGGTTTTCTGTTCCTGTGTTACTTTGCTGAGGATAACTGCTTCCAGCTCCATTAATGTCCTTGCAGAAGACATGATCTCATTCCTTTTTATGGCTGCAAAGTATTCCATGGGGTATTTATACCATATTTTCTTTATTCAGTCTATCATTGGTGAGCATTTGGATTGGTTCCATGTCTTTGGTATTGTAAGTACTGCTGCAATGAACATACACCTGCATGTATCTTTGTAATATAATGATCTGTATTCCTTTGGGTATACACCGAGTAATGGGGTTGCTGGGTCAAATGGTATTTATGGTTCTATGTATCTGAGGAAACGTCATGCTATCTTCAATGGATGAACTAATTTACACTCCCACCAACAGTGTAAAAGCATTTCTTTTCCTCTGCAACCTTGCTAGTATCTATTGTTTCTTTTTTTTTTTTTTTTTTTNTTTATTATTTTTTTATTTTAAGTTCTGGGATACATGTGCAGGTTTGTTGCATAGGTAAATGTGTGCCATGGTGATTTGCTGCACCTATCAACCATTACCTAGATAATAAATGCAGTATTAATTAACTATTTTACCTGATGCTCTTCCTTATACCCACAGGGTCCAGTGTATGTTGTTCCCTTCCTTGTGACTATATGTTCAGCTCCCACTTATAAGTGAGCATATATAGTGTTTGGTTGGCTGTTCCTGCATTAATTTGCTGAAGATCATGGCATCCAGATACATCCAGTCCCTGCAAAGAACATTATCTCATTCTCTTTTATGGCTGCATAGTATTCCATGGTGTATATGTACCACCTTTTCTTTACTTGGTCTATCATTGAATGGAATTTGGGTGGTTTCCATGTCTTTGTTATTGTATACAGTGCTGCAATAAACATACATCTGCATGTGTATTTATAACAGAATGATTTATATTCTTTTGGGTATATACCCAGTAATGTGATTTCTAGGTCGAATGATATTTCTGGTTCTAGATCTTTAAGGAATCATCACAGCATTTTTCACAATGGTCGAACTAATCAACATTCCCATCAAAAGTGTAAAAGCATTCATATTTCTCTGCAGCCTCACCAGCATCTGTTGTTTCTTGACTTTTTAATAATTGCCATTCAGACAGGCATGAGATGGTATCTCATTGTGGTTTTGATTTGCATTTTTCTAACAATCAGTGATGTTGAGCTTTTTTCATACATTTGTTGGATGCATGAATGTCTTCTTTTGAGAAGCATCTGTTCATATCCTTTTCCCACTTTTCAATGGGGTTGTTTTTTTCTTGTAAATTTCTTTAAGTTCCTTGTTGACTGGATATTAGACTTTTGTCAGATGAATAGATTGCAAAAATTTTTTCATTCTGAAGGTTCTCTATTCACTCTGATGCTAGTTTCTACCAGAGGCACAAAGAAGAGTTGGTACTATTTTTACTGAAATGATTTCAAACAATTGAAAAGGAGGGACCCCTCCCTAACTCATTTTATGAGGTCAGCATCATCCTAATACCACAACCTGGCAGAGATACAAAAAAGAAAACTTCAGGCCAATATTCTTGATGAACATTAATGCAAAAATTCTCAATAAAATACTTGCAAACCAAATCTAGCGGCATGTCAAAAAGCTTATACATCATGATGAAGTTGTCTTCTTCCCTGGGATATATGGTTGGTTCAACATACATAAATCAATAAAGGCAATTCATCACATAAACAGAATTAAAGAAAAAAAATGTGTGATTATCTCAAAAGACGTAGAAAAGACCTTTGATAAAATTCAACATCCTTTTCTGTTAAAAATTTTCAGTAAACCAGGTGTTGAAGAAACATATTTTAAAATAATAAGAGCCATCTATGACAAATCCACAGCCAATATTATTCTGAATGGGCAAAAGCTGGAAACATTCCCCTTGAAAACCAGCAAAAGACAAGAATGCCCTCTCTCACCACTCCTATTCAATATAGTATTGGAAGTTCTGGCCAGGGGCAATCAGGCAAGAAAAATAAATAAAGTGTATTCAAATAGCAAGAGAAGAAGTCAAATTATCTTTGTTTGCAGATGACATAATCCTCTACCTAGAAAATCCCATTTTCTCAGCCCCAAAGCTCCTTAAGCTGATAAGCAACTTCAGGAAAGTCTCAGGATACAAAATCAATGTTCAAAAATCGTTAGCATTCCTATACACCAAAAACAGGCAAGCAAAGAGCAAAATCATGAATGAACTCCCATTCACAGTTGTTACAAACAGAATAAAATATCTAGGAATAAAGCTAACAAGGGAAGAGAAGAATCTCTTCAAGGAGAATTACAAATCACTACTCTAAGAAATCAGAGGACAAAAACACACAGAAAAATAATCCATGCTCATGAATAGGAAGAATCAGTATCATGAAAATGCCCTAACTGTCCAAAGTAATTTATAGATTTAATGCTGTTCCCATTAAACTACCATTAACATTGTACACAGAATTAGAAGAAGCTGTTTTTAAATTCATATGTAACCAAAATAAGGCCAGGAAAGCCAAAACAATCCATGCATTTTTAAAACAGATTGAATGTATAGTCCCATACTCTGATGCTCCAATCTGTGTGGAACGGTGGGAACGACACAGATATGCACAGAAGGAAACATTCTTCCCAAACAATTTCCTCAAGTTTGGGCCCTTCGCTCTCAGAGTCTTCCGGATAGTTAACTCCTTAAAGTTACCCCTCTGATTTAAATATCTGCTCATTTAGTACATTTCTTTGCTTTTAGAAATTTGTGATGTTTAAAATATAGCAAGAAAGAAAGCACCCAAACCATGCTAGTAGAAATATAACCAGATATGTTCAACTATTGTCATGTATGTTGTTATGTTAAGGAAAGACAACATTAAGATCAACAACAATAACAAAAACTCAGTTGAGTAAAAGAAAAATTTAACCTAAAGGGAGAAAAGCTAGCATACAATATACCCCAATACACATTTTTTTTTTTTTTTTTTTGAGATGGAGTCTTGCTCTGTCGCCCAGGCTGGAGTGCAGTGGTGCAATCTCTGCTCACTGCAACTTCTACCTTCCAGGTTCAAGCAACTATTCTGCCTCGGCCTCCCAAGTGGTTGTGACTACAGGTGCATACCACCACACCCAGTTAATTTTTGTATTTTTAGTAGAAACAGGGCTTCACCATATTGAGCAGGCTGGTCTTGAACTCCTGACCTCAGGTGATCCACCCTCCTCAGCCTTCCAAAGTGCTGGGATTACAAGCATAAGCCACCAAGCCTGGCCACACATTTCTTGAATAAATCAATCCTGATGCTAAGTGCAATGGTTTAGAGAATAGAAAAATAATTTTTAGTCCAGTTCTGTCATTTACCAGCAAGGATACCCTAGATACGCTGTCAAAATCTCAGTTTTTTTAATCCATAAACTAATATAAATAACTATGCATGATGAGTGTGAAAATGAAATAGAGTAATACAAGTCAAACTGTTTTGTGAAAATAGGAAATGTGATTATGATATAAGATATTAATGTTATTTAGACTTATTTCTAAATGCTTTACTAACAATTTTGAGTGCCTGTTATTTTCTATGTGGTATTTACTTATTTATTTATTATACTTTAAGTTCTGAGGTACATATGCAGAATGTGCAGGTTTGTTACATAGTTACACACGTGCCATTGTGTTTTGCTGCTTCCAGTGTTTATGTCCACTTTAATATTTCTGTATTAAATACTGGTGAGGTTTTCCAAGTTCTCCAGCTATTATCAATGTTATATTTTATTAATGAAATATAATTATGCAAAATAGAAGCTTGCAGAGTTTCAAGAGAAAATAGATAAATACTATGTTATAAATTTATCTAAAAGTATGTTATGGGGACTTACTTTGACCACAGGATACCACACGGTAGGCTAGCATTCATGTTACCCATTTCTTTTTCTAATCTAAAAAATAAATAAAGCTATAAGAGAAAAATTGTCTCTTTATGAAATTGAAAGAGAATTTTTCATTCAATTTATATGAATTACAATGCACTTTCATATTCACTATTACATTTGTCCCCATATAATCTATATTGGAAGAAAACACACAACACTAAGTATCTTGGTACTGTTACCTCTCTTTTGTAGATGAGAACAATGTTGCTGAGATTTACAAAGGTAGTAAGAGGTAGATCTTGGTCTAGGACCTAGGCCTCTTGTTGTCTTATCTTATGCTTTTTCTCCTATAACACAACCCTCTTTCAATCAAAAAGCTTGAACTAATAGCCAGTATTACATCAAAATGTAGACTGTGTTCCTCTGCCAATGTCTCAGCTGCCCTACTTTTTAGAATTTGGGGATTCAGCAATACTTCATGAAGAAAGCTGACCACCAAGCATAGAAAAATTTATTTATGGGCTTTTATGTAATGTAGGTTTCCAATATGGGAGAACATTTCTTTAAGGATTTATTTAAATAGTTTAAACAAACATCTAAAGTAATTTTCAAAAAGTGGTACTTTAAAACAGGCTATACTGTTTTTATTCTATTCAACATTAGTTCTATAAATATGATATGAAATGTATGTTATTTGCAAGTATTAAAGGATTCTTATAATGAGTCACACAAAGATGATTAGCTATTTCCAGGTGACTCATTTGTTTATGTGGCTTCTTTCCTCCATTAATCAAGTCAGGTTTTAACAACAGGCTCCTCGACCATGCCTTTTGCTTTTAAGAGATAATAATAAATCTTAATAAATTATCCCTTATCCCTGAATACTACACAGTCTTATATTACGAATATGTGAAACCTGTAATTCTCTACAAAAGCCTGCTACTTCTAATTATTTTTTAACCTTTAACAGTAGACTGCTGTAAAGAGGTCCTATTTAACAAGGGATTCCTGACTTTAGCATAATATCTTGGGAAGGCTTACCACAATCGATATAAAATTATATATACAGAAAATAAGTAAGTGAGGTACAATCTGAAGAGAGTAGATTTACCGGATTTTGTTAATTCTGTAAGTTTCAAAAGCGAACACTTTTATTGGCCTAACAAAGTTCAGCTTGATAGTATATAAAATTCTCATTTGCAGTGATAGATGCAATACAAAGTGAGAAGTCCGGTCTATATTTGTTACTCATTTAAACTGTTGTCATTTTACAACTTTCAAGATAATATATGTCATATATGTATATTTAATTGTCAGTTAGGGGTTTGTATCCATTTTCTAAAACTACATAGAAAATTGCCACAAATTGGGTGGCTAAAAACAACTGTAATTTATTGTCTTACAGTTCTGAGCTCCAGGAGCCATAAGTCCAAAATTAGGTTGTTGGCAGGGCCATGTGTCCTCTGAGGGCTGTAAGTAGGAGAGATTCCTTTGTTTGCTTCCTCTCATTTCTGGTAGTCCCAGGCATTCCTTGCCTTCTATTTTCTGATAGCAAAACTCTGATATCCGCCTCTGTGGTCATTGTATTCTCCCCTTGTGTCTGTGTCTCTTCTCCTCTTTTTATAAGAAGAGCAGTCATACAGGATTATGGGCTGGCACTGCTCCTGTATGAACTCATTTTAACAAACTATGTCTGCAAGGACCTTAGTTCCAAATAACGTCACATTCTGAAGAATTAAGATGTCAACATATCTTTTTTTGGGAGGTGGGGGCAGTGTACAGGGGACACAATTCAAGTTGTAACAGGGCTTCAATCACATGGTCCAATATTAAACTATCCATTAATAATACTTCCTCCACCCTTGTGCCTCATTTACTCAATTCCCATCCCGTCACCAAATGTAATTACTGTTTCTTATATAGAAATTAGTGATTTATTCAAATTTTTTAGAAATTATAGTCTAATTTCTTTGATACATATATATATACACATATATACCTATATATATGAGTTTAATTATGTATAAGCAAGAAAATACAAATGTGTCTTCTTGCATTCTTTCTTTTAAACAATGGGCAACATACTGTAACATTGTTCTTTACTTACATTTTTACTTGAAATCATTTTTGGAGACTTTTATAAGTCAATAGTGGCAGAAAGAGCTAATGCTTATATAGTGTTTACTATATATGAATTGTGTTAATATATCTAAGGTTGATGAAAATCCTATAAAGTAAGTTCTAGTATTATCCCCATTTTATACATGACAAAAATTAGCCTAAGACCTCACCCCAGGATTACAAAATTAATAACTGATAGAGTTGTGAGAGGAACCCAAGAATACTTGTTCTAATATCAATGGCCAAAAACTTTGCATTAAACTGTCTTTCTAAAGAATGTCCTGTTCTTTCCTAAAACAGGATTGTACTCCAATAGGTAAATGTAGCATGATTTATTTACTTTTTTAATCAATTCACATTTAGATTTCTTATCATTGTTTTAATAAATACTTTTGCAATAAGTAACATTATGTAATATTTCATTGTGCACATGCACAGAACTGTTTATGGATTTAATTCCTGGAGTGGAATTTTTGGGACAAAAAATATATGTATTTGAAATTTTGATGGATATTATCAAATTTCATTCCAATTTGTATTCCTACCAGTAACAAATGAAAGTGACTGTTTACATAAAGCTTCGCCAATAAGTATATTACCAAGACTTTCAGTTATAGCCAATCCGATAGTTTAAAAAAAATTTTTTTAATTAATTAATTTTTTGAGATGAAGTCTAGCTCTGTATCCCAGGCTGAAGTACAGTGGTGCAATCTCAGGTCACTGCAAACTTCACCTCCTGGGTTCAAGCAATTCTCTTGCCTCAGCCACCTAAGTAGCTGGGATTACAGACATCGGCCACCATGCTCCGCTAATTTTTGTATTTTTAGTAGAGACGGTTTCACTGTGGTAGTCAGGCTGGTCTCTAACTCCTGACCTTGTGATCTGCCCTTCTTGGCCTCCCAAAGCGCTAGGATTACAAGCGTGAGCTATTGTGTCCAGCCTCTGATAGTTTAAAAATAGAAATTTCAAGTATTTTTAACTAATATTTCTTTTATCAAAAGTGAGAATGGTTATCTTCTTTATTTGCATGTACTCTTTATATATCAAGACAATTAGTATCTTCCTGGCAATAAAAGTGACATTTTGGTTCTGGGTCATTTTTTGTACTTTATTCACTGTACTTTCTTTGTTGTAATTGCTTTACGTTTTGATCTCGGCCTTACAAGTTTTGCTTGTGTTTCATAAAATCACATTTATTAATCATTTCTATTATATTTTTTACTATTTTTTCTTGAGAAAGAGTTTTGCTCTTTTTGCCCAGGCTGGAGTGCAATGGCTCCATCTCCACTCACTGCAACCTCTGCCTCTCAGGTTCATGCCATTCTCCTGCCTCAACCTCCCAGGTAGCTGGGATTAGGGGCACGTGCCACCGCACCTGGCTAATATTGTATTTTCAGTAGAGACTGGGTTTCTCCATATTTGTCAGGCTGCTCTCCAACTCCCGAACTCAGGTGATCCACCTGCCTCGGCATCCCGAAGTTCTGGGATTACAAGCATGATTTTTGTTTTTTTTTTACTCTTTTAATTGACAAATGATAATTATGTATATTTCCGGGAAACAATGTGATGTTTTCATCTATATATATATTGCAGGAAGATTAAATCAAACTAATTAACATATCCATCATCCTACCAACATTTTTGGTGATGAGAATGTTTAAAAAATCTGTGCATTTAGCAACTTTGAAATATATATTATCATTAACAGTAGTCACCATGTAGTGAAATAGTTCACTAAAACTTATTCTTGCAGTCTAACTGAAACTCATTTTTTAAAGTTTCCTGATACCCATTAATAGACTGAAAGACAGGTAAACACTTTTTTACAATCTTTGCTTAACAAACTTTGCATCTAAATCTAGATGACAGCAACACAAAGGAAATAGGTGTATGAAGTTGTGATTTTGAGATTAAAGTTAGTCCAAAAATGTAAGTAAATGTGGACTATGTCCTTGTGGAAGCAGGCAGAAGAAAGGCCTCTTTCACTTAGCGAATTTATACAAGTGATCTATTATTTACTTCTGGTTTTCTAGTAAAGCTATGTTCACATTTAAATTACTGCTTCATTTAAAATGTATGCTCATGTATGATTTAAGGTACAAATCCAACTTCTGTTGTTTACCAAAAGGTTACTTACATTTTTCTAACACTGTATATAAAACAAGTCTATGTTCTTGCACTGACTTCAAATGACACCTGTATAATACTAAATTCTTATGTGCATTTAGGTCCACTCCTGGATGTCAAATTCCCATTTTTTGATTATCCAAGTATCAGGAACAAACTTCCCATTTTAAAATTTAATGTTTAATTGACCAATAATAATTATATACATCATATATTTCAGGAGTACAATGTGATATTTTGCTATATGTTTATGTTGTTGAATAATTAAATCAAATTAATTTAAAAATCCATCACTTTACATACATATTTTCTGTGGTTAAAACATTTAAAATTTACTTCAGCAATTTTAAAACATGCAATTATTATTGTCTGCAGATCACTAAATCCTTCTAACTAACTGAAATTTTGTACCCTGTGATTAGCATCTTCCCTTTCCCCATTTACACCATTCCCCTAGCCTCTAGTAATCACCATTTTACTCTGTTTCTCTGACTTTTTTTTAAGATTCCACATGTAAGTGCGAGCATGCAGTATTTGTTTTTTATGCCTGTCTTATTTCACTTAGCATAATGCCCTCCAGATTTATGCACATTATTGAAAATAATGTAACTGTATTTTTTAAGATTGAATCATGTTATATTATGTATATATACACCACATTTTCTTTATCCATTAATCCATTTGACTGACATTTGAGGTGTTTCCATATATTGGCTATTTTAGCTTCTGTGCTGGGGCACTTTCAGGCTGCTTGGTGCCAGGGGGCTGCCCAATATTGGCTATTTTAAATAATTCTGCAATGAACATGGTAGTCCAGATATCTTTTGTACATATTGATTTAACTGCTTTTGGATATACAGGTTGAGCATCCCTTATCTAAAATGCTTGGGACCAGAAGTGTTTGGAGTTTTTTTTTTTTTTTTTTTTTTTTTTTTTTTTTTTTTTTTTTTTTTTTTTTTTTTTTTTTTTTTTTTTTTNCCCAATTTTTAGGATATTTGCATATACATAATGAGATATCTAGGGGATGGAACCCAAATTGAAATACAAATAGGTTTGTTCCATATACTCTTTATACACATAGCCTGAAGGCAATTTTATATAGTATTTTAATGATTTTATGCATGAAACAAACATTTGTATATATTGAATCATCAGAAAGTAAAATATCACTATCTCACACACCCATGTGGAAAATCTGTGGTTGTTTATCATCACCATCATTTCTCACTCTAAATTTATATGCTACTGATAAGCAATCACTTTCTTACATTTATTCACATATAAATACTTAACAGTAAAAATTATGACATGCTGTTAATACAGTGAAAAAATATTATGCTCAGTGTTACAAAATAGCACAGTAGCATCAGCATAATACTTGTATTAACTTAAGCAACAAACCACAGCAGCCGTTTAGTTTCCACCCATGATGCTGTGTTTTGATTAACAGTTTACAGTACATTGCATTTTTTTTTTTTTTTTTTTAGGAGAGAAGAAACATCAGAAGCAGCTGAAGGGCCACGAAATGTGCCCTCGTCCTCAAGGGACAGGCAGGCATTCTGCTGGATGGCTTTTAAAATGTTTCCTCCAGAGTCATCTGTCTCATTAATAACAGTTTTTGTCTTAGAAGTCTCTTTGATCTTATAAACAGACATAATTTCTTGTTCTATTATGTATGCACAGTATTCTAGTCCTCAATAAGACTATCACATATTTTCACCATGTTATCTGTAGGCCTTTTTTTCCCCCCCGTTAACAATATCATCTTAATTTTCACCATTACCAAAATCATTTGATTAAGAGTCATTTTGGCTATTTCACCTACAGTCAATGAATGAAATGCTGAAACTTCATTAGTGATATTAAAAACATCTTTGATAGTCACTTCTTCCATATTACTGATAGATGCTGAGGATACATGTTTTGTATATGTAAGGAGGTAAAACATTATTTTGTTCTTACTTCACATATATAATTATTTAGTCACGTCCTTATCATCATCACTGAAAACAGCTGCAGGCCAGAGGTTGTGCCAGGCATGTACAACTGTATCTTTACTCACTGTGTTCCAATTGTTAGCAAAAACATATGGGACAACCTTCATGCTCAACTCCTTCTGAAAACCTTCCACACCCATGCCTCTGTTCACTACTGCTAGCATACTATTCAAAAGTGTCTTATATTTACTCTTTATTTATGTAAGGATACCCAGGCGACACAGCTGAAGTAAAAAGTCACATTTGGGGGAAGGTACATTGCACAAACAGTATTTTTTATAATTTTACCTGGAGGATAAGCAAAACAGTTGTAAAGAAATAAAATCTTGCAGTCATTATCCAATCACCTTCCCTGCAATAAGCATAAGCTTCTGGTCCAAAACTGTTTGGGAGAAAAATCATAAAACATGTCCCTGGTGACACATACCCTTCTGTTAACATAATAATGGACTAGTAATAAATTCACTCCTTAAAACCAGTGAAAACGCAAGCTTTTGCCTATCACAGGAAGTTTAGTCTTATGCATGCCTGCTGCATTAGCAAATCCCAACAGAATTATTCTGTGCTTTGCATCCTTAATTTCTGTCTCATCACCTGTAGTGAATGTTTTTCTAGGGCAATAATTCCAAAACGTGATATTTTATCATCATTGTAGACTTGTTCTGACATCAGATTTTCATCAGCAATGACCTTGGTAAACTTGTCATTGAATTTCCCTGCTGCTTTATGATCAGCAGATGCTTTATCACCACAAATTTCAATAATTTAATATTTTGTATTTTTATAAATCTCTCAAACTAGGTTGATGTATATTCTAGTTCTCTTCAATTTTTTGTTCATTGTGATAGATCTTTCTTTGTTTCATGATCAGCATACCTTTAAGAGGCATGTGTTCACTGCAGTGCTCATAGATCCACTCTTTCAGTATACAATATAGATCTTCATTTGATTTTTAAGTTCATGCAGTTTTTAAAAATTTGTTAACTTTTGTTCATCACTCTCAGCCTAAAACATCAAAAGTTTAGCATTCTTTTTCTTCAGATCATATATGGTGTTCATTCTAATACCATACTCTTCTATAAGACATTTCACACTTACACTGCTATCTAGTTTCTACAACAACTTGACTTTCTATGTCACAGAGAAACATAAATGCGTCCTCTTCTATTTATTTATTAATTAAATAAATTATATTCATTAGTAAATAATTTATATAAAAATATATTTACTATTCATACATTAATTTTATTTATTAAACATAAATGCTTTCCTTTTATCACTGTTACCCATAAAAATATATGTAGGCCTTCTTGATATTTTACCCTGTATCTTTATAACTACAGAACAGAGAATAAACCAAAAATAGCAAAAATAAGTAAAGCATGTAGGTATTGGCCCCATGCCGGGTATCATGGGAAACCTATTGTTGGTACATGTAGCCTATGCACATATAATTTATTGCATTTTGTGGGTATGTTTGTTTGTAGGAAACTGGGAATGCACAGAAAAGGTATACTGCAGCTGAAAGAAGCTTGGAAAATCTTTTTTCCCTTGAGGATATGAATAAATTATATGTTGTGTATGATTGTTTGGCTTTGTTTCTGGGTGCTTTCAGTGGGGCAAGTCTCTGTGTGGTTTCCTTGGTTGTGGATAGCTTCA
>NW_016107808.1:328850-339373 GCF_001604975.1 Cebus imitator | reverse complement strand
GCCTGTAGAGGCTTTGCTGAGCTGCTGTGGGCTCCGCCCAGCTGCCGAGTGAACTTTCCTGCAGTCCTGTTTATATGGGTGTAGTTAGAACTCCCTTGGCAATGGTGGCCCACCTCTGTTAAGGAGGAGTCTCTCTGTAGTGGCAGGTTGCCTCGGCAATGGTGAGCTGCCTCAGCAATGGCGGGTTGCCTTGGCAATGGTGGGCTGCCTCAGCATTGGCAAACTACCTCCATAGTGGTGGGCTGCCTCGGTAATGGCAGACACCCCTCCCTCACAGAGCTGGACCATCCCGGGTTCAGCTGTGCTTGCTGTGAAACTCTCAATCCAGAGAGTTTCTGATTGCTGTTCTTTTGTGGGAGTGGGACCAGCCGAGCCTGATCGCCTGGCTCCCTGCCTCAGAGCCTTTTTTTTTTTTAAGTTGGTGTTCCAGTCCCCTGTTGAAGAGGCGCCAGGATCTGTGTGTTTTCTTGTGCGGTGACTCACTGTGCTGGCTTAAACAGCAGTACTGAGATTTGTGGCACTTTTTTTGCCCTGGAATCTACTGTCCTGGTTCCCTGTTCAGTCCCCCTTTTAAACAGATGAATGGGTGACTTCCTGTGGCTCCAATCGCCAGGCAAAAGGGCACCCGGACCAGTGTATCTTGTACGAAGAACTGCTGTGCTGGGGCGCTGACAAAGTAGCTGCACGGGGCAAAGCAGCAGCGCCGGCCGACACAGCCGTGCGGGCTGATACAGCCGTGTGGGCTGATACAGCCATGCTGGCGACCTGTGGAGCTCCTCCGCCTGGGAATTTCCTAGTCTGTGGGCAATAAAAATGTGGCATCCACTCACCCTCTGCACTTTCACTGGGAGCTACAATCCTGAGCTGTTCCTAAACGGCCATCTTGGATCCACCTCAAAAGTTATTAATTTCTTTGTAATATTTTGTACCTCACTGATTCACTGCTTTTAATTATTCTTTAATTTGATCTACTTGGATTTTCTACAAACAATCTTATCATTTTCAAAAAGGAATGGTTTAACATTCCTCTCTGAAATTTATATCTAATTTCTTTCATAGGTCTAATTGTGTTAGCTAGTATGTTGACGTTAAAATGAAATAATAAGAATAATTGTGAACATTCTCATCTACCTTTATACTTCGATGTGAATGTATCTATTATTTACACATTAAACATAATGCTGCTTTAGGTGTAAGAATTTTATTAGATTAAGAAAATGTCCATGTATTCTTATTTTATTTTTATAAATCAAATTGTTGAATTTTGCAATATGATTTTCAGCATCTACAGAGTCAATCAAAAATTGTTCTTAGATCTACTATGATAATGAGATAGATTATCAGGTATCCTATTACTGTACTGTCTTTGCATTCCTGAAACAAATTTTACTCAATATGGATTTGTTCTTTCACAGTGCTGTTGAATAACTAATATTTTGAGTATTACAATTATTTTTCTAAATCAGATTGGTTTATAGTTTTATGTTTTGTGCTGTTGCTTGAAATGTTCTGAGTCTTAAGTAGCTTCCTAAAAAAATAAATAGCTTCAGGCTCTATTTACTTCTATGCTGTGAAGTAATTTAACAGCTTTTTAAGGTTAGATAGAATCTACCAGATAAACCAATACCTGAGTCTTTGTTGTTGTTGCTTGTGTTTGTATAAGGCGGGATGATCTTTTGGATAATTTTACCAATTTTTCTGTGGAAATTAGTCTGTTGAGATATTCTATGTATTTTATAGTCATTTTTGGTAAAGTATATTTTTCTAGAAAATTATCTATTTCCTCGAATTTTTCACATTTATTACTACAGAGGTGAAAATATTAGTTTCTTATAGTTTTGATTTTATCCATTTATATGATTATTTCCCAATTTTCATTTCTTTATCTCACATATTTGTGCTTTTTCTAATTAAGTTATTTAAAGAGCTGCTTATTTAATGAGAGGGCAGCACAAGATGGTAGGGTAGTAGTCTCCAGGGATTTTCCTCGAACAAAGACATCAATTTAAACAACTGTATACACACACACAACCACCGTAAGAACTCAGGAACTTACATGAAAGATTATAGTACCACATTTCAGTATAACAATAACAAAAAATGCATTAAACAGTGTATGAAGAACAATTTTACATTACCCATATCATTTATTACCCAATTTAATAAAAAACGTTAAGAAAAATATAATGGATTTAAATTGTACTTGAGACCAAGTGGACCTAACAGACATATACAGAACATTCTATTCAATAGCTACTGAATACACTTTTTCCTCAACTGCACATGAAACATTCTTTCAGATAGATCATATAAGGCTATAAAATCAGTATAAACAAATCTAAGAAGATTTTAATCGTATCAAATATCTTCTTACCACACTTCTATGAAACAAGAAATCAATAATAAAAGAAATCTTGAGCATTTTACAGATATGTGAAAATTGAACATGCTCTTGAATAACCAAGTGGTCAATAAAAGAATATAAAACTTTTGAGATAAATGGAAATAGAAACAAAACATACCAAAATGTATAGAACACAGCAAAAGAAGTTTAAAGAGACTACTTCATACCAATAAACATTTATATCAAAAAATAAATAATGATTTCAAATTAAAAACCTAACATTATTCTTCAGTTAACTAAAAATACAAGAGCAAAGATAAACCCAAATTAGTAGAATGAAAAAAATTATAACCATTGGCTCAGAAATAAACAAAATAAAGAGTAAAAAAAAAAATCAACAAAACGAAGAGCTAGATTTTTAAGAAGGTAAATACAATTGACAAACTTTTAGCTAGACTAGCTAAAATAAAAAGATGAAGAACCCAAATAAAATCAGAGATGACAATCAGGTATTACAACTGTCACCACAGAAATGCTAAGAATCATTAGAGATGATTTTGAACAAATATATACCAAGAAAATGGAAAGTCTAAAAGAAATGGATAAATTCTTGAACACAAACAACCTACCAAATTTGAATCATGAAGAAATAGAAAACCTTAACAGACCAACAGAGAACACAATTGAATCAATGATAAAATGTCTCCCATAAAAGAAAAGCCCAGGACCTCATGGCATCACTGCTGAATTCTACTATATATTTAAATAAAAATTATTATTAATTCTTTTCAAACTATTTCCAAAAAATTAGACAGGATGGAATTCTTCTAACCTCATTCTATGGGGCCAGCTGGACAGGGTGGAATTCTTCCAAACTCATTATATGGAGCCAGCATTACCCTGATACCAAAACTAGGCAAGAACAAAGCAATAAAAGAAAATGGGAGTGTACAGTAATATTCCTGACTAACATAGATGCAAAAATCCTCAAAGAGCACTAGCAAACAAAATTCTACATTACATTATGTAGATCATTCATGATGATCAAGTGACATTCATTCCAGACTTGCAAGGATGGTACAATGTACAGAAATGAATAAATATAATACATCACATTAACAAAAGAAAGACAAAAAGTATATAATCACTTTAATAAATGTAGAAGTGTTTGAAAAAAAAATAGACCATCCTTTTATAATAAAAATTCTCAACAAATTTAGCATAGAAACAATGTACTTCAACACAATAAAAGCTCTATTTGACAAATCCACAGCTAACATCATGCTGAATGGAAAAATGTTGATAGCTATTCCTCTAATATCTGAAATAACACAAGAATGCCCACTTTTACCACTTTTATTCAAATTAGAACTGTAAGTTTTAGGCATAGCTATTAAGAAAGAGAAATAAATAAAATGTATCTAAATAGGAAAAAAAATAAAGCTTTTTTTTTTCTGTTTACAGAAACATGACTTTCTTTTAAATAAAAACTTTATAGAAACACTGTTAGAATTTAAAAAATGCATTGAAGTTTCAAGATACAAAATCAACATCAAAAATTATAATAATTTTACGATCCAATAGCAAACTATCTGAAAAAAAAGCAATCCAATGTACAATAACTAAATAAAATAAAATTAGGAATAATGTAATCAAAAGGGGAAGATTTATACAATTAATGCTATAAAATATTCATGAAATAAATTATAAGGACACAAATAAATTGAAACATATCCTGTGTTCATGGATGTGAATAATTAACATTGCTAAAACATTCATACTACCAAAACAATCCATAGACTCAACGCAATCTGTCAAAATATTTATGACATTCTTCACAGAAACAGAAAAAAAGATTTTAAAATTTACATTAAACGATAAAAGACCCTGAATTGCCAAATAAATACTCAACAAAAAAAGAGCAAAGCTGGAGGCATCACACTACCTGACTTCAAAATATATTACAAAGCTATTGTAAACAACACAGCATGGTAGTGACACATAAATAAGTATTTTGCCTAATGAAACAAATTAAAGGAAGAGAAATCAATCCATTGACTTAGAGTCAACTTATTTAAACAGAGGATCCAAGAACATATTTTGGTGAACAGATAGTTTATTCAATAACAGGTGTTGAGAAAACAGGGTATTAACATACAGAAAAATGAAACTAGACTTCTATCTCTCACCATATACAAAATGACCTCAAAATGGATCAAACACACATATGTAAGACCCAATGTGATAAAAGTACTAGAACAAATGGAAAAAATAGTTTAGGACATTGGATTAAACACAAGTTTTTTTGGATAAGACTTCAAAAGCAGAGAAAACAAAAGCAAAGATAAAGAGGATTATATCTGACTAAAATGCTTCTCCACAGAAAAGAAAACAATAATAAAATAATCAAAAGGGTAAAGAGACAAACCACATAATGGAATAAATATTTGAAGACTGTAGTAGTCCATTCTCACATTGCTATAAAGAAATAACTAATATTTGGTAATTTATAAAGAAAAGAGGTTTAATTGGCTCATGGTTCCACAGGCTGTTTAGGAAGCATGAATGGGAAGGGCTCAGGAAACTTAAATCATGGCCAAAGGCAGATGGGGCAGCAAGTATGTCTTACATGGTCAGAGCAGGAGGAAGACAGGGAAAGAGGAGGTGTTAGACACTTTTTAAAAAAAAAGATCTCATGGGAACTCACTCACAATCATGAGAAGAGCAAGGGGGAAATCTGATCCCATGATCTAATCACCTTCCACCAGGCTGCTCCTTCAATATTGGGGTCTATAATCTGATATGAGATTTGGGTTGGGATATGAATCCCCACCATATCAAAAACTATACACGTGACATCAGGTTAATTACTATAATATATTAGGAACTCAAATCAATAGTGAAAAAAGTAATCTCATTTTAAAATACCTGAATAGGCATTTTTCAAAAGAAAGCATACAAGTGTCTAAGAGTTATATAAAAGAATATTTAAACTACTAATCATCAGAGAAATTCCACTCAAAACAACAATAGAGTATCAGCTTATCCCCATTAGAATAGCTATTATGAAAAAGACAAAATGTAAAAAAATGCTGGCAAGTATATGAAGAAGAACACATACACTGTTGGGGCAATGTACGTAAGTACAGCCATAATTGAAAACTGTATGGAGTTTCCTCAAAAAAAATAATAAAAGAAAAAGACTGAAACTAACATATGAGCCAGCAATTATACTATTTGGTGTATATCAAAAGGAAATAAAATTAGTATGTCAAAGGGATATATGTGTTCCCATGTTTATTATGGGATTATTTGCAATAGTCAGGAAATAGAATCAACCTAGATATTCAACAAAACATAAATGGATACAAAACATACGGAGATGCTAAGCAAGATGGCAGAACAAAAGGCTCCAGCAATCACCCCCCCACACAGAAAGATACCAATTTAACAACAATCTACACAGAAAAAAAAAAAAATCATTAGAAGAACTAAAAATTAGGTGAGCCCTCACAGTGCCTGGTTTTATTATCATATTGCTGAAAGAGGTACCGAAGAGAGAAAAAAACAATACTGAATTGCCAACAACACCCCTCCCCCATGACCCAGGGGCAGTGACCTGGTGCAGAGAATGTCTCTGGGCATTGAGGGAGGGAGAATGCAGCAGTAGTTAGGCACTGAACTCAATGCTGTCTTGTTAGAGCAGAAAGAAAAACAGGACCAAACTTGGCTGACACCAGCCCACAGAGGCAGCATTTAAACCAGCCGTAGCCAGAGAGAAATCTTCTATCCCAGCAATCCAAACTTGAGTGTCTGCAAACCTCACCACTGAGGGCTGCAATGATCTGTGTCTATAAATGAACTTAAAAGTCAGTATAGGCCATAAAACACTGTAACACTTAGGTGAGCCCTAGTGCTCAACTAGGCCCAGAGACATTGGATTGGGTGGGGTGGGGGGAACTTATTCAGACACCAGCTGGGGCAGCCAACAGAGCGCTTACATCACCTCTTCCCTAACCTACACAACTCATAGTTAAAAAAAAAAAAAAATCCTTCCTTCTGCTGGAGGAGGGAAAAGAGTGGGGAGAACTTTGTCTTGTATCCAGGATACCAGTTTGGCAACAGCATGATAGGGCACCAGTTAGAGTCGTGTCTGACACTTAACCCCTCTCACTTGCCACCTTGTGAAAAAGGTGCCTGCTTCTCCTTCTGTCATGATTGTAAGTTTTTCAAGTCCTCCCCAGCCATGCAGAACTGTGAGTCAATTAAACCTCCTTTGTTTATAAATTGCCCAGTCTCAGGTGATATCTCGATAGCAGTGTTAAAACGCACTAACAAATACTTAACTGAGAACCTAGTTCAGTTCAGTTGGTATGTAGTGGGAAAACATAAAACTCCTCAAGGGTAATACAAAAACTAGAATTAGATTTTTTCCTGGATGTATAGCTCTATTTTTATCATTTGGATTACCCTTTGGCAATCTCATTTTACCTTAGTATGCTAGGCATTTCTAACAAGAATATCATGTATAGCTACTTACAAAAGACATAATCATAGATATCCATGATTAAACTTCTAACTCAATTAATTATAAAACACATGAGAGGGAATCTAAATATTGCTATTACTGGATTAAACAGGCAATGCATATCCTTAACAAACATAACCCTGTTATTTGATCTATATCATGGAGTCTATAAAAATATTAATACTTCTACCTTAACAATAATGCATTATTTTGTGTAGTCATATAACACCAGATGAGTGCCAACTGGGAACACACTACCAAAAGTACCAAAATCTCTCACCTGGCTTTCTAGAAAATTCATAATCACCTTCTATTTTCTTTCTTGATCTTTCTTTTTATTGATCTTTCTTGATGTTCTTTTTATTGCTCCAGTAAAGACAAAAGTTTTATAGACTTTCATAGACTGCTTACTGATTCTCCTATGTCCCATTCCTTTGACCCCCTGATCACCCCAACACAGCTTTACAAAAACATTATAAGAAGAAGCATAGTATATTGCAGTTAATGGCATGCACTTTGTAACCACTGTCTAGCTTTACGATTTGGGGCAAATAATATAGCTCCCTATATTCTTTACCTTCCCTACCTCATAGACTTGTCAAGATAATTAATCAAATTAATAACTCATTTGTAAGCACATAAAGCACTTTCAGGCACCTTACAGGTATTATGCAGAAAGTTTTTAAATCAACAAATAAATCTTTCTAGGCTTAGCACAGATATTACCACCTCTTAGACACTTTTCATAAATTTGTTCTCACAAAACCAGGTTAGATGCCCCTTCATTTTGAATTCCTTCTCCCTGTGCCCTGGCTTCTCATGGTATTCATCACACTATAACATAGTTGTCAACTGTTCTTAGGATTTCCCCATTGGAGTGATTAACAGGAAAGATGTTCTTCAGCTGAGACATGTAATTTTCTTATGGCCAAAATTTTATCTTTTTTCAGTCTATCAGATTCCCAGCGCCTAGAACAGTATCAAGTGCAGACATATGTAACTAAAAAAATTGTTTTATGAGTTCTCTAAGTTCTTCATCTGCTAAGATATTTAGTCCTTTTATATGCCCATGTGTTATCATATTTCACATTACATATACTAAGTAATATTAACATTAATATTAACTAGACTAATCACTGTATAACTGTCATGAACTATCTTAGTCTGTTTTATGCTGATACAATACCTGAGACTGGGTAATTGATAAATACAAAAATAAGTTTCTCACAGTTCTGGAGGCTAGAAATTTCAAGATCAAGTCATCAGGATCTGATGAAGGCCTTCTTGCTATGTCCTCACATGGTGGAAGTGAAATTTTCTCTATTTGTTGATAAAATAATCTTAAGGAAACCCTAAAGACTCTACCAAAAACTGTTAGAAATGATAAATAAATTGAGTAAAGTTGCAGGGTACAAAATCAGCATTAAAAATTAGTGGCACTTCTATGTATTAGTAACAATCTGAAAAGAAAATTAAGAAAACAATATGATTTATAGTAGCAATAAAAAATTAAATACTTAGGTGTAAATTCCACTAAGGAGGTAAAGAATCTGGGTACTGAAAACTGTAAAACACAAAAAATAAATTTAAAAGACACAAATAAATGGGAAGATTTCTCATGTTCATTAATACTATGAAAATGTCCATATTACTCAAAGCAATCTAAAGTTTTACTACAATCTTTATAAAAGTGTCAATGCCATTTTTAACGTAAATGAAAAAAAAAGTTATGGGATCTTTTCGGTATCACTTTTCTGGCTGCACATCTCTGTGGCCACGGGCACCTTTGCCCAAGTTCTTTTCCTGCATCCAGGAAAAATGAGACATGCACAGAAGTGGAGGGTGAACAAGATGAAAAGAAGCTTTATTGAGTGTTACAACAGCCCAGAGGAAACCTGTAGTGGGTAGCTCCTCTCTGTAGTCAGGTCATCCCGTCTTCTCTGCAACTCTCAGCAGAGAGGAGGCCTGGAGTGGGTAGATCCTTTCTGCCAGCAGGTTATCCTGATGAGTGTTGGGCTCTCAGCCAAGAGAAGGCCCTGGAGAGAGTAGTGCCTCTCTGCAACTGAATGTCTGGATGTCTGCAGCTCTCAGCAGAGAGGAGGCCCTTGAGAGGGCAGCTTCTCTCTACAGCTAGTCGCCTTCACATCTGCTCTGCTCTGGCTGAGTCAGGGCTTTACATGGTGTTCAGGTACAGAAAGTGCATGCTGATTGTTCCATGGACAACCATGGATGGGCCCAGAAAAAAGCATCAGCAGTCCACCTTCAGTCCACAGGACTGGTCCGCAGGCCAGTTCCCAGGCACAGGCCTTCCCCAGCTTGAAGGTGGACTGAGGACCCACCCTCTATTGCCCAGGAGTCTCTGCCTCTCACTGCCATTCTGGTGCCCAGGCTGTTTGTGTCAAGTGGCACCTGCAGGCCAGCACTGTGCTGCCTTCAGCCTTCAACCCCGTTGGCTGTCCTCCTATACTTGTCAGTGCACAAAATTCAGAGGGAGCCAAGGTAGCAGGGGGCTAGTGTATCAGCATTGCCCTGAGCAAACAGCCACCCAGGCAGGCTGCAACAGCACCTGGGCTCAGGCCAACATTGCTCTAAGATCAGAGCAGGCTCTGGGAGAGGGGAGAGGTCAGGCAACTCTTAGCCTGTGGGGGGAGGTGGCACGGGGACCTTTGCATTTCCCCAAGAGCACAGAGATATCTGGGTCTGCAGACGGCCTTGGCCAGCTGCAGCTGTTTCCAAGGATCTCTTGCCTGGCCAGTTCCAAAGGGGTGGGGCTCCTGCTTGCCCATAGTTCCCACAGACTCCATGGAGCATGTATTTCCAGCCACATCTCCAATATTGGAGCAGGCATCAACAGTGGGGAGAAACCAGGCAGTGCCAGAAGGCACTTCTGAGGACACTGGGGGCATTGGAAACTCCCAGGCACCCAATAGCACAGAGATACCCAGGTCTGGAGCTGTGGTAGGGCTCCAGTTTTCTCTGTGAGGGAGGTGGCCTAAGCCCATGACACAGGACTCCTGCCTGTTCCATGGAGCATACAGTCCTGGACACAACTCCCCACTGTCTTGGCAACGACCACTCCAGATGGGCCACTGCTGCCATCAAAATATTTCAATTGCTATGGAACCACAAGATACCCTACATAGCCAAATCAATATTGAGCAAAGAGAACAATCCTAAAGGAATCACACTCCCTGATTTAAAAACATGCTACAAAGCTACAGTAATCAAAGCACCATGGTACTGGCACAAAAACAAAAACACAGACAAATGGAATAAAATAGAAAACCCATAAATAAACTAAACAATATATGGTCAATTGATTTTGAAAAAGGTACCAAGAACATACAATGGGGAAAGGAGAGTCTCTTCAATAAATGATACTGAGAAAACTGGATATCCACATGCAGCATAATGAAACTAGACCCGGGGACGATCCAAAATGGCCGTTTAGGAACAGCTCAGGATTGCAGCTCCCAGTGAAAGCGCAGAGGGTGAGTGGACGCCGCGTTTTTATTGCCCACAGACTAGGAAATTCCCGGACAGAGGTGCTCCACGGTCGCCAGCGTGGCTGTTTCGGCCAGCGCGGCTGCTTTACCCCGCGCGGCTGCTTTGTCGGCGCCCTGGAGCCGCGGTTCTCCATACAAAATACAC
>NW_016107808.1:318343-322640 GCF_001604975.1 Cebus imitator | reverse complement strand
CTAAAATGCAATAAAATAAATAAATGGGGGAAAAAAAAAAAGAAACTATACCCTTTTCTAATTTGGACATTTTAAAAAATTGAATCAAAATGTATTGAAGATATATTTTTTAACTTTTATTTTACATTCAGGAGTGTATGTGCAGGGTGTACAATTTTGTTACATAGGTAAACATATGTCATAGGGGATAGTTATACAGATTATTTTATCACCCAGGTATTAAGTCTACTATCCATTAGTTATTTTTCACAATCTTCTCCCCTCTCTCACCTTCCACCCTCTGATAGACCCCAGTGTGCATTGTTCTCCTCTATGTATCAATGTGTTCTCAACGTTTAGCTCCCATTATATTAAGTAAAATAAGACAGGCATAGAAAGACAAATACTACATCATCTCACCCATATGTGGAATCTAAAAAAGTTGATGGCATAAAAATAAAGAGCAGAATAGTGATTACCAGGGGCTAAGGAGTGTAGTCTAGGTCAGATGGAGGGAGTTTTGTCAGCAAGTGCAATGTTACAGTAGGAGAGGAGGAATAAACTTTTTTTTCCCCTTATTTCCATAAGTTTTTAGGGAATAGATAGTGTTTGGCTACATAAGTTCTTTAGTGTTAATTCGTGAGATTTTGGGGCACCCATCACCAAAGCAGTATACACTGTACCCAGCTTGTAGTCTTTTATTCCTCAACCCCATCCCACCATTTTCCTCAAGCCCCCAAAGTCCATTGTATCATTCTTATGCATTTGTGTCCTCATACCTTAGCTCCTACTTATGAATGAGAACATACAATATTTGGTTTTCCATTCCTGATTTACTTCACTGGGAATAATGGTCTTGAATTCCATCCAGGTTGCTGTGAATGCTACTATTTTGTTTTTGCTTATGGCTGAATGATATTCCATCATATCATATATATCTCACATATATCACATCATATCACATATATCTCACAATTTCTTTATCCACTCATTGATTGATGGGCATTTGGGCTGGTTCCATTTTTTTTTTCAATTGTGAAATGTGCTGCTACAAACACATGTATGCAAGTATGTCTTGTATAATAACTTTTCCTCTGGGTAGATACCCAGTAGTAGGATTGTTAGATCAAATGGTAGTTCTACTTTTAGTTATTTTAGGAATCTCTCCACTGTTTTCCATAGTGATTGTACTAGTGTGTATCCCCACCAGCAGTGTAGAAGTGCTCCCTTTTCACCACATCCATACCAACATCTATTATAATTTTTGATTTTTTGATCATGGCCATTCTTACAGGAGTAAGATGGTATCTCCTTGTGGTTTTGAATTCCATTTTCCTGATCATTAGTAATGTTGAGCATTTTTTTCATATGTTTGCTGGCCATTTGTAAATCTTTTGAGAACTGTCTATTCATGTCCTTAGTCGACATTTTGATGGATTTTTTTTCTTGCTAATTTGTTTGAGTATCTTGTAGATTATGGATATTAGCCCTTTGTCAGATATATAAATTTTGAAGATTTTCTCTCATTCTGGGTTTTCTGTTTTTTCTGCTTATTGTTTCTTTTTCTGTGCAGAAACTTTTTAGTTTAATGAAGTCCCAGCTATTTATCATTGTTCTTATTTTATTTGCTTTGGGTTCCTAGTCATAAAATCCTTTCCTAAACCAACATCTAGGAGGGTTTTTCTGATGTTATTTTCTAGAATTTTGAGTTTCGTGTCTTAGATTGAAGTCATTGATCCATATTGATTTGATTTTTGTATAAGGTGGGATATGAGGATCTAGTTTTATTCTTCTACATGTGGTTTGCCAATTATCCCAGCACCATTTTATTTGGGTTTATTTCTGGGTTCTCTATTCTGTTCCATTGGTCTACATTCTCATTTTTATACCAGTACCATGCTGTTTTGATGACTATGTTCTTATAGTACAGTATAAAATCAGATATTGTGATGCCTCCATATTATTCTTTTTGCTTTGTCTTGCTTTGGCTACAGGAGCCCTTTTTTGGTTCTATATGAATTTTAGGATTGCTTTTCTAATTCTGTGAAGAATTATGGTGGCATTCTGATAAAAACTGCATAGAATTTGTAGCTTGCTTTTGGAACTATGGTCATTTTTACAATATTGATTCTACCCATCCATGAGTAAGGGTTGTGTTTTTATTTATTTGTGTTGTCTATGATTTCTTTCAGCAATGTTTTGTAGTTTTCCTTGTAGAGGTCTTTCACCTCCCTGGTTAGGTATATTATTAAGTTTTTTGTTGTTGTTTTGTTTTGTTTTTTTGCAGCTATTGTGAAAGGAGTTGAGTTCCTGATTTGATTTTCAACTTGGTCTCTGTTGGGGTATAGAAGAGCTACTGATTTGTGTACACTAATTTTGCATCTATAAAATTTGCTGAATTCATTTATCAATCCTAGGAACTTTTTGGAGGAGTCTATAGGGTTTTCTAGGTATACAACCATATCATTAGCAAGCAGTGACAGTTTGACTTCCTCTTTACCAATTTGGATGTTTCTTATTTCTTTATCTTGTCTCATTGCTCTAGCTAGGACTTTCAGTACTATGTTGAATAGAAGTGGTGATAGTGGGCATTCTTGTCTTTTTGCAGTTCTAAGAGAGAATGCTTTCAACATTTCTCTGTTTGGTATTATGTTGGCCATGGGTTTGTCATAGATGGATTTTATTACATTAACATATATCCTTTATATATCAATTTTGCTGAGGGTTTTAATCATAAGGGGATGCTGGATTTTGTCAAATGCTTTTTCTGTGTCTATTGAGATGATTGCATAATTTTTGTTTTTAAATATTTTTATATGATATATCAGATATTGAATTATGTGTGTTAAACCATCCTTGAATCCCTAGCATGAAACCCACTGGATCATGGTGGATTACTTTTTTGATATGTTGTTGGATTTGGTTAGCTAGTATGTTGTTAAGAAATTTTGCATCTATATTCATCAGGAACATTGGTCTGTAGTTGTTTTTTTTTTCTTATATTTTTCCCCTGGTTTTGGCATTATGGTGATGCTGGCTTCCTAGAATGATTTAGGGAGCATTCCCTCTTTCTCTATCTTGTAAAATAGTGTCAATAATATTAGTACTAATATTTTGAATATCTGATAGAATTCAGCCTCGAAACTGTCTGGTAGTAAACATTTTTTGTTGGTAATTTTTTATTACATTTTAATCTCTGCTTGTTATTGGTTGGTTTTGGGTTTCTAATTCTTCCTGATTTAAGCTAGGAAGGTTTTATGTTTCCAGTAATTCATCCATCTTCTCTGTGTTTTCTGGTTTATGTGCATAAAGGTGTTCATATTAGCCTTGAATGATCTTTTGTATTTTTTTGGTGTTGGTTGTGATATCACCTATTTCATTTTTAATTGAGAGCATTTGGATCTTCTCTTTTTTTCTTGGTAAATCTTGCTAATGGCATATCAATTTTATGTATCTTTGGAAATAACCAGCTTTTTGTTTCATTTATCTTTTTTTGTGTTGTTTTATTTGTTGTTGTTTCAATTTGATTTAGTTGTGCTCTGATCTTGGTTATTTTGTTTTTCCTGCTGGGTTTGAGTTTGGTTTGTTTAGGTTTCTCTAGCTTCTTGAGGTGTGACCGTAGATTGTCTATTTGTGCTCTTTCAGGCTTTTTGATGTAGGTGTTTAGGGATATGAACTTTCCTCTTAGCACCACCTCTGCTGTATTCCAGAGGTTTTGATAGGTTCTGTCACTATTATTGTTCAGTTCAAATAATTTTAAAATTTTCACCTTGATTTCATTGTTGAGTCAGTCATCGTTCAGGAGTGGGTTATTTAATTTCCATGTATTTGCAGGCTTTTGAAGGTTCCTTTTACAGTTAATTTCCAATTCTTTACACTGTGGCCAGGGAGAGTACTTGATATAATTTTAATTTTCTTAATTTTATTGAGACTTGTTTTGTGGCCTATATATGGTCTATCTTGGAGAATGTTTCATGCATTGATGAATAGAATGTGTATTCTGTGGTTGTTTCATAGAACGATCAGTAAATATCTGTTAAGTCCATTTGCTCTAGGGTATAGTTTAAATTAATTGTTGATTTGCTGACTTTCTGTTAAGATGGCCTATCTAGTGCTGCCAGTGGAGTATTGAATTCCCCCAATACTATTGTGTTTCTGTCCATCTCATTGCTTAGGTCTTGTAGGAATTGCTTTATAAATTAGGAAGCTCCAGCATTGGTGCATACATTTAGGATTGTGATACTTTCATGTTGAACAAGGCCATTTGTCTTTATATAATGTCCCTCTTTGTCTTTTTTAACTGCTGTTGCTTTAAAGT
>NW_016107808.1:315662-318133 GCF_001604975.1 Cebus imitator | reverse complement strand
TCCCATTTATTTATTTTATTGTATTTTAGGTTTTGGGGTACATGTGAAGAACATGCAAAATTGTTGCATAGGAACACACATGGCAGTGTGATTCCATTCTGTGATTCTGTGTCTTTTAACTGAAACATTTAGGCCATTTTCATGCAATGTTTGTAGAGAGATGTGAGATTATCTTCTATTCATTGTGCTATTTGCTGCCTATCTTTTTAAAAAATTACTTTTGTATTGTTGTTTTATAGGTCCTCTGAGATTTATACTTTACAGAGTTTCTATTTTGATGTATTTCCAGGATTTCTTTCAGGAGTTAGAGCTCCTCTTAGCAGTTCATGTTAGTGCTGGCTTGGTAGTGGCAAATTCAATTAGCGTTTGTTTATGTAAAAAGATTGTATCTTGCCTTCATTTATAAAGCTTAGTTTCACGGAATACGAAATTCTTGGCTGATAATTGTTTTGTTTAAAAAGGCTGATGATAGGGCACCAATTCCTTACAGCTTGTAGGGTTTCTGCTGATAAATTTTCTGTTAATCTGATAGGTTTTCCTTTATAGACTACCTTGTTTTTTTGCCTTATACCTTTTAATAATCTTTCCTTAATCTTGACTGATTTTAAATAACCCAATGACTAGTGCCAAAGTAATAATCTTTTTGTGATAAATTTTCCAGCTGTTTTTTAAGCTCCTCATATTTGCGTGTCTAGATCTCTAGCAAGGCCAGATAATTCTTCCTCAATTATTCCTCCAAATATATTTTTCAAACTTTTAAATTTCTCTTCTTCATCAGGAATGCCAATTTTTATTAGGTTTGTTCATTTAAAATAATCCCAAACACCTTGGAGGCTTTATTAATTTTTTAAAATTATTTTTTCTGTGTTTTTCTTGGACTGGGTTATTTAAAAAATCTTACCTTCAAGCTCTGAAGTTCTTTTTTCTGCTTCTTTGATTCTATTGCTGAGACTTTCCAGTGCATTTTACATTTCTATAAGTTTAGATATTCTATTGCTTGGTAGGTTGACTATGGTTAACAATCGTGTATTAAATATTTCAAAATAGTTAGAAAAAAGAATGTTTTAGTAACAATGAAAGGATATGCATATGAGGTGGTAAATGTGCTAAATACTCTGATTTGATTACTACACACTGTATGTATGGATCAAACCATCACATTGTTTCATATATATATATATATATATATATATATATATATACATATACATATATATATGAATATATACACATATATACATATATATATATATACAGATACAAATATTATGTGCTAATTAAAAACAAAATAAAAAATAAAAACCTAAAAAAGATTTGCTTACTTTTTAGTCAAATAATCATAATTTAGAATTTATAGGTTCTATTATTTATTCTAATTCATTTCTGCTTTTTATTTATACTTTCCTTCTGCTTTTTAAATTTTTTTCTTAGATGCTATTTCAAATATTTTTTTAACTCATATACATATTTATTGATTTTTCTCTGATCATTCCTTTCGCTGTCCTCAATAGGCTCCAATACTGTTTTGATTATTATTTATTTTTATGAATTTTTAAATTTTCATTTATTGCCTATTTTACCTAATAATTAATTTTTAATTTTTTTTTAAATTTATTGTACTTTAAGTTCTGGGGTAAATGTGCAGAATGTGCAGGTTTTTTACATAGGTATGCATATGCCATGGTGGTTTGCTGCATCCATCAACCTGTCATCTACATTAGGTATTTCTCCTAATGCTATCCCCTCCTTTATCCCTCCACCCTTGCTATCTCTCCCCAGCCCCCCAACCCCGACAGGCCCCGATGTATGATGTTCCCCTCCCTGTATCCACGTGTTCTCATTGTTTAACACCTAGTTATGAGTGAGAACATGCAGTGTTTGGTTTTCTGTTCTTGTGTCAGTTTGCTGAGAATGATGGTTTCCAGCTTTATCCATGTTCCTGCAAAGGACATGAACTCATCCTTTTGTAAGGCTGCATAGTATTCCATGGTGTATATGGGCCACATTTTCTTTATCCAGTCTATCATTGATGAGCATTTGGGTTAATTCCAAGTCTTTGCTATTGTGAACAGTGCCACAATAAACATACATTTGCATGTGTCCTTATAGTAGAATGATTTATAATTCTTTGGGTATATACACAGTAATGGGATTGCTGGGTCAAATGGTATTTCTAGATCTAGATCTTTGAGGAATTGCCAAACTGTCTTCCACAATGATTTAACCAATTTACACTCCCATCAACAGGGTAAAAGCGTTCCTATTTCTCCACACCCTCTCCAGCATCTGTTGTCTCCTGATTTTTTAATGATTGACGTTCTAGCTGGCATGAGATGGTATCTCAATGTGGTTTTGATTTGCATTTCTCTGATGACCAGTGATGATGAGCTTTTTTTCATATGTTTGCTGGCTACATAAAAGTCTTCTTTTGAGAACTGTTTGTTCATATCATTCGCCCACTTTTTGATAGT
>NW_016107808.1:286097-314377 GCF_001604975.1 Cebus imitator | reverse complement strand
CTTAATTTTTTCCTGTATAACCTTTAAAAGTGTTTGCATATTTTTACACTGACACAAAAATTTATTTTATACTTTTAAAAAGTGAGAAAGACATATTTAAAATATTGACATTTTAAAATAAACAGTTTACATCAGTCATGTAATTCTGTCAAGTAGAAATGAAATATATTAAATAACTTATTTAATGCTGACCCTGATAGATACAGAGAGTCTGGAGTCACCCATTGTTGTTGAGGCTGCCATGGAAGCCAATGCTTACCAGCCTTATACTGCCAAGACTGGTGGGGCATCAGCTGCGATAATGTCCCCTGAAACTTTAATGTCAAGTAGAACCTGGACAACAAGCAGGTTATCCATCCTGCTTGTGACATTCTCCAAGGAATTACAAGAAACCTAAGGAAGAAAAAGAAATGTTTCTTTCTTCTACCTTTCATTCTCCTTCTGTGACTTCAATAGACACATCCTGAATAAAAGCTACCTGGCAAGAATGTCAGGAAATTAGTTTGTAAGTGTCCAACACGCTGCAATAGAAGGAGAGGCAATGAAAAGGATGGAAATAAAGCAAATTGAAATGCCTAACACTGTCCACCCATTTGGCTGCTTAGAATTCATTCTTATCATCTTCTCATATTTAAAGTTCTATGCAACAAAAAATAACAAGAGCATTGTGCTTTCTTCTACAGCAATTCTTTTTGAAAACAAAAATGGTCACATTCTCCTGCCAAAACTGAAGACTCAAAACCTCAGTATTAGATGTTAATTCTTTTTCTAATTCAGTATTTATTCCACAGGTATAATATTTATTCTAAGTTTTAAATTATAAAATTAATCACTAAAAGTATATCCTAAACAAAATAATAGGGGAACTGAGGAAAGAAAATATTTCTATAAGCATCAAAACTCATATGCAAACCTACTTTATTTCTTGTTTCTCTAACAGTCATGAGACTATAGTTGATATTTATAACTCTTTCTCCCCTACCTATTCTATGTTCCCTTTACTTTTAACCAACCATTCAGGTGATCAAGGTTCATAATGAGCCATCCTAGCCATTTTATGAAATTTTACTATTGCACATAGAAGTACTAAGAAATATGAGTAACTGGTATTAATCACCTCACTCAGGAGTTTAACTCCTTCCCCATCTGTCAATTGAGTGTCATAAGGACCAAAAATGTCCACGAGGAAGTCTTACTCTCCAAATGAATAAAACCGTTGTTGTGTACACTGGTAGAAATATCACTTCATGGAAACTGAAACCTTTGAATCAGCAGAGCTTAAAATTGCCAGAACATAAACCAAAAATTATGTTACTAGGTTGTTAGCTGTCTTGATGAGAGGAGTCACACTTCCAACCTTCATTCATTGTTACTTCATTAGTAACAAAATAGTTTCACTGCTCTTTCCAACGTATTCAGTAAATTCTAGGCACCAGGTTTATTTCAATATAACCAAGATCTTGCTTATTTAAAAAATGGATATCTTTACTTTTTTCTCCTTGAATGTGTGCTACCATTTAATTCATAACAGAGTTGTATCCTAACTATATATATTTTATGTTTAAAAGTCATACTCATTGGAAATTTCTTAGTATCCTATGACTCTAAATTTTAACTTTTAAAAATCGCACATGTGCTAAGTTGTCATTATACTTCTTGGTACAGCATTGATCAAAACAACAAAATTAAACTACAAATTTGATAAATTACAATTAAACATGGAAAGGAAATGCATGTTATTGAGATGAATAGAGCATTTTTAAGTAATGCATTTATTTGTGAAAAAATCCCTTATTAAATGAATATCATTTTTTGAGCTCTGAGCAAAACTGCATTCTGCAAATATTCCTTTGTGCCATTTTGTTTGCTACTATAGACACATCCTGAGAAAAGTTGTAACACAACTATTTAAAAACATTTTCTGAGTAATATAAAAACAATTTGTCAGCTGAAAACTTCAATGCACCTCTTTCAGTTTTGCTTTAAAAAAAGAAATGAAAACCACCTAGCTTCGTCAGTGTTTTCACTCATTCAGTTTCTCAACACTATCACCAATATTTCAAATCATTCCTTCATTTGGTACTCTGGTAGTTTTTAATAACTTTGGGAGAAGTCACCATAGTAAAAAAATGGCAAGAGGTATCACACCTTCTTTTTTAAAATAGGATAGACAATCGAGAAATAAGAAGTGTTCAGAAAAAGTGCCATGAAGGAAATTACATTGATGTAATGGCGGCATCCAGGTTTACTACCAAGCAAGTTATCCCAGAAGTCTTGGACAACAAAGGCTCACATAACAAATTAAATGCAGGCATATCTTGGACATACTGCCAGTTTCATATCAGACCACCTAAATAAAGCAAATATCACAATAAAAAATTTACCGTTGTTTTTTTGATTCTTCAGTGCATATAAAAGTTATGGCTATATTATACTGCAGCTTATTAAGTGTACAATAGCATTGTCTAAATCATGTATATATCTTAACTAAAAACACTTTATTGCTGATAAAACACTAACAATCATCTGAGTCTCCAGTGAGCCATTATCTTGTTGCTAAGGGAAGACCTGGTCTTGACATTGATGTTTACTACCTGATCTGGGTGATAGTTGCTGAAGGTTTGGTTGTTTCTGGCAATTTATTAAAATAATATGATGATGATGTTTGTCACATTGATAGACTCTGCCTTGAATGAAAGATTTTTCTATAACATGCAATGCTGTTTTACAGCATTTCACCCACAGTAAAACTTTAAAATTGGAGTCAGTCCTCTTAAACCCTGCTACTGCTTTAGCAACTAAGTTTATGTAATATTCAAAATATTTTGTTGACATTTTAACAATGTTCACAGCATTTTCACCAATAGATTCCATTTTAGGAAGCCATGTTCTTCACTCATTCTTAAGAGGCATTCTTCATACTTTCAAGATTTATTATAAGGTTTCTGCCTTTCAGCCATATATTCAGGCTCAACTTATAAATCTAGTTATCTTGCTATTTCTACAACATCTGCAGTTGCTTCCTCCACCAAAATATTGAGCACATAAAAGTCATACATAAGGGATGGAATTAACTTCATTAAACTTTGTTAATGTTGATATTTTGACCTCCAATGGATCACAAAAATTTTAATGGCATTTAACATAGTGAATCCTTTCCAGAAAGTTTTTAATTTACTTTTCCCAGACCCATCAGAGGAATTTCTAGATATGGCATGTATAGACTTACAGATGTGTTTCTTAAATAATGAGACTTGCGAGTAGAAATTATTCCTTGTTATGTGGGCTACAGAATGGGTGTTTTGTTAGCAGGCATGAAAAAAATGCTCATTTTCTTACAAATTTCCACAAGAGGGTGATCAAATGCATAGTTAATAAGCAGTAATATTTTGAAATTAATCATTTTTTTCTGAGCAGTAGATCTCAACAGTGGGCTTAAAATATTCAGTCTGCCATGCTGTGAGCAGATGTCATCCAGGCTTTATTGTTCCATGTATATAGCACAGACAGAATAGATTTAGCATTAATTCTCATGAGCCCTAGAATTTTCAGAATGGTAAATGAGCATTGGTTTCAACTTAAAGTCACCAACTTCATTAGCCCCTAACAAGACAGTGGGCCTGTCCTTTTAAGTTTTGAAGCTAGGCAGCAGCTTCTCCCTTCTAACTGTAAAATCCCTAGATGGCTCTGAATTAGGCTTTGGCTTAAGGGAATGTTGTGGCTAGTTTTTGATCTTTTATTCAGACCACTCAAACTTTCTCCATATCAGCAAAAAGGTTGTTTTGCTTTCTTATAATCCATGTGTTCACTTGAGTAGCGTTTATGATTTCCTCCAAGGACTTTTCCTTTGAAGTCACAACTGGGCTAATTGGTGCACGGGCTCTATCTTGGCTTTCAACATGCCTTCCTCACTAAGGTAAATTATTCCCAGCTTTTGATTTAAAGTGAGAGACATGATTCTTTCTTTCACTGAAACACTTAGATGTCATTATAGGGCTCTCAGTTGGCCTACTTTCAACATTGTTTTGTCTCAGGCCTGCAGAGACGAAGAGAGATAGGGGCACAATGTGTGGGTTGAGCAGTCAAAACACACACCACATTCATTGATTAACTTTGCCATTTTATATGGGCATAGTTTGTGGTACATCAAAACAATTTCTATATTAATTGCTTTGAATCAATGATCTAAGATCATCATAATATGTAACAATAAAATTGTAAATTACAAGAATTTCTAAAATATTGCACAGAAATATGAAGTCAGCACATTCTGTTGGTAAAAAGGCACTGATTGATTGCTGGATGCAAGATTGACACAAATGTTCAATTTGTAAAAAACATATTATCTGTGAAAGACAAGAAAATGAAGCACAATAAAAGGAAGCATGCCTGTATTCTGAATTTTGACTATGTTTCATAAATCACTTGCTTACCCAATGTCAATACTTAACATATGTATATAAGTTGGTCTGATATACTAACTACTATCGACTATCCTTAACATTTCTTATGAATCATATTCATTATTTTGTTTTTATTCACTCCATTTGTGAGAAAGGAATTTCCTCCCCAGGGTTATTGGGACAGCTGAACACACAACACCTGATACTAAATAAATGATATCCACAGCAGTTTATTGGTCACATATACTCAAATCCTGGAAGAATATGGAATTACAGGCCACATGGGAATGGGGTTTGCACTCGGGAACAAAGCAAACAACCAGGGGCTGTGGGAAGCAGGCTTCCTAGGATCAAGAGGTGGGTTGTTTTCTATTTCCAGTAGGAAAATCTGATTGGCTTATTTAAATAATTCTGAGGCCATCAGAGAACTGAAACCCCCTACTCAGAGATAAGCAGATACTGTATCCTGTCTGCTTTAAAAGAGGATATTTTGGCTAGGAGAACTTAATTGAAACAAAGTATGCAGTTTCAAGTTGAAATACTTAAATACATTCAGTAACAAAAATATGTTTTTAATATTCAAAAGATTTTGGATTACTACTATCAAAGAAGTACAGACAATAATGCAATAACAATAGATGCACGTTTTTACTTCATCATCTCTCAAGATGTTGATTACATTTGTCTACTCTTGTTTAGGAAGTTTGTGGTCATGTAAAATAGGTGTTTTTTTTAACAACGAAAATATGTTTTGAGCCCTATTTCTAAGAAATTGATATTTTGTTCAAAATTGATAGATGAGATGATTATAAAGAAACAAGCACATCTTTATATAAATATATTTTTATGCAAATCTAATTGTAGTGAATTTTAGTATGGCTAACTTACTGTGATCTTACAGATTTTTCTTTACTTCACATTTTCTTTCTGATGAAAGTCAAAAAGTTTGGAAGAATGCACTCTTTTGATGAGAATAAAGATGGATTTATTTAGGTTAGAAGAAGAATGAAATGTCATATTGTAATTGATGGCAATTAGAAACACCTGATTAAATTCAGAGACATGTTGATCATTTTGTTCCTTCAATTATTTCAGTGTTTGCTTAATAGCATTATTAAACAGGACTGGAAAACAAAGTAATTACTGACACAATTGTTATTTTTATTTTATGGAATTTGCAAGTTTTAACAATTATGGCAAAATGAAACTAAAGGCAGAAAATAGCAAGGAAGAAATATTTGTCAGGCATTTTGCAAGTTTGTGTGCCAATTTGCATTTTTCACTGATATTCCTTCAATTATTAGCAAAGCAGAAAGGGATATCCAAAGGCTGAATGGTTCTAAAGAGCCTTTACCTGGGAATTCAGTAGCTCTTATGTCCTTTATATAGTCATCTCTTTACTGTGTGCAAAATGTGAAGGCATCAAAGGTAGTCTTGTCAGCCTTCATTACATAAGATTTTTTATACACAGGAACATATTGTCTGTCCTATAGTAGTTGGTATATCAAAAGTTTATTTCCTCCAATCTTCACTAATAATGAATATAGTCTTCAAAGGTGTTTTTGTGGTCATTTTCCCAGTGAGAAAGTACCATTTATGCTGCTATAATTTGTACATCTGTTATTATTATCGAATGATGGCATATATCATGTATATTTTTTCTGATTATTTTCTTAATGAATTAGATGAATACTACTGTATTGTAACTTATTAGAACTCTCTTATTTCAATATTTTGTAGAGAAATTTTCTACTGTTTAACTTTTTATTTATTCCTGGCTATGGATAGGAATTTTTTTTTCCAGGTAAACTTAATATTTTAATTAGTTCTCAAATGCTATTGAAATTATTACTGGAAATTCTTACCTATACATTAATTAGGGAGTAATTCAGAATGTTAAAACATTATCTTTCCATGACAGGCAAAAATGTCGACTATATGCTATTTTTTCTCTTGTATAGGTATCTAGGAGTGGGATTGCTTGGTCAATGTAATTCAATGTTTAAAATTTTTTTTTTTTTTTTTTTTGGGAGAAACAGCCAGACTGTTTTCTAATGCGGATCTAGCATTTTACATTTCCATCTGCAGTGCATCAGTACGTGAGGACCCCAGATAGTCTGTAGTATTATTTTCTCTCTCTCTCTCTCTCTCTCTCTCTCTCTCTCTCTCTCTCTCTCTCATTTTTATTTTTTGATTCTTTGTCTTGTCTTAGTCTCCAGGTAATACTGGCCTTCTAAAATGAATCATATATGTTCATTTATCTTTTAATTATTGGAGGGTATAGTGAAAATTTGATAGTAAGTATTCTTTAAAGTTTTCATAGAATTGAGAAGCAAAGATATGTGGATTGGGCCTTTATTTGTAGGTATAGTTTGATTGCTAAATGAATCTCTTTACTTACTATATGTTTATTCAGATTTTCTATATTATCTTGAGTCAATTTGGCAATTTGTGCCTTTCTAGGAATTTGTTCATTTTATCAAAGTTGTCTAATATGTTGACATACATTTTTCCTAGTATTGTATTTCTTCAAAATTCCTTTTATTTCTGTAAATATTTTAATAAACTCCTCTCTTTTACCTCTGATTTTTGCAATTGGATTTTTTTCTCTCCTTATTGTGGTCATACTAGCTAAAGTTTTGTTACCTTTATTGATCTTTCCAAGGAAACAACTTTTTAAAATATTTGTGTTGGGCTTACTTTCCTCTTCCTTTTACAATAAATTAAGATGGAAAATTAGGTTGCTGATTTGAGATACTTATTCTTTTTCAGTATAGTTACTTATAGACCATCTTTTCTGGAAGAGAGCTTCTGCAACATGAAGTTGGCAACATGAAGTTTGGGGGAATAAGAAATGCTGATATCCTCCCCCTCCAATGGAGCCCTAGACTGAGATATGGATATAGAAGGAGTCCTTTATTCTAACCTACACCTACCAGTAGTAGAGCTTCCCTTGCACTGAACTGGGGGTATTGTTCGTCTCAAATACCATCGTATCTCACACTTTTTAAATAGATTGAGATTCTCTCAAGTAAACACGTATGTATTTGTTGTATACCATTAGAAAATTTTTTAGACACTTTAAAGGAAGCATTATTTAAAACTGATAATTGTTTGCTTGTGAGGATCTCTAGAGCTTCTCATTCTACTATTTTTGAAGTATCTCTCTACTTTTGAGGACTATAATTATCAGAATGCAAGACACTGCCATCAGGCCTTCTGGAACTTTGGTTTAAAGTACTATTGTGTTCAATATTGTGTAGAAAACTGGTTGAGGAAATACTCTGGTAGCATTACAAAGAGGTGCTTGTGAAATAGAGTGACAACTAACCGGTTTTTGAAACAAAACACTTTATGATAGCACGAGAAGAGCAAAAGTTTTGGCCACTGTAAAATCAGATTGCATGTTTCATAAAACAACATATGAGTAGATCATAAAGTGAATTCAAAGTGGTTTTTTCTCAATAGAGTCCTATAAATTTTATAGTAACTGGAAACTTTTCTCATATTTGTCAAACTGCTTTCCCAAATGATTACTTTCCAGTGAAATAGTCAGTTTGTACATTTTTATTGGTTTAGTTTGTGTCAGGAGCTATTAATTCATGTCATTTTAAATGTGAATGTCTATAATGCACTGTTAAATACACTGGAAACATTCAAATAGAGGTAAAAGGCACCAAGCAGCAAGAAAATGAAATTCCTGTGTATGCTTACAGTACTATAAAAATCATATTTATGCATTCACTCAATATTGATGATGAAATATTTAAAGTTTGTTCATCTGTGTTTTGAAATATAAGAGAAAAATAATTAGTAGACCACTACCATTACTTCAAGAGGCTTACTAAAAGACTTTAGCTATGACTTCTGTTATTTTATTTTTTGACAATAATAGTTTTCATCTTCCTTCAATGTTTATGCTCATGGATTATACTTCTGTTGTGGCTGCTTGGTCTAACTTTATAGATTTGATGTCTGGATTTTCTTTTGTTTCTTACAGTATATCTTTCAGATAAAGGTTGTTCTAATTTTTCAGGGGAGCTTTTGAATTGCAACACATTTCCTTGGGTCTATTGATTTTCCTTTAATTTTGCATTCTTACAGATAAATGTCTAGGTATTCCAAATATTATTTTATTATCAGTAAGGTTGATTTGAAATGGGTATGTTGTGAAATAGACTGAGATTCTGCAAAATTCTAAAGTTACAAATGAGGGGAAAAGGAAAAATTATATTTGCTAGAAATATGTACTTTAAATTTGGAGATCTAGTTCATTGGCAGACATATAGAAAAAGTTAGGAACAAGAATATGCTCAGTAGCAACTTTCACATGTGCCTCTGTTTTTTGCCAACGAGACCATGTCGGGAAGCAACATTCAACTCTCAGCTCAGCCTTGCTGCTACTCTCACAAAGCTCTTTGTTTATTATAGGGGTTTTTGCCATGGATGATTTCTGGGTTCACAAACTAACACTATTGGACTCCACATTGTGTTGATTTGTCCATATCATTGAAGAGAAGTCCAGGTGATATGCTCTGACTGTACCATGGCATGCTTTCATCTCCAGACATGAATCACACAAAATAAGAGCTATCAAATTCAGTTTTAGGTATATTCTTCTTTTATTATAAAAGTGTGTCAAATGTCAGTCCTATGTCTTTCTTCAAAGAGGTCTCATCATTATTATATTGAGTGGAAACTGTTCACCTTTTAGCAGTAATGTAGATTTTCCTCCACTCTTATATGCCTTAGTCAGTCATTTTAATTCGTTTTCTATTGCTTCTGTTACAAATTACCAAAACAGAATGATTAATACAACACAAATTTATTCTTTCATGGTTGTGGAGGCCAGAAATCCAAAATAGGATTCACTATACGAAAGTCATAATGTCAGCTGAGCTGTGATGCTGCTAAAGTTTCTATAGAAGAATCCATTTATTTTTCTTCTATAGCTTCTATAGGCTGTCCTCATTCCTTGGCTTACTCCTCCTTATCATATAGCATTTCCTGCCCCCACTTTTATTATCTCATAGCCTCTTCTGACTTCAAATATTTTTCCTCTTCCTTCTTATTCTTGAGTCTTCAAATCTCTCTCAGCCTCCCTCTTCTGAGAACAGTTGTGTTCACACTTAGGGCTGACTCAGATAATTCAGGTAATCTCTCCATCTCAAAATATTTTACCTAATTACTCATATAAATTTCTGTTTTACCATATAAGTAACATTCACAGATTCTAGGAATGAAGACCTAGATATCTTTGTGAGCCATTATTTAGCCTTTCACCGTCATGTAGATAAGAATTCAAAAGAGCAATAATTAGATTCTGGTTCTAATATTGCCTTCTTCACAGAAGTCAATGAGAAAAGCAATTACTCTTTTAAATTATTTTTATTTAGCAAACATAAATTTACAATTATTATACATCAGAAACTGTTCTGACATCTTCACAAATGTTAGTTCATTTGAGTCTCATAACAACCTCAATTTACACATATGGAAAACAAGACAAGGAGTTTAAAAAATTTGACAAAAGACTATATAATTTATAATTGGAGTAGATATAATTTTAACTGAGCCAGTTTGGCTCCAGGTAGTGTTTCTAATAAATACATTCCCTATGATAAATATTGCTATTTTTAAAGGATGAATGTACTTTTCTGATTTAATCCATGTTGGAAAAGATTAAGTTTCCTGCATCAGATAGAACCATAAACATCCACATATTCCTTGCATACATTAGTTATATTTTATCATATTTTAATTTTTTTCCCATTATTTCAAGGGAATAGGGATGACAAGAGACAAATATATATGCTCACATATAGATCTTGACTATAAGTACATTTAAATCTTTGTTTTGTCTCTTTTTGTCTTGAAATACCAAAGCAGCATAATGTAACAGAACAGAAAAAAAATGGAGTTAGAGATATCTTATTTTGAATACTGCCTCAAAGAGTTTAGTTTTCTTTAAGGCTTTGATAAGGTGCTTCATTTCTCTCCTCTTGGATTTACTTCTGTGTAAAATAGAACAACTGAATCAACCTCTCAGGTTTTTTGAATGTTTAAAACAAAATAATATCCATCACCTACAAAGTACAGTGTTTGGGATATAGAAGATATTGCTTAATATTATTTCTCATCCTGTTTCTTTTCTTCATATGCACATATATAGATATGTAGTATATATCTGTATATTTTATAGCTGTCTTCCATATTTTTGTTAATATTTTTACATTGTACAATTCTTTATGTACATCCTTATTCGCTTCTCTACAATTTCTCAGTCTGTGGCTCCCTGCTAAGCCAAGGATCTATGCTTAGATACTCTGCAGAAGGTGTTTCTGCTGCTCTTCCTTGCACCTAAGTATCAAGGCATACCTCCTCCTATGATGCTGCCTGTTCTCCAGTGAACAGCTGATTTTACTTCTGCCTCCACCGAGAGACTGTATGATAAGCAGTGTTGATTAGATGATAAGAGACAGGAGTATTAGGCAATAATACATTGGGAGATATGTAACTGTATGAGTTCTTCATAAGAGATTCGCAATAGCAATGGTTTTCTTTTTTCTATTTCCCAATCTTTTTTGTGGGTACATAGTAGTTGCATATATTTATGGCTTACATGAAACATTTTGATGTAGGGATGCAATGTGCAATAATTATTTCAAGGTAAATAGGCTGTCCATCAGAACCTCTCTACCTTTTATCTTCTTGTGTTACAATCTAATTATATTTTTTAGTTATTTTATTTATTTTTATTTACCATTTGTTTATTTTGAGACAAGATCTCACTTTGTTGCCCAAACTGGAGTGCAGTGCTGCAATCTTGGCTCACTGCAGCCTCAACCTCCCCAGCTCAAGCAATCCTCCCGCCTCAGCCTACCGAGAAGCCAGGGGTACAGGTAGTCAGCACCATGCCTATCTAATTTTCATATTTTTTGTAGAGATGGGGGTTTTTTAATATTGAAAAGGCTAGTCTCAAACTTCTGACCTCAAGCAATTCATTTGCCTTGGCCTTCCTAACTACTGTTGACTACAGTCAGGAGCCACTGTGCTCAGCCTGTTATTTAAAATGTACAATTAAATTATTTTTTACTATAGTCACCTTGTTGTGCTATCAAATACTAAGCCTTATTCTTTCTGACAATTTTGTACTCATTAACTATCCCACTTACCCCCACCTGCGCTACCCTTACCAGCCTCTGGTAACCATCCTCCTACTCTCTATTCCCATGAGTTCATTTGTTTTGATGTTTGATAAGTGAGAATATGCAACATTTGTCTTCCTGTGACTGGGTTATTTTACTTAACATAATGATCTCCAGCTTCATTCATATTGTTAGAACTGAAAAGCTGCTTTCACACCTTGGCTATTGTGAATATTTCTACAGGAAACACGAGAGTGCAGATCTATCTGTAATATGCTGATTTTTTTTTTTAATTTTGGACATACAACCAATAGTAGGATTGCAGGATCATATGGTAGATCTATTTTAGTTTTTTTAAGAACCCTCATACTGTTTTCCATTTTGCTGTACTAATTTACATTCCCATCAACAGTGTACTACTGTTTCCCTTGGCCCATACCCTCAGAATCTTGGCAAACTATGCTGATCAACTATCAGAAGGGATGTGCCTTGAGTTTCACTGCCAGTTGGAATTATTTGAGGACAGGCTATCTGAACACTTTGGCTTATTTTTATTTGTGAGATAATAGCTCATGTTCTGGCCTCTGGCCCTAACAGAATCAGTGGCAAGAGAATATGACATACAAACATGGGGTGATAAAGAGTGGGGATCAAGGAGAATTTTAGCTTTTAAGATTTTGCAACCAAGGATAGGATAAATAATATTTAAAAATATGTTGCGGGGAAAAATTATAGATAACCAAGGGACTTGTGGGCAAAGGTTAAAAAAGAAAAAAATTAGAGTAAAATACAAAGTTGAATGGAAAGTCATTTGTATCATTTAGCTATGGATGCAACAAAACCCACCCCCAAATTTACTGTCTTAAAATTACAATTATATATATATATATATATATATATATATATATATATGTATGTTCTGCGATCAATATATATTGATGATATATAGATTCTGTGATCAATATATATATACGCACACATATATATATATATGTGTGTATATATATGTGTGTATGTACTGTGTGTATATATATATATATATATATATATATATATAGAGAGAGAGAGAGAGAGAGAGAGAGAGATTCTATGGGTTAGCTGGTTAGTGCCTCTGCTGGTTTTTCCAGAGCTAATTTATGTAAAAGCATTCAGCTGGAGGAGCTGAAGGGCTGCAGGGTCTAAGATGTCTCTCTCAGTTACATGTCCAGCAGCATTTGACAGTTGTTGGCTCTGGAGGCTCTGCTACATGCAATATGGCCTCCAATTCTTCAATATGTTAGACTAGCTATCTTATATTACAAACTCAATACAACATTCCAAGAAATTGTAAACGAAAGCTGCAATGCAACTTTAAACCAAAGCTCTTGAACTTGTATAACATTTCCATCACATTTTTTGATTATTTTTTGATTTTGTATTTCTAGTTTTTATAGGTACATAGGTGTATATATTTATGTGGTACATGAGATTTATTTTATTTCAAAAATTTTGGGAAAACAGGTGGTTTTTTGTTATATGGATTAGTTATTTAGTGATGAATTCTGAGATTCTGGTGTCACCATCACTTGAGCAGTGTAAACTGTACACAATATGTAGAATTTTATCCCTCATTCCCTTCTCAACCTTCCCCCTAAGTCCACAAACTCCATTATATAATTCTTACATCTTTATGTCCTTATAGCTTAGCTCCCACTTATAAGTGAGAACATATGATGTTGGTTTTCCATCCGTAAGTTGCTTCACTTAAAATAATGGTCTCCAACTTCATCCAGGTTGCTGTGAATGCCATTTTTTTTTTCTAAGTAGTATTCCATGGTGTATATATACCACATTTTCTTTATTCACACATCGATTGATGGGCATTTAGGCTGGTTCCATATTTTTGCAATTGCAAATTATGCTGCTTTAAACATGCTTGTGCAAGTGTCTTTTTCATATAATGACTATTTTTCCTTTGAGGAGAAACCCAGCAGTTGGACTGCTGAATCAAATTTTAGTTCTACTTTTACTTTTTTAAGGAATCTCCATACTGTTTTCCATAGTGCTTGTGCTAGTTTAAATTCCCACTAGCAGCATAAAAGTATTCTCTTTTCACAACATCCATGCCAACATCTATTATTAGTTTTTAAATTATGGCCATACTTACAGGAGCAAGGTGGTATCTAATTGTGGTTTTAATATGAATTTCCCTGATAATTAGTGATGTTGAGTATTTTTTCATGTTTGTTGGCCATTTGTGTATCTTCTTTTGAGAATTGTTTATTCAAACTTTTTGCCTACTTTTTGATTCGGTTATTCTTTTTTCTTGCTGATTTGTTTGAGTTCCTTGCTGATTCTGGATATTGGTCCCTTGTTGGATGCATAGTTTGTGAATAGTTTCTCCTACTTTGTGGGTTGTCCGTTTATTCTACTGATTAATTCTTTTGCTTTTGCAGAAGCATTCTAGTTTATTTAGGCCCCATCTATTTATTTTTGGTTTTGTTGCATTTGCTTTTGAGTTCCTGGTCATAAACTCTTTGCTTAAGCCAGTGTCTAGAATAGTTTTTCTGAAGTTTTATTCTAGAGTTTTTATGGTTTCAGGTCTTAGATTTAAGTTTTTAGTCTATCTTCAGTTGATTTTTGTATAAGGTGAAAGATGAGGATCCATCTTTGTTCTTCTACATGTGGTTTGCCAATTATCTCAGCACCATTTTTTGCATAGGGTAGACTTTCCCCATTTTATGTTTTCATTTTATTTGCTGAAGATCAGTTATATGTAAGTAATTGGGTTTATTTCTCTGAACAGACCAATAACATGTAGTGAGACTGAAATAGTAATAAAAGAAATGCCAACAAAAATGTACAGGACCAGATAAATTCACAGCTAAATTCTATCAGACAGTCAAGGAAGGATTGGTCCCAATTCTGCTGAAACTGTTTCAAAATATAGAATAATTAGGAATCCTGCCTCTGATATTCTATGAAGCCATTATCACACTAATACCAAAATAAAGAAAAAAAAAAGGAAAAAAGAAAACTACATGCCAATATTTCTGATGAACATAGATTCAAAAATTCTCAACAAAGTACTAGCTAACTGAATACAACAGCATATCAAAAAGATAATGTATCATGATCAATTGGGTTTCATAACACACATGCAGGGATGGTTTAACATATGCAAGTTAATAAATGTATACACTACATAAACAGAATTAAAAACAAAAATCACATGATCATCTCAATAGACACAGAAATAAGCATTTGACAAAATCCAAGATCACTTTATGGTTAAAACCCTCAGCAAAATCAGCATACAAGGGACATACTTTAATGTAATAAAAGTAATCTATGACAAATTCACAGCCAACATAATACTGAACGGGGAAAATTTGAAAGCATTCCTTTTGAGAACTGGAACATGACAAGGATGCCCACTCTCACCACTTCTATTCATCTTAGTACTAGAAGTCTAGTCAGAGCAATCAGAAAAGAGAAAGAAAGAAAAGTCATCCAAATCGGTAAATGGGAAGTCAAACTGTCACTATTTGCTGATGATATGATTGTATACGTAGAAAACCCTGAAAGCTCAGCTGAAAATCTCCTAGCTTAGTAAATTCTCCAGATACAAAATCAATGTACACAAATCAGTAGCATGGCTATGCACCAACAGCGAACAGGCTGATAATCAAATCAAGAACTCAATTCCTTTTATAGCAGCTACAAAACAATAATTGAAATACTTAGGAATATACCTAACCAAAGAGGTGAAATATTTCTACAATGAAAACTACAAAACACTGCTGAAAGGAATCATAGATGACCCAAACAAGTGGAAACACATTCCATGCTTATGGATAGGTAGTATCAATATTGTGAAAATGACCATATTGCCAAAAGCAATCAATTGATTCAGTGCAATTTCCTTCAAAATACCATCATCATTCTTCAGAGAATTAGAAAAAAAAAAATCACATTCTTTAGCACAAACCAAGGCACACAGTTATCTCAGATTGAAGAGGTAAGGAAACAGACCGTATATCTTCAAATGAGGAGTAACAAAGCCATTACTAAGAGACATACCTAATGGGATGGGAGAAATTGTAAACTTAACACATACTAAATGATTTTTTTAAAAGGGGGAATCATATAATCTGATGTTTTTAAAGATTTCTCTGGCTATTGTGAGGTAAATGCTTCTAATGGGACAAAAGCAGATACATCAGGTAGAAGTACTGTCTTTAAGATGTTTAATAAATATTACTAGACATTGCTGAGTGAACAATGTCATGGGCATTGCTAAAAGTTTAAATAAGGTGCTGTGGCATATTCTAGACTAATTAATTTTCTAGATTCAATCCATCATAGTTAAAAAAGAATGAGCAAAGATAAATATCTTTTGGAAAAAGCTTTAAAAGAAAATATTCAGATAGCCTCAAAAACAGGTAATCATCAAGTTCACCCAATGTATATCTACAGTATATTAAAGCAAATGTATTTTAATCTCTGTTCAAAAAGTATTATAATAAAAGCAAAATATTTTAAAATGCAATTCATTATCCATCCTTTCCCTTCATACATTTTGTAAAACCTAGATAGCTACTTTGCAAAGGATCTTGAAGTTTGTACTCCTTAAGGTCAAAAGATATTTCTGTGATCTAATTAAAATTTAAGACATAGAAATTGTGTGAATCAGTTTACAGTCATGGAAAACCAATAATGAAAACGCTGTTTCTAAAAATGGCTCCATTAGAAAAATAAAAGGGGTGGATATTGTATGCAATGATGGGTAATGATATGCTGCTCTACTGCAAGAAAAGGTAATGAATGAAATAGTCAAAATAAGGGAAAGGCTCTATTAATCCTAAATAAAGAATTACAGAGTTGAGCTGAACAAAGACACTTAGAAAAGCAAGTCAAAATTTGCCAGAGCTTTTTCATTATCTTATTATCTTATTGTTAAAGTGCATATATTTTTAATGTTAATTCTCAATAATGGTAAAGGTATGACACTACGGTGCTAGAGAAGTTAATCTTTGTGGTCTTTTTTTTTTTTTTTAAAACGGTGGCAATATGTATCTTTAACCTTTAAAGATTATATATTTGATGTAATGGTTCTAGTGACAGAAATGGCTTAGGAAATAATTTATATGCAAAATATCCATCACAGTTCATAAAGGCAAATATTTAACCTAAATATGCCAATAGTAGATAAATTATGATGCCTTAGTACAAAGGATTACCATGTGATTTTCATCAACCATGTTTCAACGCATTTATAACGACATGAATAATTCTAAGTGTATTGAAAATATCTGAAAACAAAATCATATTAAGAATGTGACCTCTATTATATATTCATAAACTCATGGAGGGGTGGTGCTCATGGCTTTGAAGGAATGAACAAGGTAAAAAACTCTACTCCCTAAAATACTACAAAATTGGACAAGTGTTTGATAATAACCATTTAAAGGTTGTGGAATTTGATCTAAGGCAAACAACACACTGAAAATAGCTTATTTCCAAAAATCTGCTAAAAAGCAAGTAAAAACAGTGGGAGTCCATAGCGTTCTTGCCTGAGGCTATATCTATCCCTCATGGTTTAGTCAGAACAGCAGAGACACCAGGACAGGGTTGGCTCTAAGAAACAGAAACTTTATTGCTAATCTGAGCTGACTTGATTATGGCACAGGGTGGAAAAGTCATACCCATTGGCAAACAGGGAAGATCTGCAGTTTTGCTAACTGGAGGCTGTGGTATCAGTTGGGTTTGACAACTGATTAGAAAAACAGCCAGAAATTTAAGTGGGAGATTCTGGAAATGGGCAGATCATAGAAAGGTTAGATAAGCACTCCAAACATGCCTGGCCAGCTCACCCAAATACACAAGACAGACACAAGAAAACCCAACTTGTTGAAATAAGCATGATTGAATGAGAGGCTGTATGCATGAATAGGGGAAACTTGAGAGAACACAAAGCTTCCAGATGTTACTAACCTGAGTGAGACACTGCAAATATACATGAGAAAACTAAGAAGTCGCAGAGAAAACTAAAAGAAGAAAAAAATGTAAAAACTTTTGGAAGGTTGAAGTGCCTCCCTTGAGCCACACACAAATCCACTGTCAAAAGATGAAGACTAAGTGACCCAAGGTGTTTGATAAAAAATTCTGACAAACTGTTGCCAAACAACTAAGCCATGTAGAAGCAGGGGTTAACCATAGGAAATCAGGCAAATATGCTAAACTAATCTAAACATATTCAAATTAAACTACACTAAAATTACATGAAATAAAAACTGAATATAAACATCAGTGACCACACAGAGCAGGGGAGAAAAATACCACAGATTAAGTTCAGGAAAGTCACTTATAAAAACTAATGATAATATGGATGAACCCAGAGGACATTATGTTAAGTGAATTAAGTCAGGCACAGAAAGTCAATACCACATGATCTTACTCACATGTGGAATCTAATAAAGTAGAGAAGTAGAGAGTAGAATGATAGTTATCAGAGAATTTGAGTGGTCAGGAAAGAGGAGAGATGGGAAGATATTGATAAGGAACTGATCATAATCCTAAAAGACACAATCCCAAGCATTGAAATTTCAATCTGTCCCAAATCTCAGGGATCAGTTCTTCCATACTTGTTCTCTTCAAGCCCACATCCAATTGGGTGGTGCCCACCAATGAAACAGGAAAAGTTCTCTTGTCTCCCTGACAGGGCATGTGATGGAGGTGTGGTTCTCTTCTTCAGTGTCCAGCTGCTTAAACCTCTAGGGGAGCATACAGACAGGCAGGGAGCCCCAAGGCAGTGTCTAGGGGTGAGTGTTTACAGCTGAAGCCCCAGCAGGCATGTGTTACCAGGTGCTCTTTTAGTTTACCAGTCCCTAGGCAGCTTGTGATAGCTCAATTAGACCCCTGTCTTATTGCAAGGACAGAGGGCTTGCTGTATCCCGGGATTTTTGTCTTGATATACCAGAATAATCGGAGTACACGTGAGGTTGGAGAATGAGTGCAAGGTTTGAGTGGAAGCAGCACTCAGCAGATGGGGGTTTTCCCCTGGAGTAGGGCTGCTTGGCAGCCCGGGCTCCCCTCCGACTGCCCCATATTGTTCTGCCAGTAGATGGCCTGCTGGTGTGCCAGTGCAGGTACCTGTTGGTGCATTCCTCTCCCCATGCAGCCACCTCGTGTGTTCCTGCACTGATATTCTCCTCTTGATGTCCAACCACCTGTGTGTCTGCCTGCTAGAGTCTTGGGGTTTTATAGGCACAGGATGGGGGCATGGCAGGCCAGAGTGGTCTTGGGAAATACAACATTTGGAGAGGAAAACAAAAATGCCTATCCTCACCTAGATCCATGGGCATAGGTCCGGGGCTGGAGCCCTGGCCAGGGACTGTGCCCTTCCTGCCCTCTGTATCATTTAAAAGAACCATACCTTTCCCTTCGCAGGACTTTCCTTCCCTTTTTTCCTATCACCAACTTGGAAGGCAGATCTTTCCCACCTTGTCTACACAGACTCACACACTAATCTTTTCTGGAACAGAAACACCCAAAGTAATGCTTTACCAGATTTCTAGGTATTCCCTAATCAAGCCAAGGTGACATCTAAAATTAAGTCCAAAAAGCTACCCTTGTCAACTTGGCATGCATATTCATCTTCCTAAATCATACTAATTTCCAAATAAAGGCAATAACAAGGTAACAGTTTATGTGACACAATGCAACTGTCCTGTGATTGTTATTTTGGGAATTTTTAGACATTAGCGATTTATACTTTAGGGACTTTGATATTAGCGATTTTGATCTTTCAGGATTTCAACATCTGAGATTATGATGTTCAGGATTTTGCCTTTCATGATTTTGATTGGCTGCCACTAAATCCATTATCTAAAATGTCCACAATTCTAAAAAAATTACAATACAATAGGAAAATGTGAGACATAACCAGGAAAAAATTGCAAACAATAAAATCTGCCTCTGATTGAACCCAGATTTCAGACTCAACAAATCCTCCAAAGCACCCATTATAAATGTGTTTGTTTAAATATTAAAGGAAGTTATGTCTAAATAATGAAAGATGGACATAATAACAATATCTGACTTAGGAAATACCAATAAATAGATAAAAAACATAAAAATAACCAAAAAAATTTCTGGAGTTGAAAATAACAATAATGAAAATGACAAATTTACTGGAGGAGCTAGCATAAGTATCAGTTAATTCAAAGACTATCAATGAGATTGTTCATTCTAAAGAGCACCAAAATGAATGAACAGAAATAAACAGCACATCAGAGAAATGTATTGTTAAGCATACCAATTTACATATAATGGAGTACCAGAAGAGGACAGGTACAAAAGAGCAGAAGTAATAATGGCTGAAAACTTCCCATGATTGAAGAAATATACTACTCTAAAAAGTTCAACAAGCTCTAAGTAGAATAAAAGCGAAGATCTACAGTTAGACACTTCATTATTTAAAAAAGAAAAATCTTGAAATCAACAAGAACAAAGTGACTTGTCATGTACAAGGAAACCTTAAAAAGAATCACACCTAACTTCTCATAAGAAAAAGGCAAAATGCATTGGGTTGACATATTCAAAGTACTGGAAGAAAAAATCAACTGAAAATCTTACATGCAGAATAACTAACTCTAACAAATTAAGGCAAAATAAAAACTATCCCCTGATAAACAAAAATCATGAGAGTTTGTTGCTAGCATGCCATGCTGACCAAAAAATATAACAAGACTACAGGAAGTTCTTCATATGAAAGCTAGTGAATCCAAGTGGAAATTCAAATTAACACGAAAAAAACAGAGTTTTAATAAAGATAATTGTTGAGCCAATTACAAGTGGTATATCATTGCGTATTTCTTTTGTTCACTTAATTGATTTAAAAGCAGTTGAATAAAACACTATAAATTTAATGATATTGATGAGTCTACAATGTAAAAGAAATGTAATATATTTGACAGTAATGACGTGAAGGCAGTGTGTGGGAATAGGTCTGCATTAGGATAAGGAAATGATATGAAATGATAACCTAAATCCACAGCTAGAAATGAAGAGAACCAGAAACATAAATAAGAAGGCAAACTTAACAATAGTGTTTATTCTCTCAGGTATTTCAAAAGACACAAAATTGTATAACATAATAATTATATAAATGCATTGTTGAATTTTTAAATATTTGTTTATAACAATAATGAGACAACATGGCAAAAGAAGGGAACAAAGCTGTGTAATAGTGATAAATTTCTTATATCACACTGGAATTCAATTACTATAAATTTGAAATGCATTCTTATATGATTGGTAATCTCTTCAGAAGCTGCTAAGAAATAAAAATATATTCTGACAGTTTCATTGAATAAATTAAAATTTTATCCCCAAGAGATATTCACATAATATAAAAAAAGAAAATAAAAGAGTAAGAAAGAACCAAAAAAGAAATGAGACACATAGAAAACAGAAAGCAAAATGACAGATGTTAATCCAAAAATATCAATAAATATATTAAATTTGAATGCATTAATCAATGAAATCAAAATTCAGAGAGTATCAGAATGGATAAAATCCAAGATAGAACTATGTGCTCTAAACAGAAGACATACTTTAATTTTTTTTTTCTAGTTTTCATGGGTACATAATAGGTGTATTTATATTTATATATAAATATGTACCTCATATTTATGAGGTACATGAGAGGTTTTAATACAGACATGCAGTGAGCAATGATGTGCATCATGGAAGATGGGGCATCCATTTCCTCAAGAATTTATCTTTTATATTACAAGCAAATCAATTATATTCTTTTAGTCATTTAAAATGTAAAATTGAAATATTGAGCATAGTCATTCTACTGTGTTATCAAATACTAGGCCTTATTCATTAATTCTAATTACCTTTGTACCCATTAGCCATCTCCACCTCCCTCACCCTTCAATTACCCTCTCCTTAGCCTCTAGTAACCATCCTTCTGCTCTATATCTACATGAGTTTAATTGTTCCATTTTTAGCTTGCACAAATAAATTATGTGAAGTTTGTCTTTCTGTGCCTAGCTTATTTCACTTAACATAATGACGTCTAGGCTGGGCATGGTGGCTCATGCCTGTAATCCCAGAACTTTGTGAGGCTGAGGCAGATGGATCGTGAGGTCAGGAGATAGAGACCATCCTGGCCAACATGGTGAAACCCTGTCTCCACTAAAAATATAAAAATTAGCTGGGCATGGTGGCGTGGGCCTGTAGTCCCAGCTACTCAGAGTCTGAGGCAGGAGAATAGCTTTAACCAAGGAGGCAGAGGTTGCAGTGAGCCAAGATTGCTCTACTGCACTCCAACCTGTCAACTGAGTGAGACTCCGTCTCAAAAAAAAAAAAAAAAAAAAAAAAAAAAAAAAAAAAAAAACCGAAAACAAAACAAACATAATGACCTTCGGTGTCATCCATGTTGTAGCAAATGACTGGATCTCATTATTTTTTATGGATGAATAGTACACTATTGTTTATAACTAGCTCATTTTCTCTATACATTCATCCATTGATGGATACTTAGATTGCTTCTAAATCTTGGCTGTTGTGAACAGAGCTGCAACAAACATGTGAGTGTAGATATCCCTTCAATATATTTGTTTCCTTTCAGTTGGGTACGTACACATCGGTGGGATTGTTGGATCGTATGGTAGCTCTATTTTTACTTTTCTCAGGAACCTCCAAACTGTTAACAAATACACTATAAATTCAAATATACAACTCTTTAAAAAATAGATTACTGAGTATAAACCCAAAAGAATATAAACCATTCTGTCACAAAGACACATGCACACACATGTTGACTGCAGCACTATTCACAATAGCAAAACATGGAATCAACCTAAATGCTCATCAATGGTAGACCCTATAAAGAAAATGTGGCACATATACACCATGGAGTACTGTGCAACCATAAAAAATAATGAAACTATGTCCTTTGCAAGAACATCGATGGAGCAAGAGGCCACTATCTTTAGCCAGCTAATGCAGGGACAGAAAACCAAATGCCCTATTCTCTCACTTGTAAGTAGGAACTAAATTATGAGAACATATGGCTGCATAGAGGAAAACAACACACACTGAGGACTATTAAAGGGTCGGGGGTTGGAGGAGAGAGATCAGCAAAAGTGGCTAAAGGGTACTAGGCTTAGTACCTGAGTGATGAAATAATCTGTACAACAAACCCCATGACATAAGTCTACCTATGTAACAAACCTGTACATGTAACCCATTGTAAAAATCAACAAAACCAAAAGTTGTTTAAGAAAATCAACAAAACTGGTAAGCCTTTAGACTGTAGACTGACGAAAATAAGAAAATCTTTAAAGTGACTAAAAATAAGATAGAAAACATATCTAAATATGAAGTATTTTCTCTGTGAGATACTACTGTATGATTTTTATATTTGTATGTATTTTTAAATGTCTTATATTATTACTTTTATATTCAGAAAAGAACAAGTATTGTAAAAATTTCAGGAAAAAATGTTAGCCATAAATGAAGAGGGCAGTGTTGTCAATGAATATCTGTTATTTCTTTCATTTAACAAATAAACATGAGAGGACTGCTCTGGAAGGAGCCCTTTGCCATGTATGGGGAAAAAACAAATAGAAACAGGAGCATGACTTCTACCCTTGAGCAAACAATATGGCTAATTCTTCATTGCTACTGAGATTGTGAGAGCAACATCAAAATCCACGACTACCAGTTCCTGAAATAAGTCATTCTTTCTTCCAAATGTCCACCTTACTTAAAGGTCATAATCCAAAAACCAAAGGGTAGCAGGACAGACAGGGTGAAAGAGTTCTAAAAGCATTCACAGAGAAAGGCGTGCCTGAGATTGGTCTTTCATGAGGTGTAGGAGTTTACTACTGGCAGAAGGAATAGCATCTGGTGGACATACAGAAGCAAAAGGGATAACAGAGGATTTCTCCCTCATGTGGTTTGAAGTTGAGATGCAGAAATAAATGGAGGTAGCAAGAGAAGAAGCTTGAGGACAGGCTTCAGCCAGAGCAAGGAGGGTCTGTTGCCACGCTACAGATTTCAGCCTATATCTTTAAAAAAAATATATTTTAACTGTCAATATACATTTTTAATCATTTTTCTTTGCAACTATGGGAATTCAAAATTAATATCCATGCTCATGAGCTTCAGAAAATATTTTCACCATGAGCTCCACATTGTTCTGCTATGGTTTGTCGAAAGGAACCTTTATTAGCTGGCCATTCAGTGTCAGGCAGATTTTGTTGCCAACAATTTTGCTTGGGAAGACCAAGCCCTCGAAGGTCCTACAGTGCCCTGCTGGCAGAGAAGATCCTGGGAGCTTTTGCTTATTTTTTGTATGGTTTTCGAGTTGGCTTAGACAGAATTTCCCTCTGAGCAAGAAAGACAACATGTTTCCTACAAACTTTTTCTCCAATTAATGTAATAGCTGGACTTGGATTTTCCAGAAAGATTTCAGTTTAGGAATGAGAACAAAGATTATAACTTTCCAACTATCAGCAATTTCAATTTCCTTGATTACTGTTATATTCAGCTCCCTGAGCTGAGGCTTGAGGTCTGAGATCATCTCCAGCTCCAGAGTAGCCTGGGAGAAGCTGGATTCAAACTCATGAAGCTTTTTTTTGTTTCAATTCATGATCTTGGTGTTCAAACTGATCATGACCTTCTCCTTGCTGAGTGCCAGCTTAGGAAGAGTGCAGCCTTTATTCTGAAACATATTGACAGCCATTTGTTTTCAAGTGAGGTGTGACACAGTATGATTTGCATTTTACAGAGATTTTTAATGCTACCCACTAGAAGCCATCAGTATTAGAAAAGAATCAGCCCTATTATTCTTTTCTCTTATGATTTTTTAAAAAGGCAATAAAACAAAACTTTGATAATGAACTACATGTGTTGTATTTCTTGAATAAACTTCTTGTAAATTAATGTTAAATTTTTCCAGAATATTACTAAAGTGGGATTACAAATTAGGATTATTATATGCTACAAAAAAACAAAATAATTTTCAAATCAGTTAAGAGTATTCAGTGAGAGAGGAAATGGTTTAAGACATCACATAAACTTGAGACAATTATGCGATGGTTCTATCTGTCTTTTAACCATGAGTTTGTTGTCTCCTTGTATATTTGAAAAAATAAAAAGGATAAATAATTTATTTAAACACTGGTCATAATGTGAATTACACTTTGAACAGTGTTAACAATTTGAAGTTGTTGAATGGTAACAATCAATAAGAAAACCAGGCATCACTTTGCATAATAATAGCAATAGCTCTCACTTATGTGTTATCATGTGTCAGGCGTGGTTCTTAGAAAGGTGATCATATAAATTCTCATATACACAAGGACACTTTTGAGAGTGAATTGAGCCACAGATTAATAAATATTTAGCTATAGGATAAAATGTTAGTAATTGGCACCTAGAATAAAGTAAGACAATTCCCTGCCCCATAGAGTTTGACAGTCTTGTCAAATTTTCTGCTATGATCTTCAGGTTTAGTTGTTTCTTGGGGCTAAAATACCTCTTCCTTTCCAAAAGACCACTGGGACATTCTTTATAACAGCTGCTCTGTTTTCTGTGCTTTTCTCCTCAGGTTGTAATATGTGGCTATGTGGCTATGAAGCTGCTGGCCTGTCCTGAGGTACTTGAGCAAAGAGTAAGAGTAAAATCAAGACTATTCCTCCTGATAGCCAAGCAAAGCCTCCTGCTGAGCTTGCCAGTTCCGGAAAGGTTTTTACCTTGAAAACCTTTCAGCAATCAGGCTTAATGGCTGTGAGAAAGGTTAGGCAGAAGAAAAAGTCAGGAAATAAGGATCTGGACCAGAAACCAGTCCACCAGTGAACTTTTCTGCTATGTAGGATTGGTGCCTGGTATAAGAAGGAAGAGAGTGGAAGTGAAGCAGGCAGCAAATTGACCTTTGAATCATTTATGACATTCTTTCCTTCATATGCCCTTCATATCATGGTAGCTTACAAATTGATGCCTTGGGGTACAGAGAAATATCGCACAACGGCAGAGATTTTGCAATGCGTATGCTGAGTGGTGTAAACCCTAGTCATGGTATCATACCACTAAAAGCAAATTCTCCCATTTTTAGTAAAATCAACTACATGTTACCTTTTAGTGTTATTGTTGAAACCACATAACTGTCTTCTAGTTGACCATGAAAGTGTGTAAAATCAGACAACAGGTACACTACTAAAGTGAATGGACACTCACAATGGTCAGTCCCCTTCATGGGTTTAAAAAATAATGATGAAATATAGTTCACATAGCATAAAATTCATCAAAATACACAATTCAGTGGATTTAAGTATATTTACAGAGTTGTACATTACCACTAATGTACAGCTTACTATTATCTATTTTCAGAAAATTCTCTTCACCTTCAAAAGAAACTCTGAACTCCCATTCATGGGTCATTAAATATAGCAGGATCTCTTAGGTAGCGAGGACATAAAGGATATGAGCAGGCCATAGACAGCTGATCCCAGAAATTTTCTAGAAAACCACCTTTTTGCTTTTTCATGAAATCATTACTTCCTTTATATATTCATACTATTCATTCTTTAAAGATTTATTGAGTGCTTACTATTTGACAAGCATTGTGCTAGATGTTGAGCATATAACAGTAAACCAGGCATTCATAATTTCTACACTACCGAACTTTACAATTTAATAAAAAAATGTATTATCATATTAACAAAATTAAATTAAAATTATGATAATTACTAGGGAAAATAAAATGTATAAGGAGCATTGGCTAACTTAACTGGAAGTCAGAGAGATTTGTAAAGAATAAGAAATATTTAAGCTGACATATAAATAAAACTAGGAGCTAGGCAGATTAAAATGTTGGCCCTGAGGTGGAAAATAGTTTGGTTTATTTAAGAAACTGAAGTAATAGTAGTAATAACAATACCCTAAATTTATTAAGTTATTAAATGTGCTACATTTTCCAATTCATTTATCCTTGTCTTTTGACATCAGTTTCTGTATTCCCTGGCTTGTTCAACCATTTAGACAATGTGTTCCGGATTATTGACTTCAGTTTTCTATAAGATAAGGTATATTTGAACAATATTCATAAACCTCTTTTAGTCCATAAAGAACAGTGCTTTAAAATAGTGGCTCCTTCTAAACTTCTCTTCAAGTTGTGGTGATAAATTTAAAATTTCTATGTCTTTTCTGCCTTAAGAATAATCTGATACGTCAACTTCAATGAGTTTCCTGAGCAATTCAAAATATTTTACTTCTTTTCTTTTCTATAACACTGGATCTCAGTTTTGCATTGAAAGGAGCTTAAATGTGATGCCGAAAGTTTCCAGCATGTGAAAATCTATTCTCAGAAGAATGAGTCTGAAAAATGTGAAATATACATTCATGCACTCAGTGAAAATGAGAAAAATGAGAAACACATGCACTTGCATGCATACATGCAAAATGGCCTGAATTTGCTGATACCTAGATCTTGGACTTCCTAACTTCCAGGCCTGTGAGAAATCAGTTTCTGTTGTTTATAAATTATCCAATGTAGGTTAATTTCTTATAGTAGCTCAAACCAACTTAGAAGCTATCCTGACCTCCTGATCTAGGTAAAGTCCCCCTGTGTCATACTTCTACAGTCAACCCAAAGTCCCCTGTCATTACATTCATCACATTGTATTACAAATGCTTCTTCAATATCTGTCATCCCTGCTGGGCTGTAAGTTACGTGAAGGAATGAATGAATAAATGCTAAGAAATTAAAGAGAAGAAAATGAATTCCTAACTCTGAAGGTCTTGGCTTCTTGAAGTGATTTCCAACATTTTCTCCTTGGTATATTAACATCTTTATATTTATTCAATTTCAAAAGCCTCTGGCCTACTTATTAATTTGCCTTTGAAAAAGGTTATGACAGACTATAGGATTACTGGAGACCTATTCATTTCATTGTGAATTCATTGGATGTCTTCTCCATGCCAGAAATGCTGCAGCAGGGTACTGAACAAGATAATGGAATAGTACATAGGGTGTAGCTAGGAAAGCATTCTTAATGGGAAGAACAAGGTGCTATGGGACCTCATAGAAGGAGTGCCCAAGGGAGAATTTAATGTGTTCTTTGCTAAATAAAGTTAGTTTACTATGCTTATATACACCTGTAGATATTAATAGGAGGTCAGAATTGGAATTATTGTCATAGAATGCTCTCTAGTTAATACATTTATCATCTGGACCTTACAGCTCTCAGTAAAGTCCTATAAATTAAAGAAAAATGTTCCTGGTAGTTTTATGGAAAAAAAAATGTTGATTTATCTGTACCTTTCATTCTACTCCTAGAAGTAACTCTGTGCTTCATTCTTTAAGTATGTCATGGGAAGAACAGTCTCTAAAACCAAACTCTTACCTTTTATACCCTTTTAGGTTCTTTCAATAAGTAACTTTCCATTAAACAATCTGCATCTATTTGAAGAAGCATGTCAAACACCATGGGTTTGGTATTACTATGAAAATGGAAAAATAGATATTGAAAAAAGATGACTAAGTAAGATTCTGGGCTCATTTTGAATATTGCCTTTTGTAGAGCACTGTGTGTTTCCAAGCTCTCTTGGTCTCTGAACGTAATGACTGCTAGTTGAGGCAAAAAGGGATGGTTTACAAGAGATAATTAAATCGTGGTAGATATTTACAGATTTCTCCCACTCCTGTCTTTTCTTTTTTCTTTTT
>NW_016107808.1:267396-286048 GCF_001604975.1 Cebus imitator | reverse complement strand
TTTTTGAGACAGTCTTGCTCTGTCACTCAGGCTGGAGTGTAGTGGTGCAATCTTGGCTTACTGCAACCTCTGCCTCCTACATTGAAGCAATTATCCTGCTTCAGCTTCTCAAGTAGCTGGGATTACAGATACTGGCACCACACTTAGCTAATTTTTTTTTTATTTTTAGTAGAGACGGAGTTTCACCATGTTGGTCGGGCTGGTCTTAAAGTCCTGACCTCAAGTGATCCACCTGCCTCAGCCTCCCAAAGTGCTGGGATTACAGGCATGAGCCACCACTCCCGGCCTTCCTCTCTTTTCTTCTGCATTACAGTGTGCCAAAACTGTTTTTTATACTTCTGGAAGCCAAGTAGCATGTCTTTGGTTGGCAGTTCATATCGTCACCACCCAGGAATTAATCTTTTCAAACAAAAAAAATTAAATGAGGCATGTAAAAAAAGAGAAAATTAGGATATTTGTGGTGGAAAATCATGTACATTAATTTATTGTCTTGAAAGAAATTATAGAGGAATCTTTCCCCATGTTAAAATATTTAAAACTGTAATTTGATGCAAATTAAATTTTAAAGACATTATAAATTCTTTCAAATGGAAATTAGCAAAGCACAACAGTCTGAAAAACTCATTATTAGAAACGTTTTAAAATTCAGCAAATCTCTATTTTTTAAATATCTATATTGGAATAATGAATAAATATTGGAATGTTCTTTTAGATGTCATATATTTGATCTTTAGGTTTCCAAATATGAACAGTTTAGGAAAAAACAAGGAAAGTGTTTATATACTTATATATGCATATGTATTTGTGTGTATGAAAATAATATATGATACAAATTGCAACAAGAACGTTGTTATAATTTTTAAATCAAATAGATATGATATAGGAACTTAAACAATTTAAGTTACACATACTTAAATGTATGTGTATTCTGCGTTTTTGTTGGCCATCCTAAATCTTGAGTATGATTGATATTTTTAGGTTTATAAGACAGAATATTTAAAAATAGAATTCTCAATTATAATTTCAGCATTATGTCAGAGAATACTTCCAAAAAGACACAATTTGAGAATCTTTGCAATGTCAGTTTCTTTCTATGTAGGGCAGCATCATGGTGAAATAGAATCACATGGCATTCATCTTGAGACTATGAATCAATCAGCCCTGAGTTGCAAAAGGATGGGATTAACTATATTGAGCCAACTCAGTCCTGGGAGCCACTGCTCAGTAATGAGAGTTCTGTCACAGTCTGAGGACAGATTGATCTTTAAATCTTTTTGAATTATTCATAAGATGTATTCATGGAATACACACAATCTGGTATCCCCTTTAATGATGTGTTTGTATATGATACACCATGAGTGTTTTGTAGTCTCATACTTGCCTGACAGAGAAATGTATTATAATATCTAAACAGGAACTGCATAGGTACAAACATCATAAATTTTCCTGTCACTCAACTGCATAGAATTTATCATTTTGTATGTCAAAATTATCCTTTCTTATATTATTATCAAGTCAGCATATATAATTGGAAAACAAAATTACAGGTGTTAGGGTAGACAACATCTGGATTCACATACAGCTCTCCCAGATTAAGCTGTGCTCAATTTAACCAGCTCTAAAGTGGGGATAATACTAACTACAGAGATCAATTGTCAGAAAACACTGACTTTTTTTTTTTTTTTTTTAAAAGAAAGTTTTATTGGCCGGGCATGGTGGCTCATGTCTATAATCCCAGAACTTTGGGATGCTGAGGCGGGTGGATCACAAGGTCAGGAGTTTGAGACAAGCCTAACCAATATGGTAACACCCCATCTCTACTAAAAATACAAAAATTAGCTGGGCGTGGTGGCATGCACCTATAATACCAGCTACTCAGGTGGCTGAGACTGGAGAATCACTTGAACCCAGGAGGCAGAGGTTGCAGTGAGCCGAGACTGTGCCACAGCACTGCAGTCTGGGCAACAGAACAGACTCCATCTCAAAAAAGTTTTATTGAGGTATAACTTATATACAAAAACAAACAAACAAATAATACACACCCACACATACTTAATGTGTACAATTTGATGAGTTTGGAGAAAATCTTGACTTTCAAACTAGCTTAACCATAAGAAATCTGAAATAGGGCAGTGTCCAAGTAAGATAGGCCAATGATTAGCTCTATTTCTTTGAAATTCTCTGTCCTCTTCTCTATGTTGACTTTGCATTCCTCAGACTCAGAACAATTTATCTGCCACATATCAATGCCTCCTATTCAGAGAAGCCAACATCCAAAGGAAGAAGAGAGATCATCTCTTTACAGTGTCTCCTTTTAATAGTAAGTGAACCTATACCAGAAGACTTCCTACTCAGCAGATCCTCCTTCTGTCTTGTTGGCCCAAATTGGGTCATGTTTCCTCTCGTGATAATTATTGATTGGAAAGGAAACTGAGACTACCCTGAGCCATCAAGACTAACTCCTAAGCAAACAATGGGGTTGTCCATATTCTATCATGTTATTGGTGGGTGGTAGATATTTGAACAAATTAGGGGTACTTTTGACAAGAATGAAAGAAAAAATGAAAGTTAGACAAGGCAAACAATGAATGAAAAACACCTCACAGGGTATTCCAATTAGCAAATGAAACTATATATTATTGTGAAGTCCATCCTTACATGTCTAACACAAAGTAAATATTCAATAGATAATTGCTACTGGTATTAGCATTGTTGTTGTTAGTATTATTATTAAACTATATAGTAAACAGGATAATAGGAGCCATGGTTGGGATACAAAGGAAATATACTTCTATTTTATTACTATCTGGATGGTTTAGACTCTATACCAGGAAATGGAAGACATTTCCAAAGCAACAAATAGTAAATATTTTAGTTCTTGTGGAGCACATAGTTCTTTTTTTGTCATATATTCTTTGTTTTTGTTTTGTGATTTTTCTTCTTTAATCATTTCAAAACTTTTCTCAGCTTTCAGGAGGTACAAAAGCAGGTCACAGGCAGGCTTGCTGATCCCTACCTTAAAACAAGTACTCTTCAGCTTCCTTGTGCCTCAGTTTTTTGATTTGTAAAATGGAAGACTAGAATTACTTTCTGTGGAATGTTGTGGTGAGAATGAAATAATTTATGTATTCAGGTTAGAAACAAGACTAACACATGGTAGCAACTACATGTTAGTGATGGAGGTTGTTGTTTAATTCACCCCATGTATGCATCCATCAACTGACAAACGTATTGAGAGATAAAACACACCCAAAGCTGAAAGTTTGTATATCAAAAGCCAATAACAAATTCTATGCTATGAAGGGGTGTAATGGGTGATGCAGAACTAGCTTCAAGTGAAACTAGAAGCTTGGCATAGAAGAAACACGTGAGTTTGAGTTAAGCAGTCCTAGGTTCCAATCCCGAGTCTATCATTTGGTAGTTGTTGGGACCTCAGGAGAGTTATTTAACATCTCTAAGTCTCACTTTTCTTATCTATTAGCATTCAATACTAATAAAGATCTTCCTTATTGGATTGATCTGAGTGTTAAGTAAAGATGCATGTCAAGAGCCCGGCACATGAGAAGAACTCAAAAAATGACAGTCGTTATCACTTCTCATTTTCCTTTGAGTTGCATTAAATACCTTTGAGGCTGTGTCTCCAAAATAGCCAGTCCATACGTGGGGGAAAATAGCAAGTGCTTGATTGTTATTTGACTATTTTTTGACTGGTATATCCAACCTACTGACTCAGAACCACCAACGAATATAGAGAAACAAAAATTGACTGGTTAATTAAGCCTAAAATATTGATCTAATAGCCCTGTGTATGCATATAGCTTGAGGATGATTTTTTTAAGTTATATACAGCATTTCTTAATATATCTGACAGGAAAGTGATTGAATTTTAATTATTCAAGTGTAAATTTTATTCCTCAGGTTCCTAAGCTTCAATGTAGTTTTGTTATTGAGGTGATGGGGTATTCCTACCCAGGGTGGGAATCCAGGCTAATACTAGATTTTACCTTCCCATTCTAGATGTCTGCTAATATAGATAATAATTTGAGTCAAATCTTTAGAGTCTTTGTAAAAGCTACCCAAGTCTGAGACAAAAATCAAGTAATTACGTGGCTGTAGCATTGGCAACTTAAAGAGAAATAAATTTTCTTTATAAAAAAATGAAAGTAAAAATTTACATAATTTTCTTTCAAGTATCCAATTTGGGTTTTGACAAAATGCAGATTAACATTGCAGAAATGCCTACTGTGCACCACACATATTAGAGAAACTGAGGGACAGAAAGATCAAGTAATTTTTCCAAAGTCATAGATCTCATAAATATATGAAGTAAAAACAAATCAACTGACCCTATCTACCTGTTACCCATTAAGTCTTTTTGTTCAGTTCGATGACATATTGAAGATTTTCATATCCTTGAAAATTCACATAGAATAACCCATTTCTACCTTTCTGTTTTTGTTTCTGCTTGGCTCACAAGAATAGCTGACATTTACCAAATTATTAGGATTAGCTATTTCAAGAACAAATTTTATTCCCTTAAAATCTGTAGACTCCTGAAGGGAAAGAACCATGATTTCCTTACTCATTGCTGTAATCCAAGTGTCTAGAAATAGCTAGAGCAATGTTTAACACATTTTAGAAACTGAATACTTATTTCCTGGATGAAGGAGAACACGAAATTTTACAGAAAGGAACATGAGGTTTAATCTCTTGACCATAACTTTTCCACATGGAGGCTGCAGAGATCTGAGAGCTCCAGAATCAATAAATATGCCTACAAGGCACACTTAACTTAACCTCTGGAAAATGGATTGCTGAAAATCCCAGCTGGGTAATGGCCCAGTATGCATAGAACTGTCCTACAGTGAGTATTGTGTTGCTTTTCTCAGATCCTTCTTTCAGAACTGAAAGATTTATTCCTCCAACTAATAAGAGTGTAGGTGGCAAGGTAGCACTCAATTGTCAGTCTTCAACTGGAATTGCCTCAACTGAAGGGACCCAACTTTCTTAAAGTCACACTCCCTTCTTCCTGGGTCAGCCCATATCCCGTGAATAATTACTGCAGCAGTACAAAAGCCCAGACCCCCTTGCCCAAGCTCAGAAAATTCTAAAGGATCATCCCAGCTTCAGAACTCCCAATGGCACTGACTGAAGCCTGTGTTGAGACTCTTATCACAGATCAACTTTTCCCTCTACCTAATTCAGCTTCTTTCCCTTTCCTTCTACTGGTGTTAATCACAAAGACATTCCTTACCAAACATTTCATGCTAATCTCTCTCTCAGTATTTGCTTTATACAGAATCCAATCTATGACAAATTCCTCTATGTGCTCCTTTCTCCTAGCACATTATCCTCACGTGGTGACTCTCTTTTCTAGCATGCCAATAGCTCTCCCATCCAAGAGTTAAGGTTTCTGTAAGTTTTCCAGTGAGATATGGGATACAACCAATCAGACAGGCACAAAGGAAAGAATAAAAGCTTCTACTCTTTCTTGTTAGATCCAAGCATTGTGGGGTTAATAAATTCCTTCCCCAGACATCTTAAAATATTTCTCAAACCTCTCTCTAAATTGTGAAGAAAGAACACATTCTCCATAAAAACCGGGGCATACAGCCTTAAGTGGCCAAGTGAACTCAGTATCTTTTTGAAGTCCCAAGTATTATGCTAGATATAATTATAAATTTGGCTTTTAAGTCTACTGAATGCCATGTAATTGATTCCTCCACCATTTAAAAAACAGTAAAATTAACTCTCTAAGGAAGTAAGTATTTCTCTGACTGTGGCTGTTTACACAGTGAGACAGGTATGTGAGTTACTGTGGCCTAAGATCAAACTCTTGGTTGTCTGGTAGAGTCATACTGGGGAGTATGCAGAATATCCATTCTGACCAGTCAGTTCCTGCACCTTAGGGTTGTTAACTATTTTAAATATAATCCCTGTCTACCATATATGGCTTTCAAGGAAACTGGTTTATACCACATTTGTCATATTGAATACTTTTGTCCTCTTGGAGTTTTCTTTCTCTTCTTTCTTTTGAGCTTCTTCCATCCCTCCCTTTCTCTCACCTCATTCCTCCGACTCCTCATCTCTTTTTTTTTTCTTTCCATCTCCTCTCATCATCTTTTTATTCTTCATTTTCTGTTTATATATTTTTGGTTAAGTTTGAAGCAAGAAGCTTAAGCATGTTGATGTAGGGCTGACACTATACATATTAAATAATATTCAGACTTGTAATTATGCTAAGGACTTCGAATGATATTGGATAACACTGCTTTACTGAATCAAAAATACTTGATCAATTAATCTATGTGATTTTGCTTTAGTCTGTTACCATGATACTCTTTCCAGAGTCCATGTCCAATGAGCTAAAACCTATCAAGACAAATACTTTCCATATTCTGGCTGAACTGACTGCATGCTAGGTAAAACCTAATCCTAATTTTGAACACTGTGATATAAAACACCGAGTTGCTGTCTCTACTGATAGTAACTGTATCATCATCAACAAAACAACAAGAATACCTAAGATGTATTGAGTACTTACTATGTCTGGCATTGTGCTAAGAGGCTTGCATATATTAAGCCACTTAACCCTCGCAACAACCCAATGAGAAATATAATAGCATTTTTGCTTTTTTTTATAACAGAAGTTGAAAACTACACTAGGAAAGGTTATATGTTTGGCTAAAGGTTATATAGCTACTAAATGACTAATAAAGAGTTAAGCCCACATAGTCTGTCAATAGAATCATCTTTTCTAGAATCTTCCCATTTTGCCTCAGCATCATCATGGAGAACCCAATGTCTATTGCTATATGTCAGTTTCAGTACAATGTTGATAGATTATGGTGTCCTTTACTCTTAGATAGGCATGTGCATTGTGTGTGTATGCTTATGTGTGCCCTCCCTACACATATAAACATAATGCAAAGTGATTCATGCAGTCACAGAGATTCTCACTTCAAAGAGACATTTTTGTTCTTGCTAGGCTGACTTTGCTGTTTGTCTTTGACATTCCCATAATTTCTGCATATTCCTTTAGTGAGACATTATTTCATTATATTCAGTCATGGTTATAACATCTATTTTTTTTATCACTGGATCATGAACTCTTTTCAAGAAGTCTACTTAGCTCATGTTGGGATCACCAGCTTTTACCATTATGTCTATTCGGTACTAGACACTACATAAATGAAAAAGTAGCAAGAAAGGCAAAAACAAGAGACTTACTAAATCTTATTAAAGGAGAGATGGAAAGATTTATTAAGGAAGAGATGTTCTAACTAGGAGTATACTAAGTACATAAAAGCAGGAAAGAGAATAGACTATTTCAAGGCCTAGTAGAAAATGTGAAAACTTCTGAGGGATGGAACATAGATTGTATAGAATAAGGTGCTATGGTGCATGAAAAGCAGAATAAAGAAGCCCACAACCAGGCTGGAAGCGTGATTGGGTCCAGTAATGGAATCTATTATAATATCAAAAAAACGAGTTAAGATTATACATACATATATATATATATATACACACATACATACACATACAAATATAAATATAAAATCTTACATATAGGAATTAAGATTGTATATGTAAAAGTAGTTAAGATTATATATAAAAACACATGTATGTTTATATATACCTTATATAACGTACATATATGCGTGTGTTTATATATCCATCTGTGTGTATATATACAAACATATTACACATATTTGATGAAGAGATAAAAAGTATTTTAGAAGTTTTATACAGGGATTGTCAAGGCTTATTTCAATTTTTAAAATATCATCNAAAGTTTTATTGGCCGGGCATGGTGGCTCATGTCTATAATCCCAGAACTTTGGGATGCTGAGGCGGGTGGATCACAAGGTCAGGAGTTTGAGACAAGCCTAACCAATATGGTAACACCCCATCTCTACTAAAAATACAAAAATTAGCTGGGCGTGGTGGCATGCACCTATAATACCAGCTACTCAGGTGGCTGAGACTGGAGAATCACTTGAACCCAGGAGGCAGAGGTTGCAGTGAGCCGAGACTGTGCCACAGCACTGCAGTCTGGGCAACAGAACAGACTCCATCTCAAAAAAGTTTTATTGAGGTATAACTTATATACAAAAACAAACAAACAAATAATACACACCCACACATACTTAATGTGTACAATTTGATGAGTTTGGAGAAAATCTTGACTTTCAAACTAGCTTAACCATAAGAAATCTGAAATAGGGCAGTGTCCAAGTAAGATAGGCCAATGATTAGCTCTATTTCTTTGAAATTCTCTGTCCTCTTCTCTATGTTGACTTTGCATTCCTCAGACTCAGAACAATTTATCTGCCACATATCAATGCCTCCTATTCAGAGAAGCCAACATCCAAAGGAAGAAGAGAGATCATCTCTTTACAGTGTCTCCTTTTAATAGTAAGTGAACCTATACCAGAAGACTTCCTACTCAGCAGATCCTCCTTCTGTCTTGTTGGCCCAAATTGGGTCATGTTTCCTCTCGTGATAATTATTGATTGGAAAGGAAACTGAGACTACCCTGAGCCATCAAGACTAACTCCTAAGCAAACAATGGGGTTGTCCATATTCTATCATGTTATTGGTGGGTGGTAGATATTTGAACAAATTAGGGGTACTTTTGACAAGAATGAAAGAAAAAATGAAAGTTAGACAAGGCAAACAATGAATGAAAAACACCTCACAGGGTATTCCAATTAGCAAATGAAACTATATATTATTGTGAAGTCCATCCTTACATGTCTAACACAAAGTAAATATTCAATAGATAATTGCTACTGGTATTAGCATTGTTGTTGTTAGTATTATTATTAAACTATATAGTAAACAGGATAATAGGAGCCATGGTTGGGATACAAAGGAAATATACTTCTATTTTATTACTATCTGGATGGTTTAGACTCTATACCAGGAAATGGAAGACATTTCCAAAGCAACAAATAGTAAATATTTTAGTTCTTGTGGAGCACATAGTTCTTTTTTTGTCATATATTCTTTGTTTTTGTTTTGTGATTTTTCTTCTTTAATCATTTCAAAACTTTTCTCAGCTTTCAGGAGGTACAAAAGCAGGTCACAGGCAGGCTTGCTGATCCCTACCTTAAAACAAGTACTCTTCAGCTTCCTTGTGCCTCAGTTTTTTGATTTGTAAAATGGAAGACTAGAATTACTTTCTGTGGAATGTTGTGGTGAGAATGAAATAATTTATGTATTCAGGTTAGAAACAAGACTAACACATGGTAGCAACTACATGTTAGTGATGGAGGTTGTTGTTTAATTCACCCCATGTATGCATCCATCAACTGACAAACGTATTGAGAGATAAAACACACCCAAAGCTGAAAGTTTGTATATCAAAAGCCAATAACAAATTCTATGCTATGAAGGGGTGTAATGGGTGATGCAGAACTAGCTTCAAGTGAAACTAGAAGCTTGGCATAGAAGAAACACGTGAGTTTGAGTTAAGCAGTCCTAGGTTCCAATCCCGAGTCTATCATTTGGTAGTTGTTGGGACCTCAGGAGAGTTATTTAACATCTCTAAGTCTCACTTTTCTTATCTATTAGCATTCAATACTAATAAAGATCTTCCTTATTGGATTGATCTGAGTGTTAAGTAAAGATGCATGTCAAGAGCCCGGCACATGAGAAGAACTCAAAAAATGACAGTCGTTATCACTTCTCATTTTCCTTTGAGTTGCATTAAATACCTTTGAGGCTGTGTCTCCAAAATAGCCAGTCCATACGTGGGGGAAAATAGCAAGTGCTTGATTGTTATTTGACTATTTTTTGACTGGTATATCCAACCTACTGACTCAGAACCACCAACGAATATAGAGAAACAAAAATTGACTGGTTAATTAAGCCTAAAATATTGATCTAATAGCCCTGTGTATGCATATAGCTTGAGGATGATTTTTTTAAGTTATATACAGCATTTCTTAATATATCTGACAGGAAAGTGATTGAATTTTAATTATTCAAGTGTAAATTTTATTCCTCAGGTTCCTAAGCTTCAATGTAGTTTTGTTATTGAGGTGATGGGGTATTCCTACCCAGGGTGGGAATCCAGGCTAATACTAGATTTTACCTTCCCATTCTAGATGTCTGCTAATATAGATAATAATTTGAGTCAAATCTTTAGAGTCTTTGTAAAAGCTACCCAAGTCTGAGACAAAAATCAAGTAATTACGTGGCTGTAGCATTGGCAACTTAAAGAGAAATAAATTTTCTTTATAAAAAAATGAAAGTAAAAATTTACATAATTTTCTTTCAAGTATCCAATTTGGGTTTTGACAAAATGCAGATTAACATTGCAGAAATGCCTACTGTGCACCACACATATTAGAGAAACTGAGGGACAGAAAGATCAAGTAATTTTTCCAAAGTCATAGATCTCATAAATATATGAAGTAAAAACAAATCAACTGACCCTATCTACCTGTTACCCATTAAGTCTTTTTGTTCAGTTCGATGACATATTGAAGATTTTCATATCCTTGAAAATTCACATAGAATAACCCATTTCTACCTTTCTGTTTTTGTTTCTGCTTGGCTCACAAGAATAGCTGACATTTACCAAATTATTAGGATTAGCTATTTCAAGAACAAATTTTATTCCCTTAAAATCTGTAGACTCCTGAAGGGAAAGAACCATGATTTCCTTACTCATTGCTGTAATCCAAGTGTCTAGAAATAGCTAGAGCAATGTTTAACACATTTTAGAAACTGAATACTTATTTCCTGGATGAAGGAGAACACGAAATTTTACAGAAAGGAACATGAGGTTTAATCTCTTGACCATAACTTTTCCACATGGAGGCTGCAGAGATCTGAGAGCTCCAGAATCAATAAATATGCCTACAAGGCACACTTAACTTAACCTCTGGAAAATGGATTGCTGAAAATCCCAGCTGGGTAATGGCCCAGTATGCATAGAACTGTCCTACAGTGAGTATTGTGTTGCTTTTCTCAGATCCTTCTTTCAGAACTGAAAGATTTATTCCTCCAACTAATAAGAGTGTAGGTGGCAAGGTAGCACTCAATTGTCAGTCTTCAACTGGAATTGCCTCAACTGAAGGGACCCAACTTTCTTAAAGTCACACTCCCTTCTTCCTGGGTCAGCCCATATCCCGTGAATAATTACTGCAGCAGTACAAAAGCCCAGACCCCCTTGCCCAAGCTCAGAAAATTCTAAAGGATCATCCCAGCTTCAGAACTCCCAATGGCACTGACTGAAGCCTGTGTTGAGACTCTTATCACAGATCAACTTTTCCCTCTACCTAATTCAGCTTCTTTCCCTTTCCTTCTACTGGTGTTAATCACAAAGACATTCCTTACCAAACATTTCATGCTAATCTCTCTCTCAGTATTTGCTTTATACAGAATCCAATCTATGACAAATTCCTCTATGTGCTCCTTTCTCCTAGCACATTATCCTCACGTGGTGACTCTCTTTTCTAGCATGCCAATAGCTCTCCCATCCAAGAGTTAAGGTTTCTGTAAGTTTTCCAGTGAGATATGGGATACAACCAATCAGACAGGCACAAAGGAAAGAATAAAAGCTTCTACTCTTTCTTGTTAGATCCAAGCATTGTGGGGTTAATAAATTCCTTCCCCAGACATCTTAAAATATTTCTCAAACCTCTCTCTAAATTGTGAAGAAAGAACACATTCTCCATAAAAACCGGGGCATACAGCCTTAAGTGGCCAAGTGAACTCAGTATCTTTTTGAAGTCCCAAGTATTATGCTAGATATAATTATAAATTTGGCTTTTAAGTCTACTGAATGCCATGTAATTGATTCCTCCACCATTTAAAAAACAGTAAAATTAACTCTCTAAGGAAGTAAGTATTTCTCTGACTGTGGCTGTTTACACAGTGAGACAGGTATGTGAGTTACTGTGGCCTAAGATCAAACTCTTGGTTGTCTGGTAGAGTCATACTGGGGAGTATGCAGAATATCCATTCTGACCAGTCAGTTCCTGCACCTTAGGGTTGTTAACTATTTTAAATATAATCCCTGTCTACCATATATGGCTTTCAAGGAAACTGGTTTATACCACATTTGTCATATTGAATACTTTTGTCCTCTTGGAGTTTTCTTTCTCTTCTTTCTTTTGAGCTTCTTCCATCCCTCCCTTTCTCTCACCTCATTCCTCCGACTCCTCATCTCTTTTTTTTTTCTTTCCATCTCCTCTCATCATCTTTTTATTCTTCATTTTCTGTTTATATATTTTTGGTTAAGTTTGAAGCAAGAAGCTTAAGCATGTTGATGTAGGGCTGACACTATACATATTAAATAATATTCAGACTTGTAATTATGCTAAGGACTTCGAATGATATTGGATAACACTGCTTTACTGAATCAAAAATACTTGATCAATTAATCTATGTGATTTTGCTTTAGTCTGTTACCATGATACTCTTTCCAGAGTCCATGTCCAATGAGCTAAAACCTATCAAGACAAATACTTTCCATATTCTGGCTGAACTGACTGCATGCTAGGTAAAACCTAATCCTAATTTTGAACACTGTGATATAAAACACCGAGTTGCTGTCTCTACTGATAGTAACTGTATCATCATCAACAAAACAACAAGAATACCTAAGATGTATTGAGTACTTACTATGTCTGGCATTGTGCTAAGAGGCTTGCATATATTAAGCCACTTAACCCTCGCAACAACCCAATGAGAAATATAATAGCATTTTTGCTTTTTTTTATAACAGAAGTTGAAAACTACACTAGGAAAGGTTATATGTTTGGCTAAAGGTTATATAGCTACTAAATGACTAATAAAGAGTTAAGCCCACATAGTCTGTCAATAGAATCATCTTTTCTAGAATCTTCCCATTTTGCCTCAGCATCATCATGGAGAACCCAATGTCTATTGCTATATGTCAGTTTCAGTACAATGTTGATAGATTATGGTGTCCTTTACTCTTAGATAGGCATGTGCATTGTGTGTGTATGCTTATGTGTGCCCTCCCTACACATATAAACATAATGCAAAGTGATTCATGCAGTCACAGAGATTCTCACTTCAAAGAGACATTTTTGTTCTTGCTAGGCTGACTTTGCTGTTTGTCTTTGACATTCCCATAATTTCTGCATATTCCTTTAGTGAGACATTATTTCATTATATTCAGTCATGGTTATAACATCTATTTTTTTTATCACTGGATCATGAACTCTTTTCAAGAAGTCTACTTAGCTCATGTTGGGATCACCAGCTTTTACCATTATGTCTATTCGGTACTAGACACTACATAAATGAAAAAGTAGCAAGAAAGGCAAAAACAAGAGACTTACTAAATCTTATTAAAGGAGAGATGGAAAGATTTATTAAGGAAGAGATGTTCTAACTAGGAGTATACTAAGTACATAAAAGCAGGAAAGAGAATAGACTATTTCAAGGCCTAGTAGAAAATGTGAAAACTTCTGAGGGATGGAACATAGATTGTATAGAATAAGGTGCTATGGTGCATGAAAAGCAGAATAAAGAAGCCCACAACCAGGCTGGAAGCGTGATTGGGTCCAGTAATGGAATCTATTATAATATCAAAAAAACGAGTTAAGATTATACATACATATATATATATATATACACACATACATACACATACAAATATAAATATAAAATCTTACATATAGGAATTAAGATTGTATATGTAAAAGTAGTTAAGATTATATATAAAAACACATGTATGTTTATATATACCTTATATAACGTACATATATATGTATACATATATATGTATATATGTATATATACATAAACATATTACACATATTTGATGAAGAGATAAAAAGTATTTTAGAAGTTTTATACAGGGATTGTCAAGGCTTATTTCAATTTTTAAAATATCATCCTGGCTGCAATATGGTAAAAGAAGGGAATCCAGAATAAAGACAACACAACAGTTGGGATTACTGTCTGTACAGAAGGAGAGAAACAAATCAATTCAGGATTTGAGAGAGACAGAGAGAGGTGAGACTGGCATAGTAGGAGGCAATTGATTGGATAGGAAGAAAAATCAGAAGAATTCAGAATGAGTAGAAGAAATAACATGTTTGGGGATGAACTAATATATTTGGTCTGGTGTGTATCACATATAATTTTTATAGGTGCACCAATATTTTCACCATAGTTGAAACACTGAGATTACATTTTCCATAAAATAAAAGCAATACTACATACGACCACCGCTGTCCTCAAATCACTTCTTTAACTCTCAGTTGTTGTTCACAGAAATGAAATTTGATTGAATTGAGTTCATATTTTTAGTTATATATTATAAGCAGAATCATCCACCTTGATCACTTTACTCTCTTAAAATTGTCCAATATAATTCTTTTTTCACTTTGTCCTGGAGGGCTATCCCCTGCTACAGATTCCTATACTTCAAATGTATGGTTTGTTAATTCTATATAATGTTGATTAATCTTCATATGTCATATTATATGAGGCCAATTTGCAATCATAGGTACTAGAAAAATTTATAAAAAATAAAGCTGAATTATTTCCCTTTGTAATTGCTATTTCTTCAGAGGCTTAGTTTTGGTATTTTCTCTTCTTTTAGCCTTAGTTTAGGTTTTTTCTCTTATTTATTTATTCTTTTTTGAGATGGAGTTTTGCTCTTGTTGCCTAAGGTGGAGTGCAAAGGTATGATCTCAGCTCACTACAACCTCCACCTCCTGGGTTCAAGCATTTCTCCTGCCCCAGACTCCCAAGTAGCTGGGATTACAGGCGCCTATCATGATGCCCAGCTAATTCTTGTATTTTTAGTAGAGACGGACTTTCACCTTGTTGGCCAGGCTGGTTTCAAACTCCTGAGCTCAGGCAATCCACCCACCTTGGCCTTTCAAAGTGCTGGGATTACAGGTGTGAGCCACCATGCCTGGCCAGGTTTTTTCTCTTCTTTAACATTACTCAAAACTAGGTTTTGTCACAAGCCTTCATGCCTTAGTATCCAGGCAGTTGTGCTAAAGGGCCAAGGCAGATCAGTTGTAAGACAATACAGAGTGGTAGAGCCTATACTGAAAGGGAAAAAAAACAAGCCTTTTTTTACTGTCTTAAAAAAGAGAAAAACAAGGGACACTAAAATACTGTTTAAGCATAATCAAAATATATTAAATATATTTTCTAGCAAACTGTATGGGATAAGGATTCCCATGGTATGGATAATGTCAGCTATAACCAGAGACTATCCTATCTTGGTGAGAAGAGATTAGGTATAAGACATCCTAGGTATGGATAATGACAGACCAGAGGGGAAGGAAAGAAAGCTAGACTTGAATGGAGCTGGGTGAACCTAGAACCAGAACTGGGATGAATTTGGCTTCAGGACTAGCCACTGACACAGTTAAAGCATCCAGATCATGATATTCAATGGGGATGTTTAACTTAGCCTAGAGTAATCAGTGTGTTTTTAGTCAATAAGGACTGATATGATGGATTGGACATGGCAGTAGGCATTTTTAAGATGTAATGTTGCTGAGAGTCAGATCAGTGACATCAGCATGGATTGTGGGTATTGGAATGGGTATGTGGCTAAGAACTAGGCATAAAGGAAGCTAGATTTAACTCTTTAGGGTAGTTGGGTAGCATGAGATAATGAGATCAATAGAACATCTATTAATGAGGAAGCGCACTAGTATTTTGAACAGATTTCTAGGAATTCATAGTACAAATGAAGAAAACAAAGATGGAATGCTGTAATATTGATTGAACATCAATGAAAGAGAACAGGGAATGACTGTGAAGCAGTGAACACTTGTTTTCAAGACACACTTCCAGGCACATGGGGTGTCAAACTGAAGACAGCATTATCAACTCTAGATTCCATCTAATTGATTCCTGATAGTCCGCCAGTTAAAATTACTATAAACTCACTTACTATAAAGTGAGTGGGGCTAAATCTACAGTTTGGAAGTATAATGTAAGCAACTAAGTGAGGCTGGGGCAGAGACTGGGAAAGTTAGAAAATGACAGTCCTTCAGCTTCCTTAAAGTTGACCCTGATGTTCACCTTGATGAGTATGTCATCTTTGTCTTCTTGGTGTATGCAGAAGAAAGAATGATTTTTTCTAATTATGCTTTTCTCTGAAATCATTGAACTTACCTAGAAGTTCAATACAGTTCCCGTGTCATATTCCAACTTCGTGACATGCTACAATAAAAGGAGAAGCTGCAATAGATGATCCAGGATAGAGATTGGGGGCTTAATCAAACTTTACTGCTAGTCTCTGAGGGATGCAGTGTTCTCTATACATGGTAAAGTCAGGGGTAATGTGAAGCAATAATGATATTGAAAAAGCTTTTAATGTAGTGAATAGGAGCGATGGTTAATACTAAGTGTCAACTTGACTAGATTGAGAGATGACTAGATGGCTGGTGAAGCATTGTTTCTGAATGTGTCCGTGAGGATGTTCCAGAGGAGATTGAAATGTGAATCAGTGGACTGAGAGGAGGATCCTCCCTCAATGTGAGTGGGCACCATCCAATATTCTGGGAACACTCCTGGAATTATGCAGACAGAAGAAGGACATTCAGCTTATTGGTTTATTCTTTTCCCCATACTCTCACTCCCTTCAGGAGCAGAAAACCTTTTTCTTCTCCTGACCATAGACATCAAGTTCCAGGTTCTTTGGCCTTTGGACTCTGGGATTTTCCCCAGAGGCCTCCCTGGGGCTTTTACACCTTCTGCCTCAGACTGGAGGCTGTCCTGTCAGCTTCTGTGGTTTGGAGATTTCACACATGGACTGAGCCACACTACCAGCTGCTCTGGAAGCCATCCTACCGTCTTTTGTCATTCTCTAGCTTGCAGACAGCCAATCCTGGGACATTGTCTTTGTGAATATGTGAGCTAATCCGTTTTCTATCTATCTGTCTGTCTGTCTGTCTGTCTATCTATCTATCTATCTATCTATCTATCTATCTATCTATCCATCCATCTATCCTATTGGTTATATCCCTCTGGAAAACCCTGACAAATGTTTGTACAGTAGGGTACAAGAATAATATTCTCCCACAGACAAGATACTCTGCATTTAAATAGGAGGTAATGTCTTAATTCAGGGTGGAATGTCTTGTTTGGCATAGAACCTAATATGGTTTGGCTGTGTCCCCACCTAAATCTCATCTTGAATTTCCATGTATTGTGGGAAGGGCCCAGTGGGAGGTAATTGAATCATAGGGGCAGGTCTTTTCCATGCTGTTCTCATAACAGTGAAGGGGTCTCATGAGTTCTGATAGTTTTAAAAATGGGAGTTTCCCTGAACAAGCTTTTCTCTTGTCTGCCACCATATGAGACGTGCCTTTAACTATGATTATGGGACTTCCCCAGCCATGTGGAACTGTAAGTCCAATAAACAGCTTTCTTTTGTAAATTGTCCAGTCTAGGGTATGTCTTTATCAGCAGCATGAAGAGACTAATACAGAATCCAAGCCATCACTTGTGAACTGAAGACAGGGTCAAGATACTAGATGAGAAGCTGGCAAGGACTAGATGGAGAAGATGGAGAAATAGGGCTGAATCTAAATGAAAAGGGTTTAGGAGCACAGCTCCAAAGGAAGACTAAAATACTATAAAGGAATTGCAGCAGATTCCCATTGTTGGTAATGAGGTAAATATTTTGGTGCTCAGAACAGCAAGACCAGTTTCAGACTCCAGCCTATGATGTAAATAGGATTCCTAATATTCTGCTAGTTTGGACAAATATTCTAATTTTGGCCCATCACCTGGTGGCACAAAGCCTACAATTTGATGAAATAGCACCTGTGGCTGAGTAGGGATGAAAAAGTCAAGGCTTGACGCTTCAGTTTTACAAATTCAGAAGACTATTTAGCATAAATATGAAATTTGATTGACTATTGAATCAATATATACCTAGATCTTACTATAATGAGAATTAGTGACAATTGAAGACTATTACAGCTTACCCTTAGCCTTCACTCCGGAAAGAAAATAATTATAAATTATAGAAGGATCAATAAAGGAACTGCATAGTACACTGTAAATTGAATGGACCGGCCAGGTGTGGTGGCTTATGCCTGTAAATCCAGTACTTTGGGAGGCCGAGGTGGGTGTAGTACCTTAGGTCAGGAGTTTGAGAACAGCCTGGCCAACATGACAAAACCTTTTCTCTACTAAAAAATGGAAAAAAAAAAATTAGCTGGGCACAGTAGCAGGTGCCTGTAATCCTAGCTACTTGGGAGGCTGAGGCAGGAGAATCACTTGAACTCGGGGAGTGGAGGTTGCATTGAACTGAGATTGTGCCATTGCACTCCAGCCTGGGTGACAGAGCAAGACTCCATCTAAAAACAAACAAACAAACAAACAAACATGAATTGTCTGACCTTGGTTCACTGTTATTAGAAATTATTTAATGAAAGCTGCTCTCCAGGTGTGAAATTTTATAATTGACAGCACACCAAGATAGGAAATACATACGTTTAAATTGGTGGCTCAATGTTAAGAGTACAATAAATGAGATCTTAAAGGCAGGCTTAGAAAAAGTAATAAACCCAGCCAAAGTTGCAGACCTATGAGGAAAAGGGAAGCAGGAGAGGGTCCCATTGTTCCCATTTCCTCCCAAGTATTTGTGTCTCCATCTGCTGAATGAAATCATAGT
>NW_016107808.1:237315-267106 GCF_001604975.1 Cebus imitator | reverse complement strand
TTTCTCCTTTTAATTATACAAGGATTTCCTTTTACAAGGACATGAAGAGCTATCATGGATGCTTGCATTCCACCTGAGGGATGCTTTTTTAGACTACTTTTTAATTTATTTTATTATTCTCCTTTCCGCCCTGTTTAAAATCTAGTGTTAAATTTGCTCATGAAGAAAGACCCTTATATTGGAGACAGTTTGGGATTATTTACCTTGACTTTGACTCCACTGAGTTACAGTAAACAACCTCTAGCATTTGTTTGTTAGCTGCTGCACATATCACTATTATTGGTCAACACCATCCCACCCTGTGTTTGTACATGAACACTCACCACATCTCTAAGCGCTCTGCACAGCTCAGCCTTCCCTTAGATTCTCCAGGAAGTGAATAAGATCATCATGTTGCTTTTTAGCACTAATAGGTCATATATTTCCCCATGGTCCAACTTGCTAAAAATGCCTATCTCTGTCTTCAGGTGAGCTTATTTTATTCCCAGTCAAAACCATAATAGAAAACACCACGTGGGCATTTGATTCATTGCCTTGAATATAAATGATGATATACAAGAAAAGATTTAATTACTTACACAGTAACTGAGGAGCAATGCCATGCAGAGTTTATGAGCCAGCTGTTAGCATGCATGGGTGCAGACTGACAGCAGAATCAGCAAACAATTGGCTCAATCTTTGAAAAAACTTTTTGTGCCAAGCACATGAAGTTTTAATTACAAGCACTTTGAAATATTCATGGTTACTGAATTTACTTATTCCCAAGCAGAAACAAGATAAAAAGCTATTTTGAAATCTAATGACAAAAAACACTTGATACTGACAACACACAGTTGTGCAATGCCTAATTAATTACTCATAGGAAATAAGCATTTTGTCCTGAGTTGTTTATTATGCTGAATACCACACTAGAACAAATCAAAATGTGGCCTCTACCATAATTCTGCATATTTCTAAGAGATATAGTCAACATGTGCAGAGACGACCTTTGTTAATAAGACAGTTATTGTAGGTATCTACATATACCTTGCTAAGCCATGAAAGTTTTTCAGCTTTCCCAGATCATCTTGTCTCACCGTTTATATGCACACATGTTTCCTGGTATGTATATACTATCCCCTGAAACTTATGTTTAGTACCTCGCTTTTCTCTGAATTGTGGCCTCTATGAAATTCAGATATTTATTCATTAAATGAAAACTAGTTGAGGACTATTATGTGCATACTGCATACTAGGACCATACAATACTAAACATAATAACATGTAGCCTCTGCCATCAAGACTTTCATAATTTAGGGGCCAAGCTACTCATGTAAACAAAGAAGGCTAACAAATATTAAAAAGTGAGAGCTAAAAAAAAAGTTTAAATAGAATTGAAATAGTAAGAAAGCACGATTTGGTAATGCAATTATTTGGTGGAATCAGCCAGATATTCTTTACATAACACCTGTTCCAATCCAAACAATCTATTTCTTCTTCTTAATAAATAATTTCTATAGCCCATATTTTGTGAGATGGCCCCAGCTATTTGTGCTTGCCCTTCTGCTAATATTAACTGTAACCACCAAATCTCTCCACAACCAGTACTTATCTGTGAGATTCACCTTAGAGGTCATCACTGAAAATCTGCAGTGAAAGGAGTGCTCAACTCTATGTCAAAGCTTGGCTGTCCTTGTTGAGTGCAGCTTTTCCTCCATAATTTCTTTAGACTGTTCTCATAATTTTTTTAGAAGTTTTCAATGTGCAGACCTGAGACTATCTACATCAGAGTCATTTGAGCGTATGTTAAAACTTCATATTCTGAGTCTGCACTCTCAGATACATGAAGTCAAAATTTCTTGGGATAGGGCCTAAGAATTTCTGAAATGAATTCTGTTACAATCTGAAATTTGCAGACAACAGTTCAAGGATCATATCTTGTCAAACTCTCTCAATTTTATGTCCTGGGCTGCTTTTCTCTTGATTCTGCCTTCCAATTATTCAAATTATTTTCACATTGATTCATTCATTTCTGAATAAGATTGACAAGATTCTAGGTTTATGAGTCTTACATTCTACAAGAATTCTAATAACGCATTGATACAAGCTCTTGAGAGTATTTTCTTAACATTTTTATTGAGATATATAAACATTAAAATCTAGAAATCTTAACGTATTCCTTAATTTTCTTATATTAATAAACCTATGTGACCACCAAGAAGATCAAGAGATAAAATGCTTCTAGCACCCTAGAAGATGTCTTCATGTCCTTTCCTAGTCAATATTATCTCATCCACCTTCATGCCAGACCACCAGTATTCTATGATCTTGTATTATTTTTCCATGTTTTGTCACTATAGACTAGTGTTTGCTTGCATAACTGTTTTATACAATATTTTTTCTTTTGTGTCTGGCTTTTATGTTTGGATTTTATGTTTGTGTCACATCTATGTTTTGTATGTACTAATAACCCAGTATTTTTATTATAGCTTTTCATTATATGAATGTTAACCTATTTATACATTCTACTGTTGTTATACATTTGGATTATTTTCTGTTTATAGCTATAATAAATTAAGCCATTATGAATGCACTTGCACATATCCTTTGGGAAACCATGCAACCATTTCTCTTGGGCATATATTCAGAATATGATTGCGGGTTCATAGGGTAGATGAAGATTTACTGCCAAACTATTTTCTAAAATGGCTCTAGATTTTGCATTCTCATCAGTAATGTGTAAGATTTCCAGTTACTCTACATCTCTCCTAACTCTTATTATTTTTACTTTTTTCAAAATTTTACTTTAAGCTCCAGAATACGTGTATAGAACATGTAGGTTTGTTACATAGGTATAAATATGCCATAGTGGTTTGCTGCACTTATCAACCTATCATATAAGTTTTAAGCCCAGCATACATCAGGTATTTGTCCTAATGCTCTCCCTCCCCTTGCCCTCCACACCCCCGACAGGCCCCAGTGTGTGTTGTTCCTTTCCCTGTATCCAAGAGTTCTCATTGTTCAACTCGCACTTATGATTGAGAGCATGCGGTATTTGGTTTTCTGTTCCTGTGTTAGTTTCCGAGGATGATGGCTTGCAGCTTTATCCATGTCCTTGCAAAGGACATGATCTCATTTGTTTTAATGGTTGCATAGTATTTCATGGTGTATACATACCACATTTTATTTATCCAGTCTATCATTGATGGGCATTTGGATTGGTTCCATGCCTTGTCTATTGTAAACAGTACTGCAATAAACATATGTGTGCATGTGACTTTATAGTAGAATGATTTATATTCCTTTGGGGGTATACCAGTAATGAGATTGCTGGGTCAAATGGTCTTTTAGGAATTGCCACATTGTCTTCCACAATGCTTGAACTAATTTACATTCCCACCAACAGTGTAAAAGAGTTCCTACTTCTCCAGAGCTTTATCAGCATCTATTGTTTCTTGGCTTTTTAATAATAGTCATTCTGACTAGCTCGAGATGGTATCTTATAGTGGTTTTGAGTTGCATTTCTGTAATGATTAGTGATGATGAGCTTTTTTCCATAGGTTTGTTGGCTGCATAAATGTATTCGGGAAGTGTCTGTTCCTATCATTGTCGTTTTGATTTGCATTTCTCTAATGATCAGTAATGTTGAGCTAAAATTTCCTTAGTCTTCTCTGCTATTGTTCTGTTTAAGAAATTTTTGACTATCCAAACCTCTTGAAACTCTTCATCTATGCTTTTAAAATGAAATACATATATATTTGTTTACCTCTGAAATGTTCAGATGTGTGTAGTGTAAGACAGGTATCCAGTTTGATTTTCCCCAAGAGATACATAGTTATTCCAGTTTCACTAATTAAAAATAATCCCCCCAATGATCTGCAATGCTTTATCTTTCTTGGATGAAAACTATGAAGATATTTTCCTATGTTTTCTCCAAGAAGCTTTATTGTTTTCCCCTTCATGTTCCAAAACTATTTGCAAAGCAACCTTAGTGAATCAGTTGTTGATGCTTAAGCTGAGATCTAAAGGATCAATCCTAAATAACAGAGCAAAAAGTTATGTAAGAAGGGAAGAGGATAACATTGTGGAATAACAAAACTGCAGGAAAAAGCACACCTAAAATAGGAGGAATATAACAGTTGACTGGCCAAAGCAAGACCAGTTTGGCTGAGATGCCTAGTGAGCCAAGTGTTTTACTAAATGAAGCCTTGGAGACAGTTATGGGCTGGAAAATACAGTATTTTGTATCATATGTTTAAAAATTTGGCTTTTGAGAGCAGTAACAAGACATTTGAGTTTTGATAATTAGCACATTGATTACAATGTGAAGAAAGATTGTGGGAAAAGTAATGTAAATAAGGGTAAATCAGAAGCTAGAAGTTCAGATGCAAGATGATGACCAATACACAACACTGTACAAGAAAAACAGAATTTGGGGATAGAGTGGATGTGTGGAGGGAAGACCATTCATTAAATATTTGATGCATTTATCTCAATTTGTTCTTCATACAACCAAGCGGGGATAGTAGCCAGGTAGTTAGATGTATAGCTCTGGATTTCAAAGAAAAGAGTTATTCATTACAAACCATGCCCATGTCCTCTGTTACTTATACTAAATTATTAATAATATTTTTCTCTAACACATATGTGTCCTTTTGAGTTGTCATATCCCTTTTTAAGTGGAGGCTTTTCACTTATTTCAAAGTAGGAAGATAATATCCATCATTCTTGTTTCTTATGAGTGTAATAAGGTTTTTCTTCTTAATATAATAATATAATTTTTTTTGTTCCTTTGAGACTTATTACATCCAGCTGTTTGCCTCCTATTCTTCCACCATTTCACTGTCACCTACTGACTGGTTCCATCTATTCCTCTCTATTCTGAATTTTTTTTAACATCCTGGAAAACACCTCACTCCTATCAAGAATCTACTCAACATCATAGTTTTTCAGTTCCTTGATCACCTAGTTTTGAGAAAAAAAAAATACCCTTCCTTTAGCCATAAACTGTTAAGGGCATAACCTGAATATTGTCAACGCCTAAATAAATATATGTCATTTCTAAAGTCATTAATTCAAATGCTCCACTTACTAAGCACGCATTTCTGTCCCAATATACATCCAGTTCTGCTAAAGGCACTGTCTTTCCTCTCAAAAGGAAGCTCTTCATACTACCACAGTCCTCCACCATTCAGATTTTGAATTGAGATTGGTATTCTACTAGCTTCACAGAATTGCTTTCCAAATAGTATTAATCCGTATTTTATTTTTTAAAAAACATCTTCTTATTTGTGAGGTTCATGTCTTCTAGCTAAGCCATGTTCTCCCACTTCTTATTGTACCCACACATCTCCCTGTCACAAGCTTTCCTCCTCCAATTATTCATTCAAAGCAAAGGTAGCTGATGTACAGAATTCTAGTTATTCCAAGCTTTGCTATTATTCTATGTAACTTTTATGTATATATACATCAGCTACTCAACATTCCTGTCTCTCATTTTCTTGACATTCAGTTCATCTCTTCTACAGTCGACTTCAGCTGACTTGTGCAATCACACACCAGGACCATCACTCAAAAATATTTCTCCTCCATACCATTTCAGTTTATGAAAACTTCTAGTATATTCACTTGTTATTTCTACTATTTTTTTTGGAACTTACAGGAACTTCAAATTCTTAGTCCTTCCTCAAATTCCTTCTTAATTTTTCTTTCTGTCCTTGTCTTATAGAATTAATATGGTCTATCACTTCAACTACTATTCTATTTTAATCTCCCTTCTTTCACATACATCTGGCAATATCCTAACCTTGGATAAATATATATTTCACCTCCTCTCCTCTTGCAACAAAACTGGAAAAAGTAACAACACTCAGATGACGATAATGCTAAAAATAATCATTGCCAGCCTTAACTGAAGCCCAGACGCTAAAAGTTAGCCATCCTACTAAGGTTCTCTAATCTGCTTGCTTCTCTACTTCTCTACAACGACTGACACAAATCTTTCCCACTTTCCTGAAACTTTCTTCAAAAAATCTGTCAGACACAAACAAGATGAGATGCCCAACTAGATACAGCCAGGAAGTGCCACTCCTACTGAGACTACCAAATGTTTGAGTAAAACAACATAATTTAGACAGATCTTTGGAGGAAAAACACCAGGAGCGGATAGAAACATGAGGTAGATGCTAAAGCTGATGATGGAAGAGGCTGGGAAGCCTACATGAGGAACCCTAATGCTGGGGCTAGTTCCTGCCCTAAAATGGCTCCTAGGGAACTGGCAAGTAAAGGAACTGTATGATTGCCCACCCTCGCTGTGAGCCACTGGGATCATGGCTACAGGGGTCCTCACATTCTCTATAGATATTTGAGCTGACAGGAGGATCTTTCCAGAGAGTAGAAAGAGATGGAGTTTCAATCAGTTGAAATCACAGTATTATACAGCTCTGGGGAAGCATGGATATAGGCACCAGTCACCTAGGGCTCCCCAACTCCCACTGAAATGATCTAGCTCCAGCAGACCAACAGGCCAGAAGAAAATGAGTCCTACTTCCCCACAAAACTATGGCATGTCTGTTCTGCAACCTATCCTGCCCAACAACCTCTCAAAGGACACCTGTATAGTTACCCTGCAGGAGCATGTGCACAGCACATCCTCTGATGACAAGCCTGGGTGCTTTTCTCCATTTGATTACATTCCTGGTGGCCTGGGAGAATTTCACATCCCCCATCATATCCAGAACCCAACTGTGAGGGTTGAGAGGATAGAGCCACTAGCTGATCTCAGCACCCCAGAGCTGTGACTCAGAGCTCAGGAGTGCCAAGCAGAGACCTGTGAACAGAACTCCAGAGGAAGAGGAGCCCAAACTCTCAGAGCATTGAGAGGGGTGATCTGCATGAGTTCCTGGAATAGAGCAGAAGCAAGCCATGCATTCCTTCACGGGGTCAGCCCAGAAATGGTGTGGCCTAATTCCCCCCTGCAGCTTCTTCCCAGGGATACCAGAGTTCTGGAACACCTACCAAAAGAAAGGTGGGCACAGTGCCAATGATTGGAGAGGCTTCCCCCAAGGCCCAGGAGAAGACCAAGTGAGGAAGTCACCTCTCTGCCCCTTGCATTGCAAAGCATGGCTATAAACACAAGGAAATACAGAGGAGCCACATGGCTGAGTAAGAGTTTATCTACCACCCATTACTCTTAAGCACTATCTGCTAGATCACAGCCCAAACTACAAGGTCAAAAATATTTTGCTACTAAGACCCTTGTGAAACCAAAGGCAAGAATGAAGCCATAAATAAAGACCCTGTACAAAGCCTTGGCCCTCTAAACATATCCAGAAATGATGCCAACGAACTGTACTCAAATTACAGTAAAAAGAACACCAACCTTTTCTGATGAGAAAAAATCAATGCTAAGACGCTGGCAATTTCAAAAGCAAAAGTGTTCTCTTACCTCCAAATGAGTCCACCAGATCCCCTGTAATGGTTCTTAACCAGTCAGAAATGACTAAAATGGAAGACACAGAAATCAGAATCTGGATGGCAATCTTCATGGATATTGAAGAGTATATTGAAACTCAATTTAAGGAATCCAGTACAAGGATCCAAGAGCTGGAAGACAAAACAGCCATTATAAGATAGAATCAAACTGGTCTGATAGAGCTGACACTGTAAAAGTTTCATAATATAAGTAGAACTATTAACAGCAGAATATAGCAAGCTAAGGAAGAAACCTCACAGTTTGAAGAACAGTTCTTTGAATCAGTTCAGACAAATATAAAAATGCATTAACAGTGACTAAAACCTCTGAGAAACATGGATTATGTAAAGTGACCAAATCTACAACTAAGTGGTATTCCTGTGAGACAAGGAGAGAGAATAAGTAATTTGGAAAATGTATTTGGGGATACAGTGCATGAAAATTCTCACCCAAGAGTTTGACATGCAACTTCAAGAAATAGAAACCACCAGCTAGATACTACACAAGGTGAACATCCCTAAGACATATAGACATTAGTTTCACCAAGTTTAATGTAAAATAAATAAACTTAAATGTAACTACAAAGAAGGGTCAAGGGTTATACAGAAGGAACCCCATTGGGCAGCAGACCTCTTAGCAGAAACGTTATAAGCCAGAATAGTTTTGGGGCCCATTTTCAGTGTACTTAAATAAAATTAATTTTAAGCAAAAATTTTATATGCCACCAAACTAAGCTTTGTAAATTAAAGAGAAATTAAAACCATCTCAGACAAGAAAACATTGAAGGAATCTGTTCCTTTTGTTAAAAACAATGTGTGTACATGGTAGATGTATATATTTGTGGGATATATGAGATATTTTATACAGGAATGAAATGTGTAATAATCAGATCAGCGTAAATGGATCATCCATCACCTCTAGCATTTGTATTTTAAATTACAATTGAATTATACACTTTTAGTTATTTTAAATGTGCAATTAAATTATTTTTGACAATAGTCATTCTCTTATGCTGTCAAATACTAGACCTTATTCATTCTTTCTATTTCTTATACCCATTAATCATCTTCATTTCCTCCTACCCTCTACTAACATCCCAGCCTCTGATAACCATCCTTCTACTCTCTAACTCCATGAATTCAATTGTTTTAAATTTTCGCTCCCACAAATAAATGAGAACATGTAAAGTTTGTCTTTCTGTACCTGGGTTATTTCACTTAACATAATGACCTGCAGTTCCATCCATGTTGTTACAAATGACAGGACTTTATTCCTTTTTTATGGCTGAATAGTACTCCATTGTGTATACATATATTTTCTTTATCCATTCATCTGTTAGTGGAAATTTAGGTTGTTTCTACATATTGGCTACTGTGAATAGTGCTGCAACAAACATGGGAGTGCAGATACATCTTTGATATGTGAATTTCCTTTCTTTTCGCTATATATCTAGGAGTGGGGTTGCTGGATCACATAACAGCTCTATTTTTAGTTTCTATTTTTTCCCATTTATTTATTTTATTGCATTTTAGGTTTTGGGGTACATGTGAAGAACATGCAAGATTGTTGCATAGGTACACACGTGGCAGTGTGATTTGCTGCCTTCTTCCCCATCACCTACATCTGGCATCTCTCCCCTTGCTTTAAGAACCTCCAAAATGTTCTTTATAGTGGTTGTAATAATTCACATTACACCAACAATGTTCGAGGATTTAGAGAATTTGTTTCAAATCGACCAGACTTACGAGTGGTTCTTAAGGGAGTGCTAAACAATGAATTGAAAGAATGATACCTGCTACCAGGCAAACACATTTAAGCACATAGCCTACAGGCACTATAAAGCAACTATACAATCAAATCTACATAAAGGTCAGCCAACAACACAATGATACGATTAAAATCTCTCGTATCAATACTAACCGTAAGTGTAAGGGGGCTTAATGCCCCTATTAAAAGACACAGAATGACTACCTGAATAAACACAACAAGAACCAAACTTCTGTCTTTAAGAGACCCCATGGAATATTATACAGCCATGAAAAATGTTGAGTTTATGTCCTTTGTAGGGGCATGGATGAACCTGGAAACCATCATTCTCAGCAAACTGACAGAAGAGCAGAAGATCAAACACCACATGTTCTCACTTATAGGCGGGTGTTGAACAATGAGAACACATGGACACAGGGAGGGGAGCACTACACACTGGGGTCAGTTGGGAGGAAATAGGGGAGGGATGGTGGGGGGTGGGGAGCTGGGGAGAGGGAGAGATAGCAAGGGGAGAGATGCCAGATGCAGGTGATGGGGAGGAAGGCAGCAAATCACACTGCCACGCATGTACCTATGCAACAATCTTGCATGTTCTTCACGTCTACCCAAAAACCTAAAATGCAATAAAATAAATGGGGAAAAAATAAAGAGACCCATCTTACATACAACCATACCCACAAGCTCAAAGTAAATGGAGGAAGATCTACCATGAAAACAGAAAACAAAAAAGAGCAGTAGTTATTAATATTACATAAGAAAAACAATTTAAAGCAATAAAAATTAAGAAGGGCAAAAAAAGAAAGTAAATAATGATAAAGAGTAAAATCAAACAAGAAATCTTAACTATCCTAAGTATATACATACCCAACATTGGAGCACTCAGACTCATAAAACAAGTGCTTCTTGGCATACAAAAAGACTCAGCTACAGAATAATAGTGGGAGATTTTAATGTCACACTGACAGCATTAGACAGTTAATTGAGGGAGAAAGCTAACAAAGAAACTCTAGATTTCAACTTGACCCTTGAACTGTACCTAATGAATATAAACAGACCACTCCAACCAACAACCATAGAATATAGATTCTTCTCATCTGCACATGGGACATACTCTAAGGTCAACTACATGCTTAGTCATAAAGAAAGTCTCAATAGTTTCAAAAAGTTGAACTCATATCAAAGACACATTCAGACCACAGTGCAATAAAAATAGAAATCAATATAAAGATGATCTCCTAAAATTACACAAATGCATGGAAATTAAACACTTTACTCCTGAAAAACTCCTGAGTGAACATGGAAATTAAGGCAGAAATAAAAAAAATATTTAAAATTAATGAAAATAGGGATACAGCTTACCAAAATCTCCAAGATGCAACTAAAACAGTGATAAGAGGAACATTTGAAGCCTTAAAATTCCTCTATTGAGAAATTAGAAATATCTCAAATTAATAATATAACTTTGCACTTAAAGCAACTAGAAACAAGAGAGCACACCAACCCCGAAGTAGCAGAAGAAATAACTGAAGTTAGAATACTGAATAAAGTTGAGATGTAAGTATTCACAAAAGGATCAATAAAACCAAGAATTTGTTTTTAGGAAAAAAATAAATAAGATTGATAGGCTGCTAGAAAGATTAACATAGAAAAAAAAAAGAGAAGACCCATATAAATACAATCAGAAATGATGATGTTGTTACCACTTATCCCACAGAAATACAAAATAAACCTCAGAGACTACTTTAAACAACTCTATGCATATATTTTAGAAAATCTAGAGGAAATGGATTAATTCCTGGAAACACATAATCTTCTAAGATTGAATCTGGAAGAGACTGAAATCCTTAATAAACCAATATCTTGCTCTGAAATTGAATCGGTAATAAAAAAAATCTACCAAAAAATTGTGTTTTTTTGTTTATATTTAAAGTTGAATTCTACCAGACATATAAAGAAGAACTGTTACAAATCCTACTGAAATTATTCCAAAAAATTGAGGACAAGGTGCTCCTCCAACTGATTCTATGAAGCCAGTATCAGTTTGATACCAAAATGTGGCAAAGACAATGGAAAAAGAAAATTGGAGACCAATGCCCCTGACGAAAATAGACACAAAAATTCTGAACAAAATACTAGAAAAGTTACTCCAGCAGCATATCACAAAGTTACTTCACCATGATCCAGTCACCTTTATTCCTGGGATGAAAGGTTACTTAAGACATATGCAAATCAATAAATATGATTGACCACATGAATAGAATTAAAAGCAAAAATTATATGACCTCTCAATAGATATAGAAGATGCTTTTGATAAAATCCAACATCCCGTCATGATTTTTAAACAAACTTCAACAAACTAGGCCTGAAAGGCACATACCTTGAGAAATTAAGAACCACCTATGACAAACCCACAGCCAACATCATGTTAAATGAGCCAAAGCTGGAAGCATTCAAGTTGAGATGTAGAACAAGACAAGGATGCTCACTGTCACTACTCCTATTCAACATAGTAATGGAAGTGCTAGCCAGAGAAATCAGGAAAGAAAAAGAGATAAAGGGCATCTAAATAGAAAGAAAAAAAAAAGTCAAACTAACTGTCTTCACTGATGATATTATTTTATACCTAGAAAATGCTTAAGAGTCTGCCAGGAGGCTCTTAAAACAGATAAATGATTCATGTAAAGCTCCAGAACATGAAATCAATGTACAAAAATTAGTAGTATTTCTTTATATGATTAGTGTTCAGTCTGAGAGCCAAAACTAGAGCACAATCCCCTTTATGATAGCCACAAAAAAAATGAAATACCTAGGACTACAGTTAACCAAGGAGTTGAAAGAATTTTACAAGGAGAACTACAAAATACTGCTGAAATAAATCAGAGATGACAAAATTAAATGGAAACACATTCCGTGCTCATGGATTGGAAGAATCAATATCATTAAAATGGCCACATTTCCCAAAGCAATTTACAAATTTAACACTATGCCTACCAAACTACCAACATCATTATTCCTAGAATTAGATGAAAAACAGTACAAAATTCACTAGTTGAACAACAAAAAATGTCTGAATAGTGAAAGTGATCCTAAGCAGAAAGAAGAAAGATGGAGGCATCACACTATCTGACTTCAAACTATACTCTATATTGTAATCAAGAAACCATAGTAGTCATACAAAAATAGACACACACAGCAATAGAACAGAAAAGAAAACTCAGAAATGAAGCCATGCACCGACAACCACCTGATATTTGACAAAATCAACAAAAATAAGAAATGGGAAAAAGACTTTCTATTTAATAAATGGTGCTGTGATAACTGGTTAACCATATGCAGAACATATACACCATGGAATACTACACAGGCATATAAAGAATGAAATCATGTCCTTCGCAGCAACATGGATGTACATGGAGGCCATAATCGTAAGTGAATTAACACAGGAACAGGAAACCAAATACACATGTTGTCACTTATAACTGGAAGGCAAAATTTGAGCAGTTATGGACATAAACATGGGAACAATAGAAACTATGGACTGCTAGAGGGTGAAGGTATGGAAGGGGACAAGATATGAAAAACTACCTCTTCCATACTATGCTCACCGCCAGAGTGACAGGATCTGTACTTCCAACCTTAGGATCACACACTGATAACTTAGCCAACATGCACACTTACTTGCTATATCTAAAATAGAAGTTGAAAAACACATCTATCTATCACATATGATTCTGAGCAGATGAGTTCACCATCTGAACACCTACATTACATTTGTTCATACATTTTTTTGTTGTTCCCTACAGTTAGAATGGAAGAGGCATGCTTCTTCCTATCTAAATGATATCAATCAAATTGTGCTTGAGATTCCACACTCTCCCACTTTTTGATCACTCTTCTATTACTATGTGTCTTTTTCTACTTAACTGTTCTCAACAAGTACATGTTCTAAATTTAAACCTTTTTTAAAAATTTTCTCTTGATCTCACTACCTCAATCAATCCTAATTCAGTCTTTCTTAGGAACACATTTCTCTATTAAAAATCTGTCTGCATTTCAACACACTGGCCATGCATTTCTCAGCCAAATCTAATCTATATTCTACTTGATGACTATAAAGATACTGCTCAAAATCAGTATAGATGTACCCTATTTCATTCTAATAGATGCTCTTAGTCTTCATATGTCTCATTGCTCTCTAACACTATTCAGTTTATAGAAATTGGATGTTGTCCCCTCTAAATCACATTTTAATCCCCAGTGTTAGAGGTGGGGCCTGGTAGGAGGTGATTAGATCATGGGGGCAGATCTCTTATGAAAGGTTTAGCACCATCCCCTTGGTGCTGTCTTCATGATAGTGAGTGAGTTCTCATGAGCTCTGGCTATTTAAAAGAGTGTGGCATCTTCTCCCGCTCTCTCTTGCTCCTCCTGTTCCTGCCATGTGACCTTCCTGTTCCTGCTTCAAATTCTGCTATGAATAAAAGTTCCCTGAGACCTCCACAGAAGTCAAGCAGATGTCTTAACCATGTTCATACAGCCTGCAGAACAATGAGCCAAATAAACCTCTTTTTAAAAATAAATTACCCAGTCTCAGATATTCTTTTATAGCAATGCAAGAATGACTTAATACTTCAGTTGATTCTGCACCCCTTCCTTCTTAAAAGACTCTTCACTTGACTTCTTTGACACTATACTCTCTTGATATATTTCTTCTACCTTAACCCTTAATGTTATATTCCTCAGATATCTGCCTGATACTCACTTCAGTCACATGCTTCATGAATGATGTTATCAAACCTATGGTTTTAATTATCATAGATAATCTAATGACTTCAAAATCTTAATCTCCAATCTAAATCTTTCTCCTGGACACCAGGTTCATATAAACAAATTTCTAGTGGAAATTTTCCTATTGTTTTTACAGCCGTCAGACTCAACGTGTTAAAATAGAATGCTTTTCTGTCACCATAAACTTGCTTTTTCTCTTGTGTGCCCAGTCACAGTAAAAGGTAAAACTACCTACAAAACCAAAAATATGAGACTTAATTTGAGTCTTCTCTTTCACTTTATGCTCACTGTGTACCACAGGTTTACCACCTTTGCCTTGACTCGACCTATTTAACTCAATCTCTGTTGCATTATTTTCATAAACTACTGAAAATTGTTATCAAACCTGATCATACATTCTTGCCTCCCTCTTATCCCTTTGACACACACATGCATAATGATATTTAACAAATCAATTTCTATCATTTATTTTCCCTATTAACAAAATAAATAACTCTCATTTAATGTCTTTTATCTATAGATATGAGTCTTTCACCAAGAAATCTGTACCTGACTTATGGATAGACAGCTAGATGGTCAGTTTCTTTTCTTAGTCTTTTTATTTAAAGTTAGAAAACACAAATTCACGATTATAGAGTGTTGGCAAATGGCAACAAATATTTGATTGCTCTCCTAGATGCACTACAATATTAAGATGAAATGAAGACTGAGGAATAATAAAGAGACGTCTGAATAAAAGCTATTATCAGTGCATCATTAGATGTGAAGTTGACAAGCACATTACACTCGACAGCTGGAAGGTTGGATATTTCAACTTAGAAGATGTCAGATAATAGATTCCAATTCTAGTTTCTGGTTTTATTTGGCTCTGAAAAATATACAACATGTTCTGTTATAGCGTTTAAATGTCGGTTTTAACTATGCCCAATGATATGCTATCACTTTCCTTCTCCAGTGAGTGAGGAAGGTGTCTAGATTTGGAGAAAGAGCCAAGTTGTTGGTAATCCTTTTGCAAGCCATTTCTTCTTAAGATATTTTGATACATTATCAACACTGTCATAAAATCAGTTCCATTTTGTCCATAAAATCATTGGTTTGGGCTGTTCAAGACACTGACTGTGCCATTCTCTGGTGTGAAGACAATATATTATCTTTCCTTTCAAAAACACTTATGTACATATTTTTTTCCTTAAAAGCAAGTAAATATCACTATGTGAAAGATGATTTTTACCATTTTTATATAAACCATACAAAAACTCCATTTAATGGCCATTATTTGATTAGTTTCATAATTTCCAACAATTCAGCTTCATGGGGTATAAGTGATATATGCAATTAAAGAAGTTTGTGAAATAACTTACAGGTGCTACATTTTTATTGTCAATACAAACTAGCACTGGAGCAAAGGTCGCCCTTGTTATAGAGCAAAGAGCTTGTCTGCATTGTGTCCATGTCCTAGGGCTTTGTGGAAGGTTGAACTTAACAGTGATGACCTAGAGTATCTGGCAGAAGAAATTTCTAAGGAGCAATCCATTCAAGAAGTGATGTGCTGCTTCTAACAGTTTATGATTAGATACAACAACAAAGGAGTAAACTAAAAGCAGAATGTATAATTAAAAGAAAAGCAGAACACAAAAATTTGAAAAATATGTAGATTGGCCATGTGGTAGTGAAGAGAAGAAAAGAAGATTCTCAGGTAACAAATTCAAGGGTTTTGTGAACCAACAACTTGCTAGAGAGATGAGCACAAATAAGAGGGAGCCAGGTGCTGATAGCCAAGACAATGATAAAAAGTCCCCAAAGGCATTTCAGAAATCTTCAAGTTCACCCCTCCCATCAGAGGCATAGAGGTATACGAGGACAGAATGGTTTTGGGGTCCAGGCCTGGGGCTGCTGTTGCCTTGCATTGCCTTAGGAAGCTGCTCCCCCCATCCTCACTACTCCAGCACCAACCATGGCTCAAACAGCCCCAGGAATAGCTGGTGTCACTGCTCTAGAGAATGCACAGGGGAAGCCTTAGCAGCTTCCTCTAGATGTTGTTTGCAGGGTGACCAGGGTGGAGGAGTGGTGGAGGCTTGGTGGCTTCCAATTCAATTAGTCATCAGAAGACTTGAGACTTTGGGACAGTGAGAAAGCAGCCCTCTTTCATCAGCTCTTCTACCTGGTATTGGGAAGTGAAGAGTTTGAACTTAAACTTAAATGTATTCTAAGTTTGCTTCTTCTATAAAGTTGCTTCCAGCAAAGCTCTTGGGTTTTGGAAAGATGGGCATGTGGATATGGTAAGTAAGGCTCTGACGAATCAATTATGAACATGAGTTTTTTACTAGGATGCCCGCAGAATACTACTTCCCACATTCCCCTATTTTATACAGTGAAAACTATATTGTAAAATTAAATGGCATGCAAATGCACTAAGAAAGTTCATTGAGGCACAAAAAAAATCAGTTTTTAGGTAAAAGACACTAAAAATTGTTGTGGTTCATAGGGACTATTGATTTTATCAGCAGAAAAAATACAGTTTCATTCATTTCAAAAATCACATCCGGTGCTCCATGGCAAGAGTATTAAAACAAGTTCTCAAATTTTTCTTGTTTGGTGTTCAAAACCCACAGGGTAAAGACAGAAAAATTGGAGAATTCCCTTTGTCAGGGAATAGTAAGAACTTTAGGAGGAAGTCCGACAGAGTTACAGAGTTCAATGATTAGAAAACAGGAAGCCGCCCTGTCAAGAATGAAGATTCACCAACAGGCTCTAGGCATCAGAAATCTAATCTAGACATATAGTGCTAGAGAACTCTGGCATTAGGCAGCCAGTATCACAGACAATATTGAGCCAGAGGGCTGAGTCACAACAGTCACCCTTTTGGAAGGATTAAGTGATAAAAAGTGACATGTTAATCCCTGATTCTAAATCCTATAAACCTTGAAGGAAAGGAAGCAAGTGAGGAACATACAAATGGTGAGAAAAACCATGGATCCAATTAGTGAAATCAGAGTGTAAGATAACAGTTTGATTTCCAAGGTGAACAGGCAGGGTCACAGATTTGAACTTTAGGAAAAAGAAAAATGTCCTTTAAAGAATGCAAATGTAGCAATTGTCAGACTCAGAAAGAATGGTAATATAGTGCCATTTTCTTCTATTTCAGAAGTTCCGATTTAATTGATAAGTTTAAGTACAAGGCATTTGGTATGATTTTCTTCCTTTATCCAGAATATATGTGATTAAAGTTTATGTAGATCATGGTCACCACAAGCATCTTAGTTTGAGCCTCCTTGTTTTTTCCACCATTAGTAGCTAAAAATGTGGTTCTCAAATAATTTATCTGAGATGAAAGTTAACCTCCACTGTGAAAAATTTTGCAACATGTTCGTTGTAAAACAAGAAAATAACACTGCTCTTAAAGAATGAGGCCATAAAATCAGCACACAGTTGTTCACAGAAGAGATTTTAAAGTGAATCATTTTGAAGTAAATCTGACTCCCAGGAACTTAGACTTTACTGAAGATATTAACACATTTATAAAGGGACTATGTCTGCCAAGAAAGTGTAAAAAAAAAAAAAGAGACAATCTCTGACACTGAGTCTGAAAGCCAGACACTGGACTATGGTGAATTCATTAAAGTTATGTCTTTCAGTAGGGCCTCTATTGGAAACACTGAAATATTATACTGAGCTTTTCATAATCACATGCACATACAAACACACACATACTTGACACTTTATCAGCAATGGTTCAGAAAAATTAGTTTAAAACTTGCATATTGAACTGCCTTTTGCCAAGGCTGACATCTACAACTCTCTTACCTTTGTGATGTTAGATACTCAGAATAATAGTAGAGTCTTAAAAATAAAATTAGTTAAGTGAAAATATTGTTAAGAACACTTTAGAATCATTTTCTGGAGATTGCACCTCTTAGTTTTCCTTTAATTAAACTCTGCTTGTTCTATTCAGCTATTTAAATTGCACAGAATTTGATGTTCTGTCAAATCCTCTTAAGGATAATGTAGAAATTCACTAATTTCCATCTTTCATTCAACATTTCTGTTCTGCTAACACAATGTGATGCCAGAAAAAGAGGTGCTTCCTTGTAGCTTTCTTAGCAAAGTGAAGAGGGAAATGCATGAGCAGAAAATGGACTGTAGGAAAAGTTACTGTGAAGACATTCAGCACCGTATTTCTTGTAACCCATCAGTTTACAAAACCCAAAGAGTTTGCTTGAAAGTGTGTACTTCTACAAACCTGAAACTCTTCACTCAAAGATAGCTCTTACTTCTTAGCAGGAGGGTGCTCCTAAAATGTTCAGAAGAGGGTACTCCCTGTAGCTTCCAGCTGAGAGTGACAACGGGCACTCAGCTTGTCTTTAAGGGCCCTTGGTACACTTCAGGGCCCTCAAAACAGTGACCTAGCAAACTGGAGAATGGATAGATAGGATAATGTGAAATCTAGGCCATGCAAAACTAGTATTTAAGAAAATAAGAAGAAGATCTTGCACTGAAACGCACTGAAGAAGCGACAGCCTTATGATGAAGTGGGATACTTAGTCTGTGATAAAGTCTATGGCAAAAAAAAACTAAGTTTGAGAACAAAGATGGCATGAGAGTTTTTGTGAAGCCTCTCTCCACCAATAAGAATCACATCTCTTTTATAATTTTACCTTTTATTCTGTGTTCTTCTCCTTTCTGTTTCTTATCCCCTCTTCCTCTTCTTCAGCGTTTTCCTTTCTACAAATTTCTGGCTTTCCTTCCTCTCTGTGAGTCAGTCTTGTCAAGTAACCTGAGGCACCAGACACAATTCAGCTTAGCTGGAGATAATCACACTAAAGTAGCCGCTGATCCATCCCTGAAATTCTGAAAGACCTTTGGCAAACCTAATATGTGTGACTAAATGCATCATGGTAAAATATTTGCAGACAAGTTCACTGAATCTTCTAGAAATATTTGAATACACTGTGCCATGAGTTTTGGCCCCATTTCAGGTTCATTTTCAGATGAAAAACAAGCTCCCTGATTTCTGAATTGCTACCCTTGCTGTAGCTGAGATCTCAGTGGATATCCTGGTTTATAGCCTGAGATTTCTGAATCAGGATTATTGAGTTCTCCTGTTTCTCTTTCTAACACTAGCTCCCTTAACCTTGGACAAGTTTGTCCGTGGGCTCCAATTTTCTCGTGCAAATTAAGGGAGTTAACAAGGAAAATAAGTTTCACCTTTTTTCAGCAATCACCACTGATTGATTGAAAGAAGTTGTTTGAGCCACTGTATTCAGAAATATTCTGATTACCCTGGTTCAGTATGGTCACTAGCCTCTATCATAATTGCATTATAACACAACAGCTAGGTGCAAGGGTTAAGAGCACTGGATTTGGAGTCAAACTTTTCTGGACCCAGGTATCAATTCTGTAACCATTATCATGTTATTTAACATCTCTAAGCTCATAAAATAAGAATATTTCCTACATTACAGTTTTTAAGAATGCATTAGGTAATTCATATAAAGTTCACAGCATGGCACCTTCACAATGTAAGCCCATAGTGTATCTATATAGCTAATTATCTTTATGGAAATCAGCTCACTTACAAGCAGAAGATGGTGGGGTGGTGCCTTGCCAGTACAATCTCTACATTGAATACTTTCTAAGGTACTTTCCATCTCTGGCGTTACTCTTTCATGGGCATCAGAACAGCACAGATTGTGCGATTCAGCAAGTTTGATGGAATTTATGTTAAGAATCAATGGGATGTTGACAGCTTTCTTTAGTTAGCTATGTCAATTGGGTTTGTCATCCAACTTTTGGATTTCTTTTAACTAGTTATTTCTCCCCATACGGGAAACTGTTAGAACCAGGAGGGACAATAAAAGAAAATAGGTGATTTTGTTCAACTAGTAGATTAACTTTACACAAAATTGATTTATATCAGCTTATTTATAATTAACTGATTATCTTTTTATGTATCTAATGAATCTAGTATTTTTCTGGTTTTGGTGAAGTTATCACTTCCATTTAAACATTTTTAACTATCACTCTTCTGTGGATTCTGATAAAATAATCATTTAACTTTTAACATTTAACAAACTTATATAAGACATTGCTTTCTGAGCATCACTTCCCTTCCAAGAAAGTCAATATTAGATGAAAGTCTCCATGCTCTCTCTCTGCCTATCATTGATATGCTGGAGGCTCCCAGTTGAAATTGTGGCATCATAAGATGGTGAACCATCCATTTAGCTGTGAGCTACCATATCTACCCTGTCTTACCACTATTTGTGTTGAACATGTAGAATCAGCAAATTATAAGCTGTAGTTATAATAAATCACTAAAATTTTTTATATTCTTACTTCAGCATAGTGTCAATTATATTTATCCTTTTTTATGTAAAGGCTTCCTGACATATAAAGATCATACTTTGTCCTATGTATATGAAATACCTTCTCTTCATGTAACCAAGCATTTGAGGTTGAAGAATGTTTAAAACATCATTTATGCAACATGTGGCACAGGCTAAAACACCAAGAACAATTTAGTCCAAATATCAAATTTGTTTTCCTCCTATGTGTATTTTACATACAATAGTGCTTTTACATAATTGTTCAGTTTATCTTCAAATGCTAGTGAATTTCGTGCACTATGTTTAGTGCATTTAACACAAAAGTGGGTGCATTTTGTGTTATAATAATACATCCAATTCTTCAAATGCTTTCCAAAGAAAACATACTATGCTTACTTACCCAGTTGTTGAGTTAACACCTGTGTTGATAATAGAGGGGTTGGTTATGAGAAATTGACTCGGCAGTATAACTAAATATATAGATGATAACCAAATCCAAATCGTTTCCTCTATAGTATGTTATTACATGTGTACTTCTAAGCCACTTTTCCAGTATTATTAAAATAGTGTAATTATTACTTCATAATTAGAAAATTTCTGAGTATTCAGGACCTTGATCACCCTTTTGCAACGAAAGAACATAAATGTATAAATAATTTGTAAATGGGAATAAATTTGTAGCCATACATATCATTTTATCTACTAATAACTTAATAAATTCATAGTCCATGTTGATTTCTGTGTGCTTTAAATTAATAAAACCTAAAGAAAATTAGTTATTTTCTTATTATTTTTATTTAAGTATCAGGTAGAGATGTTCTCCATAAAATTATATTCCAGGTTGAAATGAAAACATTCAGTAACATACTTTTATATTTTGCTTTTCAGTACCACCCTATGATTATTCAGCTATATCTGTGCAATTGGTAACATTTGGAGTTTCCACATTCAACTCATGAAGCTTATAATCTTGTGCATACATGAAAGGAAACTAGAAAGCAATTCACAATCTCATGCCTTTATTAAAACTGGTATTGCCTTGTATTAAGGTAAACCCTTTGTTTACAAGTCTCTCTCCATGAGCAGTGTATGAGCTCCTTGAATTTTGCCTCATATCACTTCCTACCTGCAGCCCTTTTCCCACCTCACCCAATGTATTATCTCACCCTGTAATCTTCAACACTTCAATGGTCTTCCATTAACAGCATGTGTAATATCCAAGTTCATAATCATACCATTCAAGTTCCTCCAGGATCTGGTCCTTGGTACTCCTCTAGATTTATCTACTCTTCTTTCTCCAACCAAATGCCTTATGTGAGGTTTATAAAAGTATGGTCCATAAATTTGCCTTATGAGATTCAGTTAAGATATTAATTCCTCAGAGGATCGTTTTACAAATCCCCTTGTCTCTTCTTCATGTTTCCCAGTTCCTAATATCAATTTTTGGTTTGATAGTATAAGGAAATAAGCAGAATTGTGCCTTATTTACCATTAGATAGCTGTAGCCCGAAAACAGCCAGCCAATATTGTATTGAAGACAGATCATACCAGCTTCTGAGAGCCAATTGTGTTTATATCTTCCTGGTTATTTATAGAGTGACATCATTTTGGTGGATTAAAAGTAGTCAGGTGACTGGAAATGCCACGCAAATTGGTTAAATAATACATACCATATTTGTTCCTTCCAGAAATTTTGTCACTTCAAGATACCATCACATCACTGCAAAATGTTTGACTACATTGATAACATGATAAATTATGAAAATATGCATTAATTCAAGCAAATAAAGTAGCTGAAACACAGCAAAATTCAAAAATAAAATTATAATTTTCTTGATTAAAATATGATACTTTCCAAGTCATAGCTTCACAAATGGTTTGAGAATAATTTGTAGTTTTCCTCAGTAATAGTTGCCTAAGAATTTGAGTAATTTTGTGTATAATAATTATTAATTTAGTCATCTTGATAACTGTATCAGATTAGCTGTGTGGAAATCTCATAAATGTCAACATGTACTTTGGTGAAAGAAGGTTATTATGACAAATGTGAAAACACGTTCATTTAGTTCTACCAAAAAGGAGTCAGTCTGTACCTAACTGTTTTTGAAGTTTGCTCCAAAGAGAGGTTTCAAGCCAATAGCCCTTCTACCAGAGAGCAGTCTGCATAGATCTAGAAGTACTCAAATCTCCAGCTGTGCTGCTATGAAAATACCAGACTGGGACTGCCCTGATCAGGAGTTTTAGAGAAAATAGTTTTCTCTCTACCAATTTCCATGATATATAAATAGTGTCATAAGAGGATTCAGATAAAATGCTTGAATGTAAACTATCAAATATGTAAGAATCCTTGTAGTGAAACTCAACGGTTAAATATTTGCCATGATGTAGTTTAATAATTTCCAAACAATAATTGATATTGGCCAGCCAAGACGCATAAGAATCACCTGAACAGTTGGTTACAAATACATATTTATGTATCTTATAATGAGAACATGTATATATATATATATATATATATATATATATATGAAATTATATTTTAACAGGTTCTCTAGATTATTCCAGTATATTGATTGAAAGTACTAGTGTAGTTTTTGACCCAATGTCCTCTCCCAGAAATATTTTGTTTTAGCTTTTAAGTTTGTCTTTTATTTTAAAACCTATGCTCTCATATCTGAGTAATGACCATGAAGAGAAACCAGAATTCATCACCAACATCAACAAATAGCAAAAATCATGTTTTCAGTATAGAATACAAAATATTGTGCTTACACATGAAAAATGACTGGGGAAATATAATCAATTATCTCAATAATTTGGCTTGCCTTTCACTTGATAAAATATTCTTTCTGATGACCTGTCCACATAATTGAGGGATGGGTGCTGTCATTATTGACTTGTCCACATAATTTCCTCGATTCTTCTTTTTGAATATACAAAGTTATTCTTCAATTAAATAAACAGAATCTGAGGAATTGGCTTTTGGCCATTATTGCGCTATAAAAAGTTTTGCTTATTTCCATATGATAAAACTACCTCTTAATTGTTTAAAAGCTAGACAAAAACTAGAATGTATTAACAGAATGGTACCTTAGTGTCTCAACATATGTGTGAGTACATACACAAAAGTAAACCTGCTTTGTTAATTGATATATTCATTTGGATATATACCCTTCTTTTTCTGAAAAAAGATTTTACTTATCTCTGTTGAGCTTGCCTTTGTATTCACCTTAAGGACTGCATGTAGACTTTAAAAGTCAGCAGATGGACAGCATCACAGCTATAAGCCAATAGTCTGTTTATCTTAGTGATGTATAATTCATTTGGAAAATACACACTTGTTTTAAAAACACAGGCTGTGTTTTCTTTAGTATACATGAGTATAGAACCATTCTCACTTTTGTATTTGGGTACACAGTTTTTAATGGAAAGCCAGAGGTTTCTGCATTCCATAACCATAGAATTGTTACATTCCTCTGTTGTTGAATGCCTCTGAAGGTCATTATAACACCATGTAATTTTCGTCTTAATTCATAAAACATTTTAAAAGTTTATATTAACACTTGGAAACCTGGGGAGTATCCTACTTCTGAAAACAAAAATAGTAAGACTTACCAATACTACCAATGCTTAATATAGGGATTGCTTTGACTGTTTATGTGTTGGGGGAGGGCAAGGGCTGGATATGCATTACTGACTTTATCATCCTGGTTCTAATGTCTTGTCCAGAACCACTTATTAATCACTATTTCAAAACATTCATAACATAATATGGCTATAACTGTACAGCTGTTGGCCTTTACTTGAAATTATTATGAAGGCCAGTTATAGTATATGATCTGGTCTTATTTTCTAAGTGGTGTCATTAATCCAAATGAAAATGCTTAGCTAATGTGCTTTCTGCCATACATGGGAATTAATATATCTTTTATTGCGAGTGTAGATGATTTGGTATGATAGGATCACGGTAGATTATATTTATTTTCATAAAACTAAAATTAAAGGTTAAAATAAGAATATTACAAATATGTTGGAACTTAAAATATAGCCTATTAGTCATATTGATACATAATAGAATGGAAACAGCCCTGATGCAGAAGTTAAGAGCCTTGAGTTCAAATTTAATTTCAGTTACTATCAAGCTGTGTGACCTTGAAAATTTTACTTAACCCCTTTGGGTATTAGTTTTCTTGATTATGATATAAGGATATTGAATTGGATGTTCTCTATAATCTTATCAATCTCTAGTGATTGCTAAGGTAGAAAGTGAAATCACTTAAAATTAGTGCACTAGACCAATAGGAAGTCATTCAGCATGACAGTTTGAGGTCACAGAGGGCTAGAAACATGATGGCAAATATTTTCACAGATTTATTTTAAAACAACCTGGAAATAATTGTTGAACAGAAAATTATAGTGTTAGCTATATTCTATAGTTTCAGCCAACAAAGCCCTTAGAATAAGAACAAATGGGGCCAGGCGCGGTGTCTCATGTCTGTAATCCCAGCACTTTGGGAGGCCAAGGCGGGCAGATAACAAGGTCAGGAGTTTGAGACCAGCCTGGCCAACATGGTGGAACCCCATCTCTACTAAAAATACAAAAAATTAGCCAGTCATGGTGGTGTGCACCTGTAGTCCCAGTTACTCAGGAGGCTGAGGCAGAAGAATCACTTGAACCCAGGAAGCGGAGGTTGCAGTGAGCCAAGATCACACCATGGCACTCCAGCCTGGGAAACAAAGCAAGACTCCATCTCAAGGGAAAAAAAATGCATCTACAAAGAAAAAACATAAAGCAGAATTAGCTGAAAAATAGTTATTTTAAGTTGACTAGGCACAAAAATACCACTGCAATCCAACTTGGATTTAGTTTACAAAAATAGTTGTAATGCAATTCAAACTTATGTGGTTTTTCCTGCTGGGCAAAGACAAAAGTTAAAAAAGAATTGATACAACTTTAAAATAGGTCAAGAACTATGAAATGCATGGTTCTCATCCTAGACTGTGAAAGTGTGAAAAATGAATGGGAATGTAAATACACAAAATGCATATATAATTTTCAGGAGAGACTCAGCTGAGAAACATGAGATGTAGATTGAGAATGTAGCTTATGTTTGAGATTTAAATGCTCATATTAATTCCTACTAATTGGGAATAATAGAATAAAGAAGCATTTAATCCAAAGAGTTCTTTTAGAAAAATAAATCCTTAACCAGTGCTACAGAATAACTTCCATTCAGCACAAAAACATATAATATTTCATCAGTTTGCTTCCCTTCATAAATGGATTATCTTGTTGCTAAGTGGGATTTCTTAGGGAGGGAGAAAGCTATTTCATTCAAAAAGTCAGTGGCCATGTTAAAGACCTTCATACATTTATTCCGTCTGAGAAAACTGCTGGTAAATAGGTAAAAGATAGGGAGTAAGTTGACTAAAAATATTTTTTAAAAAACCATAATAAAACAAGTTTCTAATTTATAATTGTAAACAAATAAAAATGTTATTTAAAAAAGACCTTCATAGATCCCTTTGATTAGAAGATCCACCTTAATTTCAGGAAACAATAATTTGTGAATCTCAGAAATAAAATGACTGGTCGACTTGTTTTCCCCTCTTCTCAAGCTCATAGATTCTATTCAATGTTTTCATTTTATTGAAATATTTTTGATAAGATAGGGGTCACTCTTGATGCTCTGGATGTGATTGAGCCCCAACTCACCATAGTCTAAATAATATTTATCTTTGAATAACATTATTTTACCTTTAAGTAATTTTTATCGTCATTTTTAGTTGCCATCTTTTATACTTTATGGTATATTGGAATTGAAAACTTTGCTCTGACACTAAATAATTTGATGACCTAGAAAAATCACTTTTCTGTGGTCCTCAGTTCCCTCAAGTATAAAATGAACATTCCTAAGATCCCATTCAGCTGTGAAACTCAATGGGTTTTTTTTTGTCTCCTCTCATGTGGATCAGCTGTAAGCTTTTTGAGCATCTAATATGGATTTATTCATGAGCAAAATCCAAAAAAAATCATAGTATCCTAAATGAAAAAAAAAAATCCAGCTATTCAAATTATCCATTATTTAATCATTTTCTCATTTAATAAACATTTACTGAGACCCTACTAATTGTCACTGAGATAGAAAGCTTCAAGTGTAATTCAGGAACAAATAAGAAAATAAATAATTATAATAGAACATGACAAGATCATGATAGGGATACAGACCCTGAAGAACAGGTACTGCAGGAGCGTAGAAGTAAAGAAGCCAGATAATTTGGAAGTTTTCTAATTAGATAAAATTTAAGGCTTTTAAAAAATAACCTATATCAATAATATATAAATTTTTATTTTTGAAAATCCACAACCAAATGGATGAAGGGTGACTTTTATAGATTTATTTAAACGGAAAAATACATACACACATACACAAAAACACACACATTAATGTGGTAAGGCTACTGTGAATATTCAGCAAGCTAACTGGAGTCAATATATCATATGTCTTTGAAAGTATCGACCATAAATAAACCAGAAGCAATGACAAGAGGAGAGAAGAGAGAGCTGGCTGCACTAGTTAAGAACCATGCTGAACATGCACTTTGAAAGGTATACTGATAATTCATTAAAACCGTAAAGAGAATCGTACATTACATATGCTGGATTTGACTACCTTGCCTCTTTTATGACTAATTACCTGTCAAATTCTAATCTAAATTATGAAAGAAAAATTATAGGGTACCTCTAAAGAAAAAATGTGGGGAAATTTCCACAGATCTTCCCCCACTCAAATACATTTCTAGATGTTAAAGAAAGGAATGAGAACTGAGTACTTCAACAATGTCTACAGAAGTAGTGGAATGGAGAACTGAGATAATTACCTAAATAATCTGGGGATAGAGACCTAGAAAGGCAGAATGAGCTTGGGTCTAAGTCACCTGGATGAGTGATCTATGTAATTACACTGCTTGAACAAATGTTCCATTTTCTATTTTACTTTCCAGTTAATTTCATAGTCCAAAAGTACAACCAAGACAGGGTCCTCATCATAAAAGTAAAATGTTATATTAAAATAATTTATTCAGATATTTTCAGGCCACAGCGACTATCGGACATCTTTAGAAAAACAGTATTTTGTTTCCTTCATTATTCTTAAAATATAGTTGTTATGTGTAGCTGATTCCTCTGATTCTCCACATCACACCTGCTTAGCCCACATCTGATTTCACCTGCAGCTTCAGTGGACAATTTCATGTGAGCTCAGACTCGCCTCATGCTGGCAGCATCTTATTAAAAAATTTGCCACAATGTCTCTCTGCTTTCTTCCCAGGGCCTTCCCTAATAGTACAGGAATAAGAACATTCTTTCCACATGCCAGAAATGGGAGCTTATTAGCCTGAAGAGTAATTTTTAACCAATGAGGAACAAGAGATGTTATGCTGCCTCTGTCCATCAGGTGGAAAATGCTGCCAGTCATTCTATGCACTTTTCAGGAAGTTTCAACACAATTGAGCTTCTGTTGCCCACAGCGAGGGTCTCAGTTTCATACCTTAGATTCGCATATTTATTTTTTCTCCTTCCTACTTTCCTTTCTCTGCTCCCTTACTCCTGCTTCTGATAATTCCCAAATAAACTACCTGGACTTTGGTCTTTATCTTGGGCTCAGCATTTAGGAGATTTTATACCAAGATAGTGTGATAAATTGTTTTGTGTTCATCAGAATTTCTTCTTCCTGAGTTTAAATGAAAATAATATTTCTCAGCCTCCTGGAAGTAATGGTAAGTTACCTGTGACAGATTTCTGACAAGGGGAATGTCAACAGAACTAACCTAAGCTGTTTATATAAACCTCAAAGTATAAGGAGAGCAAGTTCAACGTTGAAGGTCTCTCACCATTCCTGTAGCACCCTACTTTTCTCAACTCTAGCTCGACCACTTAGTATACTCTACAGAAATTGTTGCTTTATTTATCTTTTCCCTTACTCAAACGTCATTAGATTGTTAGATTTTTGCACAGAAGCTGTCACAGGGGAGACTTTTAGTAAATGTTTTTGAATGCATAAGTAAATAAATGAAGCCCAATATTTTAGCAAAAGCACACCGAAAATCTTAAGTCACCAAGAAGTTGCAAAAATTAAATCTTACTTTACCCTATGTCTATTCTGTTGATTATTTAGCCTTTCTCTATGAGCCTTTCTTACCAACAAATATTTTTGCTCATCTCTCTCCAAAGCAAAACCAAATAAAAACTTTCCTAGATTCTTTTTTATAGCATCCAGGTTACAGGTTAACCTTCTTATTCAATTTCACAGCCAGATGTCTTTAATGAGCTGTCTAAATTCACTGTCGATGCCTCCTCACTTCCTACTCACTCTTCAACTTACTTCATTTTGGCTTGTCTGCACAAGTGTGTTGAAACTCATAAATGTCACTGAAAAATTCCATGACTCTAAAGTGAAAGAATATTGTACAGTCTTCATCTTACTTGATTTTGACCAGCAGCCTTTGCAGTTGGCTGGTTCCTTCTCCTCAAAACAGTGTTTTATCTTGATTCCTGTGATATCGCACTCATTTAAATTTCCTCCTAGCTCTAGTTGCCTTTTTTCAGTCTGTTTGGGGGACTCACCTTCCTCTACATGTTCCTTGAAATGAGTATTTTTCTAGATTTTTTCATTTTTTCTTGGCACTGTTGCATTATGTGGCCTCAACTGTCATTTGTGCACTGATTATTCCCAAATTCATAACGATATTTCCAATTACACTACCCATTTACAGATGTCTATTATCTTTCTATCTGCTGGATATATAGTTTTAAATATTCCTCAAACACTTCGAGTGAACATATCAAAAAATGAACCCATTCTTTGTGCACTCAGACCTTAATTTACGACTCCATCTGTCTCTTGTCTCAGCAGATGGCAGATGAATGCCTAGTAAACAAAAGTAGAAAATTGATAAAACCTAACCTTTTCTCTTCCAATATCATAAGATGACTACATACTATCAATTCTACTCCCTAGCTATCTCTCAAAATCTATCATTTCTTCATCTTCCCAGCAGACATCCTCTTATATTAGGTCATTATCATCTCTTACAAAGAAATCCAAATTATTATACCTGGCTACTATGCCTACCTTTCATTATATTTCAGTTATCTCTTCAGAAGTCTGCCTTCTCCACTAGACTGAGTAATCTTAGATAACACATAATTTCCTTAATCATTTTTACAATTTAGAACTTGTTACAATAGGCACTTAAACGTGTTAGTTGAATAGATGAAGAATGAATAGATGAAGCCTACTCTGTATTTTTCTTTAATTATTACATTATATACTGTATATATATATATATATATATATATATATATATATATATTATATATTAGCTTTTAAAATACATATAATCAATATATATTTTAAATGCAATATCTTAAAGTTTTTTCCCTAGGGATTAATATCCA
>NW_016107808.1:230827-237214 GCF_001604975.1 Cebus imitator | reverse complement strand
CTCTGTATTTTTCTTTAATTATTACATTATATACTATATATATATATATATATATATATATATATATATATATATATATAATGCTTCTTTATGTTCTTAGCAGGCTTATGTTCTTGAAGTTTCAAGATCTTAAAGTTTTTTCCCTAGGGATTAATATCCAAAACTAGATAAGGAAGTTATACAACTCAATACCAAATAGATAAACAAATAACCTTGTCTAAAAATAAGCAAAGGGCCTAAATAGATATTCTTCCAAAAAGACATGCATATGGCCAATAGGTATATGAAAAGATGTTCAACATCACTAATCATCATGAAAATGAAAATCAAAACCACCTCGCACCTGTAAGGAGGGATACTATGGAAAAGACAAGAGATAAAAAGTGCTTATGAGGGTATAAAGGGAACTTTTGCACACTGTTGGTGGAAAGGTAAATTGGTATAGCTATTATGGAAAACAGTATGAAGATTCCTCAAAAAATTAAAAATATACCATATTATCTAGAAATCACACTTCTGAGTATGAATCTGAAAGAAAGGAAATCAGTATATTGAAGACATATCTGCATGCTGATGTTTATTGTAGCGGTATTCACACTAGCCAAGATGGATAAACAAACAATGTCCATCCGTGGATAAATGGACAGAGAAAATGTGGGATATATACACAGTGAAATATGATTCAGCTATAATAAACAATGAATTCCTACCATTTGCACCAACATGGATGAATCTTGAGAGCATTATTGTAAGTGAAATAAACTGGAGAACGATCAATATGGTGTGATCTTAAATGTAGAAACTAAAAAAGCCAAACTCATGAACACAGAGAGTAGAAGGCTGGCTCATTGGGGCTATAGAAGGGGAACAGAGAGAAAGTTTGGTCAATGTGTAAAAACTTTCAATTATGACATGAATGAGTTCTGGGGGTGTAATTTATAGCATAGTGACTATAGTCAATAATACTGCATTATATACTTGAGATTTGCCTAGAGAATAGACACTAAATGTTTTCAACACACACACACACACAAACACACACACATACACACACACACACAATGGTAACTATGTGAGGTGATGGATGTGTTAGCTAACTTGGTTGTGGTAATAATTTCAGAATACATGCATATATAAAGTCATCATAGTTTATGTTTTAAGAGATAGCAATTTTGTGAACCACTGCTCAATAAAGCTAGCAAAAAATTTCATCTTCAACACATAAAATGACCTAAATAATTTCTTGAGAATTGATAAATAATCTGGGCTTTCAAAATATCTTTTTAAATACAATCTCATACTGAATGGGCAAAAACTGGAAGCATTCCCCTTGAAATGTGGCACCGGACAAGGATGCCCTCTCTCACCACTGCTATTCAATATAGTATTAGAAGTTCTAGCCAGAGCAATCCGGCAAGAAAAAGAAATAAAGGGCATTCAAATAGGAAAGGAGGAAGTCAAATTGTCTCTATTTGCAGACGATATGATTGTATATCTAGAAGACCCCATCGTCTCAGCCCCAAATCTCCTGAAACTGATAAGCAAGTTCAGCAAAGTCTCAGGATACAAAATCAATGTGCAAAAATCACATGCATTCCTATACACCAATAACAGACTTAAAGAGAGCCAAATCAAGAACAAACTTCCATTCACCATTGCCACAAAGAGAATAAAATACCTAGGAATACAACTAACAAGGAATGTAAAGGAGCTCTTCAAGGAAAACTACAAGCCACTGATCAAAGAAATAAGAGAGGACACAAACAGATGGAGAAACATTCCATGTTCATGGTTAGGAAGAATCAATATCGTGAAAATGGCCATACTGCCCAAAGTCATTTACAGATTCAATGCTATCCCCATCAAGCTACCAATGACCTTCTTCACAGAACTGGAAAAAACCACCTTAAACTTCATATGGAACCAAAAGAGAGCCCGCATAGCCAAGTCAATTCTAAGCAAAAAGAACAAAGCGGGAGGCATCACACTACCGGACTTCAAACTATACTACAGGGCTACAGTAATCAAAACAGCATGGTACTGGTACCAAAACAGAGATATAGACCAATGGAACAGAACAGAGGTCTCGGAGGCAACACAACATATCTACAACCATCTGATCTTTCACAAGTCAGACAAAAACAAGCAATGGGGAAAGGATTCCCTGTTCAATAAATGGTGTTGGGAAAGCTGGCTAGCCATGTGCAGAAAGCAGAAACTGGACCCCTTCCTGACACCTTACGCTAAAATTAACTCCAGATGGATTAAAGACTTAAACATAAGACCTAACACCATAAAAACCCTAGAAGAAAATCTAGGCAAAACCATTCAGGACATAGGGGTAGGCAAGGACTTCATGACCAAAACATCAAAAGCATTGACAACAAAAGCCAAAATAGACAAATGGGACCTAATCAAACTCCACAGCTTCTGCACAGCAAAAGAAACAATCATTAGAGTGAATCGGCAACCAACAATATGGGAGAAAATTTTTGCAGTTTACCCATCTGACAAAGGGCTGATATCCAGAATTTACAAAGAACTAAAACAGATTTACAAGAAAAAAACTAACAAGCCCATTCAAAAGTGGGCAAAGGATATGAACAGATACTTTACAAAAGAAGACATTCATGAGGCCAGTAAACGTATGAAAAAATGCTCATCATCACTGGTCATCAGAGAAATGCAAATCAAAACTACATTGAGATACCATCTCACACCAGTTAGAATGGCGATCATTAAAAAATCTGGAGACAACAGATGCTGGAGAGGATGTGGAGAAATAGGAACACTTTTGCACTGTTGGTGGGAGTGTAAATTAGTTCAACCATTGTGGACAACAGTGTGGCGATTCCTGAAGGACCTAGAAATAGAAATTCCATTTGACCCAGCAATCCCATTACTGGGTATATATCCAAAGGATTACAAATCGTTCTACTATAAGGACACATGCACACGAATGTTCATTGCAGCACTGTTTACAATAGCAAAGACCTGGAACCAACCCAAATGCCCATCGACAATAGACTGGATAGGGAAAATGTGGCACATATACACCATGGAATACTATGCAGCCCTCAAAAATGATGAGTTTGGGTCCTTTGTAGGGACATGGATGAGCCTGGAAACCATCATTCTCAGCAAACTGACAGAAGAGCAGAAGATCAAACACCGCATGTTCTCACTCATAGGCGGGTGAGAACACATGGACACCCGGAGGGGAGCACTACACACTGGGGTCAGTTGGGGGGAAATAGGGGAGGGACGGAGGGAGGTGGGGAGCTGGGGAGAGGTAGCAAGGGGAGAAATGCCAGATGTAGGTGATGGGGAGGAAGGCAGCAAATCACACTGCCACGTGTGTACCTATGCAACAATTTTGCATGTTCTTCACATGTACCCCAAAACCTAAAATGCAATAAAATAAATAAATGGAAATAAATAAATAAATACAATCTCATCATCCAATTTTTAAAACACCTATTGGTTCAAATAAATGTGTTTTAAGAAATCAAATATATTTCAGCTACCATGAGGATATGGGATCAGACAGTTAAAAAAAAAAAAGAAAGAAAAATGATGAGTTAATTCTGTTAAACAACTTGAGTGTTTTTTGTTTTATTTTAACAAAATAGGCTAACTTGTTCTAATAAACCAGTTATGTTGACACTGCCTAGCACAATACATTTGCTAGATGTCTAATTTTTTTAAATTATTCCCCAATACTTCTGTTTTGCCTTGCTTGCATGTAATCAATGCATTATAAATATATTTTTTATTAAAATCACTCAAGCTTTAATTATTTAATTTTATAATACTTTAATACATTATGGACTTAACTCTCCTTTTACGCTGTATATGCAGAACATGCAATTTTATTCACAATGTAAAAAAAATGTTAAATGATAGTAAACTGCTTAGAGGAATAAATGCTTTCAAGGACATTAGCAAAATCAACTTGAATACAATGAGTCAATTACAAATTATTATCATCTATTCATTAAAATGAAACTCATTAAATGTTCTATCAAACTATGCTCTATGATTAGTATTTAAATTAATTAGAGCAATAAATTTATATAAACAAATTGTAAATACTGAAGACTCACCAATTTAGACTGGCTATCTCTTTAATGAGTCAGATTTAACAATGCTTTACTATGTCTGAAGAAAAGTACTTTTGGAAAAATAATGCACTCTTTATTGATTCTATGCACTACAGATTTTTATCTTCAGACCATTGGATTTTCTATATATAGATATGTGTATATATTTACTTCTGTGAAAATACACAGGCATTCCTACTTAACCTATTTTCAATTTAGTCTGCATCATTTATACCAGAGAGACAAACATTTAACCTCTTGTTCATAGGATCATTTTAATTAATAAGAAGTAATTGATTTAAACAAAATTTTCCCTTTTCCTCAGGTAACTTTCAAATATATTTCTCCCTCCCAGTTAAACAAGGGAGAAAATCAATGTGTCCTGGACACAGAGTATTTGGTTATTTTTAAGTAAGGTGACACTCTTACAATTTAGAACACTCTCACTATAGTTAGACTTCCATTCTAATAGGTTCAGATGTGATAACATTTGTACATGGATTCACAGGAAAATCATTATTGGAGACCAACAATATTAAGTAGTTTCAAACATTGCCTATAAGTCATGTCTGAATACACTGTGGATTGTAGACTTTCTACCAATAGTTGTTATTTGATTTGATCTTAGAAGAGTTCTGGCATATTAAACATGACATTTATTTAAGTGTTAAATATATACTATGCTTTTGTGATCAAAAGTTCAAAGAACCAAGTGCAGGGCCATGATTTGCCATTATAAAGCTAGTCCCATTAAAATTGTGATAACACGATACACAATTTTTTTCTTCTGTAGTGTCTTTGTCTGGCTTTGGTGTCATGGCAATGCCTGCCTCCTAAAATGAGTTGGCAGGAATTCCCTCTACTTTAATTTTTGGGGAAGAGGTTGAGAATAATTGATGTTAGTTCTTCTTTAAATGTTTCGTAGAATCCAGCCATGAAGCTCTCTAGTCCTGTGCCTCTTTGATAGGTTTTTATTGCTGATTCATTCTTCTTACTCATTATTGGTTTATTCAGATTTTTTATTTCTTCATAATTCAGTCTTCATAGTGTTCTGGGACTAGAAATTTATCAGTTTCTTCAAGATTATTCAATTTGTTGATATATAATTATTACTATTAGTTTCTTACAATTGTTTGTATTTCAGTGGCATCAGTCGTAACATCTCCACTTACATATCTAATCATGTTTATTTGGATAGTCTCTGTTTCTCCTAGTCAAGCTGAACATTTGCATATTTTGTTTATTTTTTCCAAAAAAGTAACAGTTTTGTTGTTTTTCCTCTATTGTTTGACTAGTCTCCAATGTCTGCTCTTTTCTTTGTAAATTGCTACCTTCTATTAACATTAAGCTTAATTTATTCTCTTTTTCTAACTCTTTCGAGCTGTAACATTAGATTATTTATGATCTTTATTTTTTGATACAGGCGTTTATCACTATAAATTTTCCTCTTAGGACAGCTTTTGCTGTATCCCATAGATGCAGCACAAGGTGTTTCCATTTTCATGTTCCACACAATCTTCTAGTTTCCATTTTCATTTTGTCTGTGACCTGTTGATTATTTAGGAACATGTTGTTCAATTTACCATTCGTCTATTTTCCAAGATTCCTCTTCGCTTTGATCTCTAGTTTCATTTCACTGTGATCCAAAAAGATACTTGATGTGATTTCAATATTTAAATTTGTTAATATTTATTTTGTGGCCTAACATATAATCTATCCTGGAGAATGTCCAATGAGCACTTCAGAATAATATGTATTCTGCTACTGTTGGTTGGACTGTTCTGTATGTGTCTGTTAGGTCCATTTTGTCTAACATATAACTCAAGACAAATGTTTAATTATTACTTCTCTGTCTAGATCATCTAAAAGTGGGGTATTATAGTCTCCTACCATTATAGCATTACAGGCTGTCTCTCCTTTTAGATCATTCAGTTACTGCTACATGTATTTAGGTGCTCCAATATTTGATGTAGATATAGTTACAATTACTATGTATTCTTGATGAATTAGACTCTTTATCATTATATAATGACCTTCTTTGTCTCGTTTTACAGTTTTCCACTTAAAGTTTTGTTTTTGTTTTTGTTTTTGTTTTTTGTCTGATATAAACATAGTTACTCCTGCTCTTTTCTGGTTTCTAATTGCATGGAATATCTTTATCTATCAGTTTAATTTCAGTTTATGTGTGTTCTACTACAAAAGTAAATAAGTAGAATATAGTTGGATCTTGTTTTTCAAAAAATCTATTCAGACAATCTTACGTCTTTTTTTTTTTTTTTTTTTT
>NW_016107808.1:216013-230726 GCF_001604975.1 Cebus imitator | reverse complement strand
GATTTTATGTTAAGTTCTGGGTTCCTGTACAACATGCAGGTTTGTTACATAGGTAAACATGTGTCAAGGTGGTTTGCTACACCCATCAGCCCATCACCTGGGTATTAAGACCCTCATGCATTAGCTATTTATCTTGGTGCTCTCCCTCCTGCCACCCCTCCAACAGGCCCCACTGTCTGTAGGTCCCCTCCTTGTGTCCATGTGTTATCAGTTCAGCTCCCACTTGTAGGCGAGAACATGTGGTGTTTGGTTCTCTGTTCCTGTGTTAGTTTGCTAAGGACAATGGCTTCCAGCTCCATCTATGCCTCTGCAAAGGACATGATATTATTCCTTTTTATGGCTGCATAGTATTCCATGGTGTATATGTACCACATTTTCTTTATCCAGTCTATCATTCAATGGCATTTGAGTTTATTTCGTGTTTTTGCTATTGTGAATAGTGCTGCAATGAATATACATGTCCATGTATCTTTAGAATACAATGACTTATATTCCTTTGGGTATATTCCCAGTAATGGGATTGCTCAGTCAAATGGTGTATTTGATCCTATGTCTTTTTTATAGGCAAATTTAATATATTTACATTCAAGGGTAATTATCATTAGGTGAAGACTTGATGCTGACATTCTGTAATTTGTTTTCTGATTGTTTTGCAGGTCAATTATTTCTTTCTTCCTCTCTCGCTCTCTTCCCTGTGACTTAATAAATTTCTGTATTCTTTGAATACTATATTTTTATGTTTTGTGCAATTACTATAGGTTTTTGATTTGTAGTTACCATAAGGATTACAGAAAATATATTTTTTAACTTTTAAGTTTAGGGTACATGTTCAGGTTTGTTACATAGATAGACTTGTGTCATCAGGTTTGTTGTTCAGATTATTTTATCACTGGTATTAAGCCTAGTACCCATTAGTTATATTTCCTGATCCTCTCCCTCCTCCTACACTTTACCCTCTGAAAGACCCTGTGTGTATTGTTCCCCACTACCTATTAGTGTGTTCATAACAGGCTACTTTAAGCTGATAATAACTTTCCTTTAATTGGATACAAAACTTTCCATTTTCACTACCTCCCTATCATTTTTTAATATGATGTCAAAATACATATATTTTGTAATTTGTATTCCTTAACAATTTATTTTAGCTATAGTAGTTACTTTTAGGCTTTTATTTAATCCTCCTAGTAGGGATAAAATTGCTTTTCACACTATACTTACAGAATTAGAGAATTTTGAGTATGACTATGTATTACTTATACCAATGAATTTTTTCAGATAATTATGTTACTAATTAGCAGCTTTTCATTTAGATTAAATAACTCCCTTTAACAATTTTAGTAAAGGAGGCCTACTGGCAATAAGCTTTCTTCACTTTTGTTTGTCTAGGAAAGTTTTAATTTTATCCTCATTTCTGAATGACAGCTGTGTCTGTAAAGTACTCTTGTTGGGCAGTTCCTTCTTTTGTTCCCTTCAGCACTTTGTATATATCACTCTGTTAACTCCTGGCCTGCAGGTTTTCTGCTGATAAATTCCCTGAAATTTTTATTGGGGTTACTTTAAATGTGATACATTATTTACCTCTTGCCAATTTTGGTGTTCGTCACCTCCGATTTTTGCTAATTTGATTATAATGCGTCTTGGTGCTTCTTTTTGGGTTAAATTGGTTAAATTTTATCCTGTATCTGGATACTGTCATTGTTCCCCAGATTTGGAAAATTTTCAGCCATTATATACTTAAACATCCTTTCTAGGTCTTTCGTTCTCCTTCAATATCTCTTATTATGCAAAAGGTAGTTCAATTGATAGGGTTTCGTAATTCCAATAGGCCTTCCTTATTCTTATATTGTGTTGCTCCTCTGATTGAATAATTTCAGATGTTCTGTTTTCAAGCTCACTGATCCTTCTTCTGTTTGATCAAGTCTGCTCTTCAAGCTTTCTATTGATACTTTTTATTTCAGCTATTGTATTGTTTATTGTTAGGATTTCTATTTGTATTTTTTCATTCTTAATATGTTACCAAAATTTTCATTTTGTTCATGACTTATTTTCCAAATTTTATTTAGTTTTCTACCATTACTTTGTATAGTTTCATGAACTTTTTAAAGATTATTCTGAATTCCTTGTCAGTCGTATGATAAATCTCCATTGCTTCTAGGCCCATTATTAGAGCTTTATTAATTTGTTTTGGTTTTACATTTCCCTGATTTTTCATTATCATTGTGTTTTTATGTTGAAGCCTGCACATTTGAGAAAATGGCCGATTCTTCCAGTCTTTCAGGTGTCCCTGTTGGTGATAGATCTTTACTATTTAGTCTGGCCTGGGCTTCTGTATGAGTTGTCAGTAACACCAAACAGGAGACCTTGGTGTCAGATTCTCTAGATGGGCTGGACCACCTCCTATGTCTGAGGTTGAATGGTAATGCAGCTGTATTCTGTGGTCTGGTGAAATCAATGGCTAAACTCTGCCATCAGGTATGGTTATTGCTAGTAATCTGTGATTTTTCTCTGATCAGGTAAAGTTGAAGGCTGTCATCCATGCCTCAGTGGTACTGTTGTTTGGAATCTGTAGCCGAGCAGGTATGTGTGGTAGACTTCAAGACTGGTTGAAGTCTTTGGGGTTACTGCTTGGTCACATGGGGTGGGAAAACCCAAAGGCTCACCTCCATGGTTATGTTTAGACTTGGGCTTGCATCCTGGCCTAGCGTAGGCTTCAAATAGAACTGAAATTTGGTAAAGTCACCACCCTGAAGTTGCGGTTGAGTGAAGCCAGATGCTTCCTCTGTGGGTTACTTCTGACCTTCAGTTGCTTCCCAGTCTCTAAAAGACTTAATGTGAGCATTGGAACTTAGTTAGATTACCTATTCACTGCTAAGATTAAGCATCTTCACATGCTCACTCCACATGTAATCACTGACCTGTAAATGCTTTCTAACCTGGGGAAGAATTAACAGGAGCCCCAGAACTTAGATTATCTCTTTACTATTAGAGTTGAGTGGGGTCCAGATGCTCCCTCTATGGGTAATCACCAATGTATGGTTGCCTCTCAAGCTGAGGAATACTTAACAAGAGCACCTAGATTGTGTGGGGAAGCTCTCTAGGGATTCAAACCTGTAAGATCAATGGACCACGTTTCTAGCACCATGATGCTGTTGGTTAGCTTCTCTAGTGCGGTGCTTTTCTTGGCCAGAAGGTATAGCAATCATCAGGATCCTCACATTGTTAACTGTGTGTCACACCCCCATTCTTTATTTTTAACTGAGCCCAGGTGATCTAGTGCCGCTGGTACTCCTAATGTTCCCTGTGGGTTGAGACATGAATAAGCCTCCTTTGAAGGGGCTCAACATGGCAGTGAATCTTCAAGGGCACCTCAAACTCATTCTTTCCACTGTAGAAGCCAAAGGACCAGGCACATTCTTTTTGTGTAGTGCCGTGCTAGCTAGGAAGAGGGGAAGTGTAATTAAAAAGAACCACTCCTCTTAGAATTTCACTGTGGCTTTTCATGGTTTTTCATCCAAGTGAGTGTCTCAGTCTTATTGCAACATTCTGGGATATTTGGGATTGGACTCTTGCCTGTGGGTAGTTGATAGTTGAATTACTGTGCTGGGGAATAAAGCACAAGAACTCCTATTCTTCCAATTTGCTGACATCACTGATCTTGTTTTGTCTTTCCTTTAATTTTGTATATATTGAATAATACAGTATGAAGTCTTTTTAAACTTATTTCACATAGCATAATTCTTATAAGATATATTTGTGTTGCTGAGTTCACCAGTAGTTTATTATTTTCAATATAGAGTACCTTTGCTTTGTATGAATACACCACATTTTGCTTATCCCTTCCCCAATTGATGAAAATGGCTTCTTCCAGTTTTTGGTGATTATGAATACATTTACTCTAACTATTGATATAGAGATTTTTGCATAAATACAAGCTTTAATTTTTTTTTTTTTTACCGGGGGTGGAATTGCTGTGGAGCCATGTGTTAAGACTATACTTAACTTTATGAGAAAATGCAAAACTGTGTTCTAAAGTGATTGTCCATTCTGCATCCCCACCAGCAATCTATGAGAGATCCCTTCACTTTGCATCCATACCAGCATTTGTTATTGCCAGGTTTTTTATTTGTAAACATTCTAGTACATATTAGTGATATAATTAAGATTTTACTTTGCATTCCCCTAATTAGGTAGTAGTACTTTTGCCCAGAAATTTGTATTCCATTTTTTTTGTCAGGTTGCTGTCAATGTGTTGTGTTGAGTCAATGTAGTCAGTAGCTCGACTCAAAATGCTTGAAGCATTTTCTTGGTAACCCTGTAACACTCTCAGCTTTTGACAAGCCTTGTATGCCTGTGCAACAGAGTGTTCTCTTTCCACATGCTTGCATTCTCTCAGCAGCAGACTGCTTTTGCTTGTTACTCAGTAAGAGGTTTGTGCTGTTGGCAGGGGATGTCCTCATTCTTCAATTCCATCCTCAGTTTTTAACACTGTGCACATGAGCCTCAGAGATGGGGATTTCATAATGCTCCTGCCCCTTTTCTGGTGACAATCATCTCTATGCTTCTGTCATATTAGTCAGTGTATTGGATGGAAGAATGTTTTCTGCCCCTTTTCCAATGGTAGCTAATCTTCTAGGACTGAGAAGGTTTTCTACTCTTTTCCCAAAGGCAGATGAGACTTGTGCTTACCTTTCTTCTGGAAATCATAGTTCTTTGTTGTGGAACAGTAGGATTTCCTCCCCTTATTCCTGTGGCAGATGGCTTATGATTGGGATGTGAAGAAAGTCCAGGGAAGTAGGCAAGCTTATCACCACCTATTTGCCTGCAATACAAATAAAGGGCACCCTGTTAGGTCTTCTGGCTTCCAACTTTTCTTATGAGCAGCTAGCGAAGACTCAGGGAAAAAAAGATGTTATGAGTGAGAACAGATTCTCATTTTGTCTGAGTCTTTCAAGTACTCTAGATTAATCAGTAGCTCACAGTAGCTATTTAAGAATTCATTAAAATCAAGTTGTTTTCTGGTTACCTGCTTTTTGTTGGCTACTTCTTTCTCCTGTGATCTCTAAAAGATAAAATAGTGTATGTTTTTTGCCTCTCTTCACAGGGGCTTGTCACTCTTCGGAATTTAGTTCATCCAGTTGCTTTGAAACCTTAGCAAACTGAGCAACTCAGAAATAGTTATGGTTTTATAAATTTGCTTTTTCATTATTGCTAAGATGGAAGCAACACTCTCATCTTTCTGTAGTCTAAGGAAATATAACTTCTTTCAATCCATGCTTTTTGTATTTGGTCACTTAACAAACACTATATTTCTTCGGATAGATCATGCTACCTTGTAGGTCACTGCTATGGCTACTGTTATGCTGGGCAAAAGGCACTCTATAGCCATCTCAGTTCCTCAAAATACTACTGGCTCTCACTCCTAACTGAACATGTTACTTCTGAGAAGGTTATGGGAACCCTAAGGTAAATAAGACTTAATATGAACCTTAAAAGGAAGAGAGGCTGAGTATATACTGTCCAAAGTGTATGTGTAAAAAAAAAATGGATAAGCTTTCTCTCTCGCTTTTTCATCCTCTTTATATCTGAGACATGTTAGCATTGATCTAACTATGGCACAACCTTTTTAGGGCAATTTCATCTGATGAGGAGCACTTCCTCTCTCCACAAGATCTTTTTCTATTTTATGGCTCTGTCTTCATCCAAAATAACTGGCTGTGTAACAACTCCTGTGAGGTAATTTGCATGTGTCCAGAAGGAAACATTGCCAGAGAATAGCCCTCTGGCAAAGCCTTGGGTTATACAAATCATAGATTTGTAAAACTGCCAAATATCAACAGGCTTTAGCAGTGTTAGTGTTTTCCTACAATTTCCAGCACATGATTTGTACTAGTCTAAAAGTCCATTCCACACTGGATAAATCCTTTTCCTCTCCCAATTGAGCTAATTGATGCCTAATGATTCTCCAGTTGTAAAGTGCATTCCTTTGTCTTCTATGAACACATAGATATGTCTAGAAAAACTGATTTTTAAGGCCTTATCAATTGAAAAACATCTCAATGTGAATGAGTATATCATGACCCTTCCTGAGATTCAGGCGAGAGAGAAGAGGTGCAGAAGAAAACATGTGCTTACTGGCATTCTAACTGGGTGAGGTATGCGCAGGCCTTATGAAGACAGAATAAAGAAAAGGGAACAGAAAGGAGAAAATAAAGTCATTGAATATGCATTTCCTGTATTTGACCATGTGCTCAACCTAGCTGGTCATACATGACTATGAGGAAAAAATGTTCTAAGTAGACAAGTATCTTGTTAACAGCAGAAATGATGAGCCAGTCATTACCTCACAAAAGATGGCAAGGTTTCTATCTATTCCATTGCTCTAAAAGTAACTCAAGAGAAGAACTTTATGTGAGATAAAGAGCAGACATCTGCTGTCTACACCTCAGTTTCCTCATCTGAGAAATGTCATTACATTTGAATATTTCTCAGGACCCTTCCAGATGTACTGTGATAAGTTTCTAATTTCTGGTAATTTTTCATTTTGGTGACATGAAAATTATTACTGTGGATAAATAATATGGAACTGACGTTTTAGACTGTTTTACTAGCTTTGCATTTGCCAGTTAGAAAACCATGTAACAGAGGCATTGATTAGTTATTTCATTGCCTTTTCTTCAATGATTATTCATTATCTTCCAAGTAAAATTTATTTTAAAACACTAAAACAGTGGTCTTAGAGATAAAATCATGATGAATTGCAATTCTTTACAAAAAAAAATAACTCTGAGAAGGTTATGAGAACCTCCATCATCTGGTTTCTCATCATCTCTTCTGGCACATGCTACAAGACACTGTGAAGAAAAACTACGCATAGCCTGAGTAAAGAAACATCTCATATTCTTTTTACAATCAGCCTCCTTGCCAAGAATAAGAACAGCACCATGTGATACAGATGTAATTCTGTACTTTCTCTAGTATTTTAATTATAATATCTTAATAAACAGGTTGTATCAAGGCACAAACATATACTAAATATATATTTACCATATAGATATATAGATCTGTCTACCTATCTAATCTTTTATTGACTATCTTCTCTTGCACGCTCACTATCAGGAATTTATTTGATGCAAAATTTACTATTAAATCAAGATCTGAGCTTCCAATACTGGAGAGCCTTTAATTGGAGGGTTAGGATCTATGCTAGGCATGTTACAAACATTATCCCACTTAGTATCCAAAACAACCAAATGAGTTCATTATTATTGTACTAACATGTTAAATAAGTTATCCAAGGTGCACATAGGTAAGGAGATAAATCATGATTTGAAAATGGCTTTGTCTGATTCCAAGGTGAATGTTTGTTCCCTGCTCCCTCTCAGTTTTAATTGGTAGCGTATTTTTGAATATTTTAAATGTATTTTTTTCTGATAACAAAAATAATTCATAAGTGTGGTGGGCAGAATTCTAATGGTGCCTTTCCTCCCCAAGATTCTCACCCACTGATTATTCAATCAAACATGAATTGAGACAACTATGACGGGATTCTGCACATATAATTCAAGTCCCAAGAAAATTGACTTCAATAGATGTAGATTATCTGAGTGGAGCTGACCTGATCAGGTGAAATCTTTAAAAGCAGTGAGTTTCTCTGGCTGGTGGTAGAAGTGGAAAACAGGGAGATTTGAATCATGAGGTAGATTCAATGTGAGAAATTCTGCTACTCACCATTGAGACAGGGCCTATGAGAAGGCCCATAACAAAGGCCTGTGAGAAGCCTGTAGGAGAGGAGCCTGATACTCCAGCTGAGAAACAGGATTCCAATCCTATAACCATAACAAACTGATGTAATGTAAGTCACATTTGAGCAGAAGTTTCAAATGTCATTGTGTGATTCAGATTAAGCTTATAGTTCATGCCCTTCCTCTTCAGCAAAACAATAGGAGTGACTAACACAGGGGCTGTTCCTTTTGCCAAGGTCCCAGAATCAGTACACATATAGAACTGAGTAAATCAGAAATAAGGGAAACTAAGCGGAGTCACAGTAGCTACCACTACGCTGAAACTTATAACATGTAACACAACTTAAAAGTAGGTGTTTTTTGTAAGTCATTGAGGTTTGCGGACTGTTGTGGAGAAAATATACAAGAGCAATACACAGTTTTCATCCTGCTTTTTCATTTAGTACTTTGTAATATATTAGTTATCTATTGCCACTTAAACATATCAACACAAACTTAGCTGATTAAAAGAATATGTACTTATCATCACACAGTTTTTGTGTATCAGGAGTTTGCTAACAGCTTAACTGAATCCTCTCTTTCAGCATCTCACAAAGCTGTAGTCAAGATGTTAGCCAATCGTGTGGTCTTATCTGAGGTTCAACCAGAGGAGAATTTCCTTTCAAGCTCTAATGGTTGCTGGAAGCAATCCATTTTGTGCAGGCTAACAGACTGAGGGCCAAAATTTCTCAATGGCCTTCTGCTGAAGATACCCTTAACTTTTTTGCCATTTGGCTTTCTCTATAGGAAAATCTCACAACATACCAGTTTGCTTCATCAAATCCAGAAAGGGAATTTATGTCCTCTAGCAAGATTGGTGCTATGAACTATGCAGCATTATCACAGTAATGATATTCTGTCACATGAACTGTATTTAATTGATCATATGAAAGCCATAGTTATCGACCATACTCAAGGGTCAGGATTATACAAAGGTGTCAATTTCAGGAGGAAAGGATTTTGTGGGGGCCACCTTACATCTGTTCACCACAGAATTTCTCTTGTTGCCAAATATTCTTCAAAAAGGATGCTTTCTATACTTATTAAAATGTTCATGTATATTTTTGTTTTGTTGCGATTGTCATCAAATATGGCGAATTGTTTTTCTAGGGTTCACAAAATATATAAATTTTAGTGTTTGCACAATACCTTAAATGAATGGAAAATAATGTAATTAATCAGTGTATTGTTCAATAATTAGGTCATTTACTACTTTTTACTATTAGAATTATTCTGATAATGATGTACATCAATTTGTGTCACATACTTATTTTTTTATAAACCTAGATGACTACTGAATCAAAGAATATGACATCTTTTAATTTCTTTAATGAATATTGTCACAATAATTTCCAGAAATGTATAACAATTTACAATTTAAATCACTATCAGTAATGCATTGTCTACCATAACTCAGCATGTGTGTGCCTTTTCACTAACAATAGGATTCTATACCACGAAATTGTGAAAGATTCTGCCAAAAGTTCCCTAGACCTAATAAATGACTTTGGTAAAGTTTCAGGTTACAAAAGCAATGTAAAAAAAGTTGGCAGCATATTTTTTTCTTTCCATTTTTTAAAATTTTACTTTAAGTTCCCAGATACATGTGAAGAAAGTGCAGGTTTGCTATATAGGTATACATGTGCCATGGTGGTTTGCTGCACCTATCAACCTGTCATCTAGGATTTAATCTTCTTCTGTTGACTAGACTTGGTGTCATTGTTAGTTTATTTTACTTTAAGTTCCGGGACACATGTGAAAAACATGCAGGTTTGTTACATAGGTATACGTGTGCCATGGTGGTTGCTGCAACTACTGACCTGTCCTCTAAGTTTCCTCCCCTTGCCCCTCACTCCCCAACAGGCCCCAGTGTGTGATGTTCCCCTCCCTGTGTCCATGTGTTCCCATCGTTCAGCTCTCACTTATGAGTGAGAACATGCGGTGTCTTGTTATTTGTTCCTGTGTTAGTTTTCTGAGGATGATGGCTTCCAGCATCACCCATGTTACTACAAAGGACATGATATCATTCCTTTTTATGGCTGTATAGGATTCCATAGTGTATATGTACCACATTTTCTTTATCCAGTCTATCATTGATGAGCATTTGAGTTAGTTTCAATTCTTTGCTATTATAAATAGTGCTGCAATAAACAAACATGTGCATGTGTCTTTACAGTAGAATGATTCATAATCCTTTGGGTATATACCCAGTAATGGGAGTGCTCGGTCAAATGGTATTTCTGGTTCTAGATCTTTGAGGAATGGCCACACTGTCTTCCACAGTGGTTGAACTAATTAACATTCCCACCAACAGTGTCAAAGTGTTCTTATTTTCCACAGCCTCACCAGCATCAACTTTTTCTTGTCTTTTTAATAATCACCATTCTGACTTGCATGAGATGGTATCTCATTGAGGTTTTGATTTGCACTTTTCCAATGATAAGTTATGATGAGCTTTTTTATATATGTTTGTTGGCCACATAAATGTCTTCTTTTGACAAGTGACTATTCAGATTCTTGGCACACTTTTTGATAGTGTTTTGTTTTTTTTCTGTTGTTGTTGTTTGTAAATTTGTTTAAAGTCCTTGTAAATTCTGGATATTAGACCTTTGTCATATGGGTAGATTGCAAAAATTTTCTCCCATTCTGTAGATTGCCTGTTCAATCTGATACTAGTTACTTTTGCTGTGCAGAAGCTGTTTAGTTTCCTTTGATCCCATTTGTCAATTATGGCTTTTGTTGTCATTGCTTGTGATGGTTTAGTCATAAAGTCTTTGCCCATGCCTATGTCCTGAATGGTATTGCCTAGGTTTTCTTCTAGGATTTTCCTGGTTTTAGGTTTTATATTCAAGTCTTAAATCCATCTTAAGTTATTGTTCTTTATAAGCTGTAAGGGTTCCAGTTTAGGTTTTCTGCATATATCTAGTCAGTTTTTCTAGCAACATTTACTGAATAGGAGATCCTTTCCCCATTGCTTGTTTTTGTCAGATTTGTGGAAGATTGGATGGTTGTAGATGTGTGGTGTTATATCTGGTGTCTCTGTTCTGATGAATTGGTTTATATGTCTGTTTTGGTACCGGTACCATGCTGTTTTGGTTACTGTAGCCTTGTAGTATAGTTTGAAGCCAGGTAGTGTGATGACTCCAGCTTTGTTCCTTTTACTTAGGAATGTCTTGATTATATTGGGTCTTCTTTGATTCCATATGAAATTTAAAATCTTTTTTTTAAATTCTGTGAAGAATGTCAATGGTAGTTTGTTGGAAATAGCATTGAATCTATAAATTAATTTGAGGAGTTTGGCCATTTTCACTATATTGATTCTTCCTATGCATGAGCATGGACTGTTATTCCATTTCCTTGTTTCCTCTCTTATTTCCTTGAGCAGTAGTTTATAGTTCTTCTTGAAGACATCCTTCACATTCCTTGTAAGCTGTATTCTTAGGTATTTTATCCTCTTTGTAGCAATTGTGAACAGGAGTTCATTCATGATTTGCCTATGTGCTTGTGTATTGTTTGTGTAAAGGAGTGCTTGTGACTTTTGCACAATGATTTTTTATCCAGATGCTTTGCTGAAGTTGCTTATCAGTTTATGGAGTTTTGAGGCTTAGATGATAGGGTTTTCTAAATATAAAATAATGTTGCCTGCAAACAGAGAAAATTTGACTTCCTCTCTTCCTATTTGAAAACCTTTATTTCTCCTGCCTGATTATCCCGGCTAGAACTTTAATTACTATGTTGAATAGGAGTGGTGAGAGAGATATCCTTGTCTTGTACTGTTTTCAAGGGACATGCTTCCAGCTTTTGTCTATTCAATATGATATTGGCTATGAATTTGTCATAATTAGCTCTTATTATTTTGAGGTATGTTCCATCAATATGTAGTTTATTGAGATTTTTTAACATAAAGGATGTTGAATTTTACCAAGGGCTTTTTCTGCATCTATTGAAATAATCATGTGGTTTTGTCTTTGGTTCTGTTTATGTTATGGATTATATTTATTGATTTGCATATGTTGAATTAGCATTGCACACCAGGGATGAAGACAACTTGTTCCTGGTGAATTTTTTTGATGTGCTGCTGGGTTTGGTACTGCAATCACTCATAGATTTGGTCTTTTTATGAAGTCAGACCCATATTTATTGGATGCTTTGTTCATTCCTTTTTATTGTTTTTTCTCTATTCCTTTCGGCATTCCTTATTTCAGCAAGGTGATCTTCAAACTTTAATATCCTTTCTTCTGTTTGGTCAATTTAGGTATTGATACTTATGTATGCCTTACAAAATCCTTGTGCTGAATATTTCTGCTCCCTCAGGTCATTTGTGTTTCTCTCTAAAGTGATTATTCCAGTTAGCATCTCCTCTAAGCTTTTATCAAAGTTCTTAGTTTCTTTGCATTGGATTAGAACATCCTCCTTTAGCTCAGCATAGTTCTTTATTGCCCATCTTCTAAAGCCTTCTTCTGTCAACTCATCCATCTCATCCTTTGTCCAGTTCTGTGCCCTAACTGTAGAGATGTTGCAATCATTTGGAGAAGAAGAGGAACTCTGGCCTTTGGGGTTTTCAGCATTTCTTTCATTTATTCTTTCTCATCGTCATGAATTTGTCTATTATTGATCTTTGAAGCTGCTGATTCTTCGATGAGATTTCTTTGGGGGCTATTTTGTTGTTGATGATGCTGTTGTGGTTGCTTTCTGTTTGTTTGTTTTTCTTTCAATTATCAGGTCCCTCTTCTGTATGGCTGCTGCAGTTAGCTGGGGGTTCACTTCAGGCCCTATCCATCTGGTTTCCTCCCACACCTAGAGATGGTCACTCAAGGAGGCTGGAGAATAGCAAAGATTGGTGCCTGCTCCTTCTTCTGTGATCTCTGACCTCAAGGGGCATCAACCTGATGCCAGTAGGATTGCTCCTGTATAGGATGTCTGACAACCCCCTGTTAGGGGTTCTCACCCAGTTGGGTGGCGTGGGGAACAGAACTCATTTAATGAAGCACTTTGTCCCTTGGTGGAGGGGCATGTGCTTCAACGGGGGGGAAACCTACTCATCTGGGCTGCCTGGAGTCCTCAGAAATACCAGGAGGAAAGGCTAAGTCTGCTGGTTCGCAGAGACTGCAGCCATCCCTACCACTGGGGCTTAAGTTCAAGGGGCTCCGAGTTCTGTTTCTGAAAGTCTGGCTGAAGTTATTGGAGTTCCTTCAGGGAAGCCCTACCCAGAAAGGATGAGTCAGGCTCAGTCCTGAAGAGGCACTCTGGCTGCAGTCTGCCACAGCCAGTGTTGGACTGTGGGGAACACAACTTGGGACCATGACACTCTGGCTCCAGCAGGGGAACAGTGTGGCCTGGAGCTACAGAGATGGATACCACCCTTCCCCACCAGGGAGCTTAGTGCTTTAGGCAGTTGTGAGTCCCAGTGCTGGCTGCTGCCCCTCCCTCAAGGAGCTTAAATGGCTTAGACAGCAGGCAGCAGCTGTGGTGCTGGTTGCCCCTCCCTCTGGGAGCCTGGTAGAATTAAGCAGATTACAGTTGAAAGGCTGTTGAGAATTTGTGTAGCTCTAGGGTTGGGAAGCTAGGTCCCAGTGGTGTGGGTTCAGGAGTGGCATCTTCTGATCTGTGGGTTGCACAGTTATGTGGAAAAAGCATGGTTTCCCGGGCAGGGCAGCATACTCACTCACCACCTTCCTTGGCTGGGGTGTGTGGGTGCCCAGCCCTGTGTAGCACTCAGTTGGGCCATGCACCACACTGCTCTTTCTTCCTCTCCTTGAATCACATCAGTCACCTTGTCAGTTCTAATGAGAGAACCTGGATACCTTGGTTGCCGGTGAAGAATTCACAGGCTTATTATTGTTCTTTTCTATAGAAGCCTCCGATGGTAGCTGTTTCTAATCATCTATCATGGTTCTACCCCTTGACTTAAACTTTCATTTCATTTTACCAATAGGGTTGACATTTAGCAAAACAATACCACTGATTCTGAAAATAAATATTAATGTTCTATACACCACGTTGGAAAAATCTTTGAGTATGTTTTGCTATCAAACTAATGACATCGTCATCAGTTATTGCTTGGTAAATTTTAGTCATGGGCTGTAGTCTATGATGCATCTTTGAGTGGTAGAGTTTGAAGGAGCTAATGCATGGTGGCCAAGCCACCAAAGCTTTTGTCTTTTCAGCGATGAGCTTGGGGGAAGAGAGGGTGAGAGACTAGCACACAAGCTGGCCTTAGCAGCATTTCTGTAAAGCAGTAACATTCATGATGAGAGCTAAATCAAGAATGCAATGCAATTAATAGTAGCCACACAAAAACAAATGTAATACCCAGGAACACATTTAACAATAGAAGGGAAAGATCTCTACAAGGAGAACTACAAAATGGTGCTTAAAAAAAATCATAGGTAACAGAAAAAAATGTATAAACATTCCATGCTCATTGATTGGAAAACTAAATATTGTTTAAATAGCCATTCTGCTCAAAGCAATGTATAGATTGAAAGCTATACCTATCAAACTACCAACATCATTTTTCACAGAAATAAAAAAAAAAACTATTTTAAAATTTATATGAAATTTAAAAAATTCCAAATAGCCAAAGAAATCTTAAACAAAATGAACCAAGCTGGAAGCATCACAATATTTGACTTCAATCAGTACTACAAGGCTACAGTAACCAAAACAGGATGGTATTGGCACAAAAGCAGACACATCGACTCATGCAACAGAATAAAGAACCCAGAAATAAAGCCATATACCTTCAACAACTAGATCTTCAACAAAGTTAACAAAAATAAACAATGGGGAAAGGACTCCCTATTTAATGAATGTTGCTGGGATAACTGGCTATACATATGAAGAATGATACTGAACCCCTACCCATCACCATATACAAAAATTAAGTCAAGATGAATTAAAGACTTAAATGAAATTTCTTTTTTTTTTTT
>NW_016107808.1:206091-215968 GCF_001604975.1 Cebus imitator | reverse complement strand
TGGCAGTGTGATTTGCTGCCTTCCTCCCCATCACCTACATCTGGCATTTCTCCCCCTGCTATCCCCCCCCAGCTCCCCACCCCCCACCATCCCTCCCCTATTTCCCCCCAACTGACCCCAGTGTTAAATGAAATTTCTAAGAGAAAAGGAAACATTCTTGTGGACATCAGCATTGGCAAAGAACTTATGACTAATTTTCCAAACCCTGCTGCAACAAAAACGAAAATTGACAATTGTAACCTAACTGAAGAGCTTCTCCACAGCAAAAGAAACTTTCAACAGAGTAAACAAGCAATGTACAGAATACATCTAACGAAAGTTTAATGTCCGGAATCTATAAGGAACTTAAACAAATCAACAAGGAAAAAACAAATTACCCCGTTAAAAAGTGGGCAAAGGACATGAACACACACTTATCAAAAGATGACATACAAGTAGCTAACAAACATGATGAAATGCTCAATATCACTAATCATCAGAGAAAGGCAAATACCATCTCATACCAGTCAAAATAGCTATTATTAAAAAATAAAAAAAATAGATGACAACAAGGCTGCAGAACAAAACAGAATACTTATACACTGTTAGTAGCAATACCAATTAATTCAGCCACTGTGGAAAGCAGTTTGAAGATTTCTCAAAGACCTTTAAATGAAAATACTATTTGATCAAACAAGTTCACTACTAGGCATATGCCCAAAGGAAAATAATTTTTTCTAATAAAAAGACACATGCGCTTGCATGTTGATCACATCACTATTCACAATAGCAAAGATATGGAACCAACCTAAATGCTCTTCAATGGTAGACTGGGTAAAGAAAATGTAGTGCATATGTACCATGGAATACTACACAGCCATAAACAAGAATAGAATCATGCCCTTTGCAGCCACATAGATGGAATAGGAGGTTATTTTTCTAAGCAAATTAAAGCAGAAATAAAACCAAATACTGCATGTTTTTGCTTATAAGTAGGAGCTAAACAGGTGGTACATATTGACACAAATATGGGGAAAGTAGACCCTGAAAACTACAAGGAGGGGAGAAAGAGGGAAAAGGGTTGAAAAACTACCTATTGGGTACTCTGCTCACTACCTGGTTGATGGGTTCAATTGTACCCCAATCCCCAGCATCACACAATATATCCTTGTAACAAACCTCTACATGCACCCCCAATACAAAATAAAATCTTTTTTTAAATTGTCAGTATACCCATTATGATTTAATACATGTTCCATAAAGATAAAATTGGATTCCCAGGCTTCTTTCATTAAATCCTAAATTCTTATATATAGGCTTATTTCAAGAACGCTTATTTTATTAGTCTGTTGTTGATTCTCAAGGCAATATCACAGTAATTTTAATTACTATTCTTTTAGAATGTGCTTTAAAATATGCTAAAATTAGTTTCTAACTTCAAGGAAAATAATATATATTTTGCTTTCCATAGGCAATATATTAATAAAACTGCACATTGCATTGATCTTAATACCTAGCTGTATCTGACATAATCTATGAGAACCCAATAAAATAATTCTATATAATTTCATCTTGTAATGGAATCATCATTTCAAAGTATACTTTAAAAAATTAATTTTGTGAGCAATATTGATATTTTATTAAATGGAACCACATATTTACTCTTTGTTAGAGATACTACATAAATTTGGGGAAAGTAGATATTTAAGAGAAAAAGTTCTTTTATGTTTTTGTCTATTCATGAGCATCTTAATTTTATTTATTTATTCATAAAATAAGGGAAGCAGAGATAAACTTATGCAGAAATTTTAGGTTCAAACAAGCCAGAAAGCAGTTATGGAATAAGCACCAGTATGCAAATAATTTACATTCATTTTTATTACATATACATAAACACATGAAGGTGTAGCTCATGCCCACCTACATTTAGTTCTAATGATATTATTTGGATATCTTTAAAATAGACAAGATGATATATTTCCCAAGTCTAAAAGCAAGAAATACCAGAGAAGACTTCATTCTCTTTCTAGTTTTGACCATTTGATTTTCTTTATATCTACTAATTAGGGAGCAATATTCTGCCTTGCGGCAAACAAAGCATATAACCTGATCCTACTTTATACTAACATATTAAAAAGAATATGCAAAATATTTAACAATAACGTTGTCATCACAGTACTCAAAGAAAATAATTTTCACTTATATTAGGAATTTCCTAGAGAAAAACTAGCAACTCTCACTTCTATTTATTATGCTCATTTTTCTCTATGAAATTCCTAATTTAAGTGAAAATTATTTTCTTTGACTACTGTGATGACAATGTTATTGCTAAATATTTTGCAATTCTTCTGAATATGTTGACAAACTCCTGCCATCCCAACAGTTTCGCAGTCATAGGGAGGAGTGATAGTTTTAAATAGTTTCTTTTTTTATTATTGAGTGACTTATATTTCCTTGTTTATTCAGGGAAAGGTAACTATATCTATATATCTCTACTTCATGCCCTCATTGAACTTTCCCAAACTCTTCTTGTGTATTCAGATTTGAAACCAAAACATATTTTTTACTTTTGTGAAATAGCAGGGTTTGCCTAACCAGTGTTCTGTACTCAGTAGAAAGGTATGTAAAAAGATCATGATAATTATAAGAACTTCTTTGGATTCTGATTGCATGGGTCCTGAAGGTGGTGTGATCTTAGGAATCTGAAGCAGCCAGAGTCAGGGCTCAGGATGGAGCATCTCCAAACTGACAAGGTATATGACATTTCTACTACTTGGAAGCAAGACTAGACCATAAATTGCTCCTCCTAGAGAGACAGTGTACATTTATTTTCAAGCATAGAGTCTGGATGGGGAAGAAATCTGATAGAGTAAAGATACTAATATTTATTGAATAAACTATGTGCTAGTCACTATACTAAACAGTAAATGATGTCTCTAATCATCAAAATAACACTATGAGGTAGTCACCATGATAGTTAGAATGTCTATACAATTTATTTCCTATCATACAATACTTTGGGGAATAAAATAAAATAGCTCTTAATAACTAATCTCACACAATAAACATAACATGAGACTTTCTTGTGAAAACTGAAAATATGATCACCTTATTATAATCCATTATTACAAATAAGAAAACTAAGTTCCACACAAGTGACGTATTGTCCCTAGGCTCTTCTGCTAGCATATGGCAGATTTAGAACTCCAAACTTCTTGGAGTTAACACTTTATGGAGTAAGCAGTTTGTCAAAAGCAATAATTCTGAAGACGTCTGATAGAAGATGAAATATTAATAACATTTTCACTCTACTCCTTCAATGAAATTTTTTACAAAATAGTAAAAAATAATGAGACAGAGAAGAAACCATCACCTTAAGATACATAAAAGGAACTTTCATCTTTAATTAAAATAAGATATGATCACAACTCCAAACCACAACATATATAGAGTATCTGTAATGACCACAGCACTTAGAAGTTTCTTTTATAAACATGCATTGAATGTAAGAATTCAATCAATCCAAACAGTAATATAAAATAAAGAACAAAAATATGAAGAAGCCATGGTATGAAAATGCTGGGAGCAAGTTCTGATTTTGTTAGTATTTGCAATTTTATATGAAAGACTGTAGGAATTACAATTATAGAACAAAACAGAAGAGAAATGTTACAAACACTAACAATGTGGAGATTGTAATAGAGCTGACAAAAAAATCTGGAGATGGGAGGAGAAAAAGTGAGAGGAAGTTTAGCTACATAGATATCTTCGTTATCCATGGAAAGAAACCAAGAGGTGCCATATAAGCTCGATACATCAGTAAGTGCATATCTAAGCACACTATATAAATTTAGGAAGTTAAAGAGTAGGCATATAAAAAACAGAATACAAACCTTCAAAATTACCAACAGAAAAAAAATTAACAGACTTAGACTATAATACCATAGTAAATAGTGGAAACAATCCCTCCAAAATAACATCAAAATAAATAAAATGAAAACAAAACAACCACTTGATGAATAAGGTAAAGCTGCATATAAGACTATCATGGTAACACACAATTGTAGATTTATGAGCCAATGCAACTACACAAATGAAATAAGTGAAAAGAAGTGATAAAATTATACATATTTACAAGTAATATGATTATCCATTTAGAAAACTCAAGAGGCTCATCTGAAACCCCATGCAAAACAATAAGAGAATTCACTGAGGCATTTGACTACAAAATCAGTAGTTTTCTGTATATGGAAGCTAATCACATGTAAAACAAAATGAAAGAAATAATACTATATATCAATAGTCATATTATTTAAAACAACTCAGCATAAATGTCACAAAAAAATGAACAGCATGTATATAAACTAAAAACTAAATATTTACTGAGATACTTGAAACCAGATTTTATTTCTTTCCAGCTTTTATTTTAGGTTCAAGTGGTACATGGAACAAGTGTGCAGGCTTTTTGCATGAGTAAATTGTATGTCTTGAAGATTTGGTGTACAGATATTTTTATTATCCATCAGACATGACTCATCTTCTCTCCACCATTTATCCTCAAATAGGCCCCAGTGTTTGTTGTTCCCTTCTTTGTGTCCATGTATACTCAAAGTGCAGCTCCCGCTTTTAAGTGAGAACACACACTATTTGGTTGTCAGATTCTGCATTAATTCGCCAAAGATAATGGCCTCCAGCTACATCCATGTTGCTGCAAAAATCATGATCTCAATCTTTTTTATTGCTGTGTAGTGTTCCATGGTATATATTTAACATATTTTCTTTATTTCTTCCACCATTGAAGGACGCCTAGGTTGATTACATGTCTTGCAATTGTAAGTACTGCTGCAGTGAACATACATGTGCATGTGTCTTTATGGTAGAACAATTTATTTTGCTTTGGGCATACACCCATTAATGGGATTGCTGGGTCAAATAGTATTTCTACTTTAAGTTTTTCAGAGGTCTCTAGACTGTTTTACCCGGTGGCTGAACTAATTTACATTTCCACTAGGAGTATATAAATAATCCCATTTATCTGCAACCTTTCCAGAATTTTTTACTTTTGAATGTTTAATAATAGCTATCCTAACAAGTGTGAGATGGTATCTTTGTGGTTTTAGCTTGCATTTCCCTAATGATTAGTGATATGAAACAGTTTTTCTTATGCTTGTTGGCTGTATGTGTATATTCTTTTGAAAAGTGTTCTTGTTCTTTGCCCATTTTTTAAAAGATTTTTTTTTGCTTGTGGATTTGTTTAATTTCCTTACAAATTCTGGATATTAGGCCTTTGTAAGATGCATTTTTTTCAAATACATCCTCCCTTCTGTAAATTGTCTGTTTATTGATATTTTACTTGATGTGCAGAAACTCTTTAGTTTAACTTGGTTTTACTTGTCGATCTTTGTTTTTGTTGCATTTGCTTTTGAAGTCTTAGTCATGAAGTTTTTGCATGGACCAATGTTCAGAATTGTGTTTTCTACACTTTCTTGTAGACTTTTCATAGTTTTACATTTTAAGTTTGAGTACTGAACCCATTTTGAATTGAATTTTGTATACAGTGACAGGTAGGGGTCCAGTTTTAATATTGTGCAAATGACTAGCCAGTTATCTCAGCACCATTTATTAAATAAGGAATAATTTTCCCATTGCTTGTTATTGTTGGCTTTGTCAAAGTTCAGATGGTTGTAAATGTTTGGCTTTATTTCTGGATACTCTAACCTGTTCTATTTCTCTGTTTGTCTCTTTTTGCACCAATACCATGCTGTCTTACTTACTATAACTTTGTAGTATCGTTTGAAGCCAGGTAGTATGATGTTTCCATCTTTCTTATTTTTGCATAATAGTGCTTTGGTTACTTGAGTTCTATTTTGGTTCCATCTTAATTTCAGAATATTGTCTTCTAATTCCATGAAAAATGTTATTGATACTTTGATAGGAATAATATTGAATATGTAAATTGTTTTGAGCAGTATTGCCATTTTAATAATATTGATTCTTTCTATGCATTTATCTTGGAATTTTTTCCATTTGTTTCTGTTGTCTCTAATTTCTTTCAGAAGTGTTTTTGTAATTCTTGTTGTAGAGATCTTTCACTTCCCTGGTTAGCTGTATTCCTAGGTATTTTACTTTTTGCATCTATTGTAAGTGAGTTGCATTCTCAATTTGGCTCTCAGTTTGGATGCAATAGATTCCTAGAAATGTTACTGATTTTTGTAATTGATTTTATATTCTCGACCTTTGGTAAAGTTTTTTTTTTATCAGATCTAGAAGCCTTTGGGCAGAGACTATGGAGTTTACTTTGTATTAGACTGTACCTCCTACAAAATGAATTTTTCCCTTTCTTCCTATTTCGATGCCTTTCATATTCTTGAAAGGTATATATTTTGAAACAATTATGAGTTCACAGGAAGTTTCAAAGGTATGTACATGGAGGCCTTATGTACGCTTAAACTAGTCTCTCCCAATATTAAAATCTTCAGTACACTACCACATTACACTTTCAATACTAGAACATTGACATTGATGCAATCCAGAGCTTTTTGAGATTCAACACTTTTCTTTTGGCTTTTCTAGGCATTTTTTATTTCCATATGAATATTATAATTATCTCATCAATTTCTATTAAAAGATCATTTTAGAATTTTGATTAGAATTTAGTTGAATCTAGAGATGAATTTGGAAATAACTGCCATTTTACAATATTGAATATTCCAAACAAAAATCAAAATACACATCACGATTTTTTTCTTATGTCATTAATTTATCATTGTAATTTTTTTTTTAGCTTTAAGGGCACAAGTCATTTACATCTTTGTTCAGATTTACACCTAAGCCTTTAATATTTCAGTGGTATTTTAGATTGCACTGTTCTTAATTTCAACTTTTAGTTGTTGAAATTCACTTCCAGTCAACCCTAGGACTACCATTGGCTGAAACATTGCCACTTCTAATATATAAACTTCTAATAGATAAACATACAATTGATTTGTGTGTTGATCTCTTACTCTGCAATCTTGCTAACCTCAATTATTATAGAAGCATGTTTTTATATTGACTTTTCTACTTCCACTCTCATGTAGTATTTGACAGATGATACTTTTACTTCTCCCCATCCAATCTGAATGCATTTTTTTTGCACTGAACACAGTCTCCAGTACAAAGTACAACTATGCCCACACTGGTACACATGTTGGTCTTAGATTGTAGTATCCTGCATATGAACACTTGGAACAACTTCCAGCACTTGAATATCCACTCCTCCCCACATTGCACATACTGGTAGAATTCATGTTGGAATACTACATTTACTATGAACATACATCCTTCATTTGAAACAAGACTGGGATACACAGTAAAGCATGTTTATTCAGTAGTTTTGACAGACTGAAAGCCATCATTTCAGATTGGAAATAGGACACTTAAATGAACTACATGGACATTGGGTAAAAGAGTATGGGTTGAAGTTTGCCTGACAGTAGCCTAAAAGTAAATGGTCTTCAAGGTACATATCAAGGAACTGCAGGACGGAAATGAGATAATTCACATCTCCACCAATAATTAGATGTAGCCACACTAGCTTGAAGGGATTTCAGGTGAGGCATCTAAAATACTAGGTCATGGTGGCGGCTGGAAGATAAAAAATAATAGATCATTTAATAGAAATGGCTGTGGGGAAGACCTTGAAGGAATCATCCTCTCACTTGATGTGAACCATGAACATTAAACATGGAGGAATGAGGAGCGGCGGTAGATCAGTTTGGGATGCATCTTCAGGGGATGTTGAAACAACAACAGCATATGGTTTTCTCTACAACCCTTTCATCCTTTCTGCCCAAGCCCAGGAAGTTGTCAGGGGTGGTACTTTGTGATGTCAAAGCCATCCCAGGACTGTTATTGGCTGGGACACTGCCTGTATGATCAAACAAAGCTCAAGAATGTGGCTTTGCCTTGTCACCGGGAGGGTATATATAGGGAGGGCAAGAGCTCTGGGACAACCCACTAGGAAGCTTCCATATAGCTGTGGATGTCTGTACCCTAGAAGAGCCTAGTATAGACATTCTAGAACCAGTCATAATTATGGAAGATCCAACTTCAAGCACAAATGGGGAGAAGAGAAAAAGTCCCTGTGAATCAAGTAACAAAGAAAGTGATGAGGTAAGATTGTTCGGTTTTGAAGGTAAGGCTGGGGTGAAAGAAAACCATACAGAGAGGGGGCAGCTCAAATAGCAGCACAGGAATATTGCAGAAGCCTGTGGCAGTGGGGGACCAGCTTAATGTCAGAGCCTACCGCCACTTACAGGCTGGGGTACCTATAGGCATGCGTGGAAGGGATCTATGCAGTATGGTTTGCTGACCAGCAGGTTATTTATGAGATGTTCTTATGATCAGGTGGTTTGGCCCTTTTTCCAGTGGAATGTCATTGTAGTGTTCCTTAGAGCTTTGCCAAGCAAGATGTCATAGGGGTGTTTCTTAGTTGGGCCTTTGACAGCTTTTTGGTCAGATGGTTAGACAGGATGTTTCTCATGGCCTCAACCCCCATGGAATGTTTCACTTTGAACAAGGCCTGCAAAATAGCAAAGAGCTTACAAAATGATATAGTTGGACAAACACAGATGACCCTAGCTATGCTCCTCTTCTTCTTCCCCACAGATCCCTGCCCTATGGTTTCACCTTGTTTTCTCTGGCACAAACCCCTTTCTCAAACTCCCTTCTTTCTCACAAAGCTCTCCTTACTATCCAGTCTCTACACTGTTCACCCAAAATAATGGCTTTCTGATCTCTCCCTGTTTTCTTAGCAGAAGCAGGAGACACTGAAAACAGTCTTGGCTCCTGAACAAAGTGTGAAAAAGACCAAAAAATCAAAATATTCAACAATATTAGAGTTTTCCTACAAGAAGGATGAGAAAACAAATTCAAATCAACTGGAGAAAGACCAGTCTGAAGAGAAGTCTACTGATCCAGTCCAAGAGAAGATGGACAAAGACCTAGACGCGTCTGAAGGATCTTCACATGAGGATAAAGATCTAGACTTATGGCAAGTATCTTCACTAGAGGATGAAGACCAAGACGACTCATCTGAAGGATGTTCACAGGAGTGTGGGGAGGATTCGTCACACATGCAGAAACCAAATTGGACACATTATCACCACTGATGGCGATGATAATAATAAAATCAAGTGTGAGGAGATGATGACTCTGTATATCTCTACCTGTTTTCTGATGTTGGGTAGGACGAGAAGGGAGAAGTAGGCATTTGGTAAGGGAGGAGTGTGAGGTTCTGTAGGGTTGGCTGACAGACCCACAGATTAACAGTTAGCCAGACATTGTAAATAAGGACTAGAGGAGGACTGATTCTTGGAGACAATTTTTCTTCTTAAAATTTTATCTCACAAGAGAGGAAGAAAAGGGCTTGATGTTTCTTGGAGCATCTGAATGTGTAGAAGGGCATATAAAATGTTCTGTATTGGCTGGATGTAGTGGATTACACCTGTAATCCAAGCACATTGGGAGGCAGAGGCAGGAGGATCACCTGAGGTCAGGAGTTAGAGACCAGCCAGGCCAACATGGCGAAACCTTATCTCTACTTAAAAAAATTACAAAAATTAGCCAGGAGTGGTAGAAGGCATCTGTAATCCCAACTACTGAGGAGGCTGAGGCAGGAGACTCTCTTGAATCCTGGAGGCGGAAGTTGCAGTGAGCTGAGATCACACCACTGCACTCCAGCCTGGGGGATAGAACAGGACTCTGTCTCCATAATAATAATAATAATAATAATAATAATAATAATAATAAAATAAAAAGATCTGCATTCCAGCCTGGGAGATTGATTAACGCAGAGACTTGCTCTATCAATCAATAATCTGTATTGTATGTAGGTGACAATGACACTCTTTCCAAA
>NW_016107808.1:203889-205676 GCF_001604975.1 Cebus imitator | reverse complement strand
CAGGATGGTCTTGATCTCTTGACCTCGTGATCCACTCGCCTCGGCCTCCCAAAGTGCTGGGATTACAGGCTTGAGCCACCGCGCCCGGCCTAAAGTTGTTATTTTTATTACCACTTCCATACACCAGCATTTCCATAGAATGTCAGTGATTACGAATTCTTCCCCTGGAAAAAAAAAAATACTGTTTTTATTGGAGGGAATACAATAGAGTGGTTTTGGCATCAAGCGTAGAGGGCTGAGGTATATTCCTTGGGTTAATTGCTCAAGACCCGCTCCTGTTTATTTACTCATTCACTCTAATTTATTTCCATGGCCCAGTTTTATTTCTCTTGTCTACATTGGCAATCATTGTAATGCATTGATATGAATCCTTTTCTATGTATGAGTGTTAATACATGTTTCATATTGTTTGTAGACATACGTTTTAAATTTATTTATCCATTGTCAATATTTAATGCTTCACTCACCCCTGTTTTTGGATGCGTCTATGTATGTATAATCTGTACTTCCTTTGAAAATGGATAAGTCAGGTACGTTTTTGTATTGTATAGATTTTAGAAACATATTTTGATATTTAATATTTACACTCACCTTCTGGTCCATGTTTTGTTTAGTTTAGACCTCAGTATGACATTTTCTCTCAAGTGACTGCTTATAGTATCACGTGTTTAATTTTGACATCCACATGTTCAATGTTAGTACATAGAAGTGTGATAGATTTTTATTTCTACTTTTAAGAAATTTTCCTGTGTATATTTGAGGTTTAGAACATGATATTATGGGATACATAAACTAAAATGGTTACTATGGTAAAGCAGATTAGCATATCTCCTCAGTTTCTAAGTGTGTGTCAATAGCAGCTAAAATATACTGATTTAATAAAATTCATGACAAAATTTCATCAGTTTTAGTCCCGCTGTGCATATAGATATCTACACATGTTCATCCTACATATCTGCTATTTTGTATCCTTTGACCTACATCTCCCCATTTCTTCTCCCAACCTCAATGCTTTATTCTCTACCTCGTCTATTTTAGCCCCCTATTTATATAGTCCACATATAAGAATATCAAAATATTTTTTTTTCTGTCTGGATTATTTACCTTAGTGTGATGTCCTCCAGATTTATTCATATTGTGGCAAATGCCAAGATCTTTTTTTTAAGGCCAAATAACATTTCGCTCTGTATAGCTATATAACACAGACACACACACACACACACACACACACACACACACACACACACAAATCACATTTTAAAATCTATTCATCTGTTGATGGGCATTTAAGTTGTTTAAATATCTCAGCTATTGGGAATGAGCATGAACATGAGCGTGCAAACATTTTTATGAGTCTGTGATTTTTATCTACTTTGAGTATATACCCCGAAGAAGGATTAGTGGATCATATGGTAGTTATATTTTAATTTCTTTAGAAACCTCCATACTGTTTTATGTAATGGTTATACCAATCTACATTTCCAACAACAGTGTACTAGGGCTCTTTTTCTTCAAACTTTTAACAAGTGTAAAGTAATATAGTGGTTTTAATAGGCATTTATCTTATGACTAATGATGTTGAACATCTTTCTGTTTTGTTTTGTTTTGGTTTTTTCCCCATTTATTTTATTGCATTTTAGGTTTGGGGGTACATGTGAAGAACATGCAAAATTTTTGCATAGGTACACACGTGGCAGTGTGATTTGCTGCCTTCCTCCCCATCACCTACATCTGGCATTTCTTCCCTTGCTATCTCTCCCCAGCTCCCCAACCCCACCGTCCCTCCC
>NW_016107808.1:195121-198360 GCF_001604975.1 Cebus imitator | reverse complement strand
TGGACCGTTCAGGGTTCAGCTGCGCTTGCTGTGAAACTCTCAATCCAGAGTTTCTGATTGCTGTTCTTTTGTGGGGGTGGGACCAGCCGAGCCTGATCGCCTGGCTCCCTGCCTCAGAGCCTTTTTTAAGTTGGTGTTCCAGTCGCCTGTTGAAGAGGTGCCGGGGTCTGTTTGTTTTCTCCTGCGGCCACTCACTGCGCTGCCTCAAACAGCGGCACTGAGTTTTGTGGTGCTTCTTTTTTCTTGCCCTGGAATCTACTGTCCTGGTTCTCTGCTCAGTCCCCTCTTTAAACAGACGAATGGGTGACTTCCCGGGGCTCCAATCACCAGCCAAAAGGGCACCCGGACCGGTGTATTTTGTTATGGAGAACTGGCGAACCACTGCTCCGGTGCGCCGACAAAGCAGCCACGCAGGTCAAAACAGCAGCACCGGCCGGCACAGCCGTGCTGGCGGAAACAGCTGCGCTGGTGACCTGTGGAGCTCCTCTGCCTGGGAATTTCCTAGTCTGTGGGCAATAAAAATGCGGCATCCACTCATCCTCAGCGCTTTCACTTGGAGCTGCATTCCTGAGCTGTTCCTAAACGGCCATCTTGGATCCTCATCTGTTAAACATCTTTTAATGTATCTGTAAGCATGCCATTGGAAGAAATCATATGGTGAGACACCACACTGTTTCTTTATTCAGTTTCCTCCAGTGATAAATTCTTGCAAAACTATAATATAACATCACAACCGATAAACTGGCATTAATACAATCCATCTTCAGATTTCACCAATTTTACATGTGCTCACTTATGTGTGTCTGTGTGTGTGTTTAGTTACATTCAATTTTATCATATGACTACATTCAAGGGACAACCACCATAATAATAATACAGAAGAGTTTCATCAACACAAGGATCTCGCACTTTTCCTGTGATAGCCACACCCAACTGTCCTCTCAAATTCATCATCCCTAGTGACCACTATTCTCAGCCTATATAATTTTGTTATTTTGAGAGTGTTTTATAAATGGGATGATTTGAACTGGAGACAGATGATTTAGGATATGTGGTGGGGGAAATTTCTAAGCAGCAAAGCATTCAAGAGGTAACCTGGATTTTTCTGAAAGCATTCAGTTATATGCATTCACTAAGAGATGGTTTGCTATTGGAACATACATTTGAAAGGGAAGCAGAGCATAAAAGTTTGAAAAATTTGCAGCCTGATGATGTGATAAAGACAAAGCATCATTTTTGGTGGAGAAATTTAGCAGACTGCAGAAATGTGCATAAATAATGAGAAGCCAAATGTTAATTATGAAGATAATGGGGAAAATGTCTTTGGGGCATGTCTGAGATCTTGGCTGCAGCACCTCCCATCACAGGCAAGGAAGCCTAGGAGAAAAAAATACTTTCACTGGGCCCAGGGCCCCTGCTGCTCTCTGTAGCGTCTGGACATGGCAACCTGCATTCCAGTTGCTTCAGCAACAGTTGTGGCTAAAAGGGTGGCTTCCACATGGTTGGTGTTGGGCTTGTGGTGCACAAAAGTCAAGAGTTGAGGTTTGGGAACATGGATTTTAGAGGATGTATCAAAGTACCTGGATGTCCAGGCAGAAGTCTGCTGCATTCTTTATAAAATTATAAAATTTCTGAGGCTTTGCCAGCCATGCAGAACTGTGAGTCAATAAAATCTTCTTTGTTTATAAATTACCCAGGCTAAGGTAGTATCTTTTCGGGAGTGATTAAGTGCACTAATACAAATACTTAACTGAAAACTTAGTTCAGATCAGTTGTGTATACTGGGAACACAAAATCTACACATGAGATAATATAAAAACTAGAATTAGATCTTTTTCCTGGATGTATAGCTCTGTTTTTATCATTTGGATTACCCTTTGGCAATCTCACCTTACCTTAGTATGCTAGGCATTTCTAACAAGAATAGCATGTATAGGTACTTACGAAAGAGTTAATTTAACCATAGATAATTGTAATTAAATTAATTATGAAACACATGAGAGGGAATCTAAATGTAGCTATTTCTGGATTAAACAGGCAATGCATATCCTTTATAAACATAACCATGTTCTCTGATCTGTATCTTAGAGTCAGTAAAATATATTAATAATGATACCTTAACAATAATACATCATTTTGTGTAGTCATATAACAATACATGAGTACCAACTGGGAACACACTATCACAAATAGGAAAATCTCTCACCTCGCTTTCCCGTATATTGATAATTACCCTCCATTTTCTTTCTTAATCTTTCTACAAGGTTCTTTCTATTACTCCAGTAACGTTAACAGTTTAAAGACTTTCATGGAGTAATGACTTCTCCTACACCGCACTCCTTTGACTTCCAGCTCACCGCAACACAGCTTACAAAAACATTATAGGAGGGAGAAGCAGCAAAGAACATTGCAGTTAATGGCATGCACTTTGTTATCAGTGTCTACTTTTCTGACCTGGGGCAAGTAGCATATCCCCCTATATGCTTCATTTTCCTACCTCATAGAGTTATCAGGATAATTAAATTAAATTAATGATAACTTATTTGTAAAGCACTTAGAACAATTTCAGACACCTAACAGGTATTATGCTGAAACTTTAAAAATCAACAAATAAGTCTAGGTTTGGGACCGACATTACCACCTCCAAGAATCTTTCCATAATTTTGTTCTCACAAAACCAGGTTACATGTCCCTTCCCTTTAAATTCCTCCTCCATGTGCTCTGGCTTCTCATTATATTCATCACACTATAATGTCATTTTCAGTTGTTTTTTAGGATTTCCTCATTGAAGCGATCTGCAGGGAAGATGTTCTGCAGCTAATAATTTCAAGTTTCCTTATGGCAGGTACTTTATCTTTTTTCAATCTATCAGATCCCCAGTGTCTAGGATAGTATCAAGTATAGAGATACGTAACTAAGAAAATTGTTGAATGAATTGTCTAAATTTTTCATCTGCTAAGATTCTTACTCCTTTTATATGCCCACCAATTATAGTACTTCACTTTGTAGATACACAATGATAATAATATTAACAGTAATTATAATAATCAATATATCGGTCATGAGCTGCCTTAGTCTGTTTTGTGGTTATAAAACTAAATATCTAAGATGAGTAATTTATAAGTACAAAAATATTTCTCCCATATTTCTGGAGACTAGGAAGATAAAGGTCAACTTATCAGGATCTGATGAAGGTCTTGCTCTATCCTCCCATGGTGGAAGTGAAATTTTCTGTATTT
>NW_016107808.1:180305-194233 GCF_001604975.1 Cebus imitator | reverse complement strand
CTCTGCTCTGGCTAAGTCTGGGGTTATTATGGTCTTCAGGGAGAGAAACTGTATACTGATTTGTCCATGGACAACCATGGGCGGGCTCAAGAAAAAACACCATGCATTACCCCTCTGATCAACAGAACTCGCAGAGGAGCCCATAGGCTACAGGACTTTCCTAGCCTGAAGGTGGGAATTCCCTGGGAACCTCCCCTCTTCCACCGAGAGTCTGTCTGCCTCCCACGACCATTCATGGTGCCTGGACTGTTTGTTCCAACTGGCACCTGTGGGACAGCACTGTGCTGCCCCCCTGCCACTGCCTCAGCATCCCTCCTATATTTGTCAGTACCCAAAATCCAGAGGGAGACAAAGTCACCGGGGCCTAAAGTTTCAGCACTTCCCCAAGCATGCACTCATCCAGCCAGGCTGCAATAGCATCCAAGCTCAGCCCCAACTTTGTTCCAAGATCAGAGTGGGCTCTCATAGTGAGGAGAGGCCTGGCAACAAGAACAGGCCCTTGTGAGCCAGTGAGGGGTAAGGAGACCTTCCCAGGTCCTCAGGAGTATAGAGAATCCTCGGTCTGCAGTCAGGCTTGGATGGCTGAAGCTGCACCTGGGAACTTCTCACCCAGACAACTCGAATGATGTGGGGCTCCCACTTATTCCCAGCTCCTGCAAGCTCTGTGGGATGTGCATCCTCACCCACACCTCTGATACTGGAGCAGTTGCTGGCAATGGCGAGAAGCCATCAGGGAGAAAAGGCACTTCTGAGCCTGCTGGGTAAAAGACCCTCCCAGGCTCCCAATAGCACAGAGACACCCAAATCTGGAGCTGCAGTGAAGCTCCTGCCTGCTCTGTGAAGTAGGAGGCCCATGGAGATAGGGTTACTGACTGCTTAATGGAGTGTATAGCCCTGGCTGCATCTCCCTGCTGCTGTGGCATCTTGGAAATCGTCACTCTAGATGGGCTGCTGCTGCCATCAAAAATAGTTCAATTACTATAGAAGCAAAAGAGACTCTACGTAGTCAAAATCTTCTTGAGCAAACAGAGCAATGCCAAAGGCATCACACACCTTGACTTAAACATACTTTATAAAGCTACAGTAACCAATGCTGCATGGTCCTGTAACAAAAACAGAGAGACAGACAAATGGAACAAAATAGAAAATCATAAAATAAACTAAACTATTTATGGTCAAATGATTTCAATTAAGGTACAATGAACATACAATGGGGAAAGAAGAGCCTCTTCAATAAATGGTACTGAGAAAACTGGATACACAGAGGCAGCATGATGAAATTACACCTTTTTCTCTCACCATATACAAAATTAAACAAAAAACGAAGATTTTTTAAACTTTTATTATAAGTTGAGGGGTGTATGTGCAGAATGTGCATGTTTTTTACATAGGTAAACATGTGTAATGGGGCTAGTTATACAGATTATTTTATTACCAAGAAGTTAAGCCTAGTATCCATTAGTTAGTTTTCCTGATCCTCTCCCTTCTCTTACCTTCCATGCCCCATTAGACTCGAGTGTGCTTTGTTCCCCTCTGTGTGTCCATATGCTCTCAATTTTTGGTGCCCAATTTTAGGTGAGAACATGCTGTGTTTGGTTTACTGTTCCTGCTTTAGTTTGCTAAGAATGTTTGCCTCCAGCTCTATCTGTGTCCCTGCAAAGTGCATGATCAAAGACAGAAAGACAGAAATACCATTCAATCCAGCAATCTTATTTTGGAGGATATACCCAAAGGAATATAACTCACTCAATTATAAAGGCACGAACGTGTATTTTCACTGCAGCATATTTCACAACATCAAAGACATGAAATCGACATAAATGCCCATCAATGATAAACTGGATAAAGAAAAGATGAAGTACAAACATACACCATAGAATACTATGCAGCCATAAAAAATGAATACTTAAACAGAATACATGAAACTCTAAAACTACTTCTAAAAAAGCATATGGAAGTAGCTCCATCCCACTGCTCATGGCAAGATTGTATGGGTATAATCCTGAAAACAAAAGCAATAAAAACAAAAGTAGACCAATAGAATGGCATTAAATGAAAATGCTTCTGCGAAGCAAAAAAAGGCAATTAACAACCCACAAAATGGAAGAAATATTTGCAAACCATACATCTGATAAGGGGCTAATACCCAAAATACATATGAAACTCAAAAAACTTAATAGCAAGAAAACAAATAATGCCATTAAGAAGTGGGCAAAGAACCTGAACAGATATTTTGTAAAAGGCATACAAATGGAAAATCAGTACATTAAAATAAAGAGAATTGCCAATCATTAGGGAATTGCAAATTACAACTAAAGTGAAATATCTCTTCACACCGTTACAATGGCTTTAATAAAATGATGAAACATAATGTTAGTCTTGGGAAGAATGCAGAGCACAGGGAACTTTTAAATGGGTCACATTAGCTTGGAGGGATTTGAGGTGAGACATCCAAAATACTAGTGTCTGATGAGTGCTGGAAGACAAGGAAATGAATCACTTAAGAGGAATGACTATGGGGAAGGGCTTGAAGAAATCATCCTCTCACATCCACGTGAACCATGAACATTAAACATGGAGAAATGAGGAGCGGCGGTAGATCAGTTTGGGATGCATCTTCAGGGGACGTTGAAACAACAGCAGCATTTGGTTTTCTCTACAACCCTTTCACCCTTTCCCCCCAAGCCCAGGAAGTTGTCAGGGGTGGTACTTTGTGATGTCAAAGCCATCCTAGGACTGCCATTGGCTGGGACACTGCCTGTATGATCAAACAAAGCTCAAGGGTGTGGCTTTGCCTTGTCACCAGGAGGGTATATATAGGGAAGGCAAGAGCTCTGGGACAACCTACTGGCAAGCTTCAATACAGTTGTGGAAGTATGTACCCTTGAAGAGCTTAGTATAGACATTCTACAAACATCCATAGACATGAAACAGCCAACTTCAAGCACCAAGATAAAGAGTATATCCAACAACAAAAAAAGTGACAAGGTAAGATTGTTAGGATTTGAAGGGAAGGTGAGGGTGAAAGACAGACACACAGAGAGGGGGCGGCTCAAACAGCAACACAGGTATGTTCCAGACACCTGTGGAAGTGCGGGACCACCTTAATGTCACAACGCACTGCTACTTACAGGCTATGGTACTTACAGGTATGGGTGGGAAAGGTTTGGGCGGTATGGCTTGCTACCAGGCAGGTTATTGATAAGGTGTTTTTATGATTCTGGCAGGATAATTAAGACGTTTTTATGATCAGGCTGTTTGTCTCTTTTCCTAGTGGGATGTCGTCGTGGTGTTTCTTAGAACTTTGCCCAGCAAGATGTGATAGGAGTGTTTCGTTAGTTGGTCAATCTTGCTAACCTCTATGATTGTAGAAGCCTTTTTTAAAATTGACTTTTCTACATAGACTCTCATGTAGTCTTTGACAGAAGGTAGTTGTCCTTCTCCTCTTCCAATCCAAATGCCTCCTTTTTTTCCCCCCCCCCACTGGACATAATTCCCAGTAGGAAGTTGAACAATGCCCACACTGTTGCACATGTTGGTCTTAGATTGTAGTATCCTACATATAAACACTGGGCATGTGACTGGATTTCAGAGAAAGCAGTTTGGGCATGAGACCTGGTTTGAGGTGGAGAGGAAGTTGGAATGCAGGGTGACAGCAAGGGGTTGGAGGAGCCAGAGCGGAAGGAGAAGGTGGAGAGAATGGTGGTGGGCGGGAGGCTGAGGAAGGGGTTTGTTGGTCAGGTTGAAATGCAGAGGAGGAAGTCTTGCCAGGAGGAGGGGGCATTTTTGGGGATTTCTCTTGGAGGAGGAAGATTTGAAAAGGTGAACAGGATTGGCAGAGAGAGAGAGAGAGAGAGAGAGAGAGAGAGAGAGAGCGCTGTGAATTGAGATAAGCAAAACACTTCAGATCATTTACCATTGCTGTGGAGAAAGTTTTTTAGATTATGTTGAATTTGGAAGTTGAATTGTTTTAGATTATGTTCAATTTGGAAGTTTTGTATTTTGGAAGAGGGAGTGAATACTCTGAAGGGGAATGGATACCCCTGAGGAAAGTGAGTGCCCTGGAAGGAAGTGAATACCCCAGAGGGGACCGAGTACTCCCGAGAGAAGTGAATACCCCAAAGGGAAGTGAGTACTGGATTCATCCTGGGAGAAGAGATCTGGAGAGCCAGGGCAGCCCCGGAGCTATTCACGGTTCCCCGGAGGCTGGGGCGGCCAGAGTGGCAAGTGGTCTTAGGGTGTCCCCTAAGAAGCCAGGCTGTGATTACCTGGTGACCGGGGAGACGTCTCACCCAGCACTGAAACTTTTTGGAGAACCAGCAGAAATAGAGAGGAATCCATAAAGGAGGAAGAGGGAGAGTCACCCACTAACTGAAGCCCAGTGCTGGATGTGATGTCCGGCAATGGAGGTGATCCTTGTTACAGCTGCCCGGAAAGGGGAAGGGAGGAAACATAGGGAGGAAAGGTTGATCAATATCTGTAGGTTAGTCCAGTGCTGGAGAAGATGAGAGAAATAGGGGGAACGGCACTGGGAACAGGGAGTCCACTCGGGATCTGGAAGTAGGCCCGGGTCTAGTTTGTGCTGCTTGCTGCTTTCCGGGTTGCACGAGAAAACTTACTCATTAGAACCCAATCACCGTTCTGAGTTTTGGCACCAAAATTTTAGGTTTTGAAAAGAAGGTGAGAGTGAAAGAAAAACACATAGAGAGGGGGCGGCTCAAACAGCAACACAGGTATATTGCAGACACCTGTGGGAGTCGGGGACCCGCTTAATGCCAGAGCCCACCACTGCTTACAGGCTGGGGTACTTACAGGTAGGGATGGGAGGGATCTGAGCAGTATGGCTTGCTGCCCAGCAGGATATTGATAAGATGTTCTTATGACCAGGTGGTTTGGCCCTTTTTCTGGTGGAATATCATTGTGGTGTTCCTTAGAGCTTTGCCAACCAAGATGTGATGGGGATGTTTCTTTAGTTGAGCCTTTGTCTGCCCTGTGCTCAGATGGTTAGGCAGGATGATTCTCACAGCCTGAACACCCATGGAATGTTTCACTTTGACCAAGGTCTGCAAAATCGCAAAGAGCTTACAAAATGGTGCAGTTTGAACTAACACAGATGACCCTAGCCATGCTCCTCTTCTTCTTCCCCATAGATCCCTACCCTATGATTCCACCTTGTTCTTCTCTGGCATAAACCCCTTTCTCAATCTGCGTCTCTTCTCATAAACCACCGCCCTGCCACCACTGCTATTCAGCCTCTACCCTATTCACCAAAAATAACGTTTTCCTGGCCTCTCCCTGTTTTCTTGCCAGACGCTGGAGACACTGAACAGAGCTTTAGCCTCTGAACAAAGTTTGAAGAAGACCAAAAAATCACAATATCCAACAATATTAGTGTTTTACTACAGGAACCATAAGAAAATAAATTCAAATCAAATAGAGAATGACCAGTCCCGAGACAACTCCATCAATCCAATCCAAGATGAGGAGGACAAAGACCTAGACCCATGTGAAGGAACTTCACAGAAGGACGAAGACCTAGACTCATGGGAAGGATATTCACAAGAGGATGAAGACCTAGATGACCCAGCTGAAGGATGTTCACAGGAGGCCGATGACATCGACTCATGTGAAGGATATTCACAAGAGGATGAAGACCTCAACTCATGTGAAGGATATTCACAGAAGGACGAAGACCTCGACCCATGGGAAGGATCTTCACAGAAGGAAGAAGACCTCGACTCATGTGAAGGATCTTCACAGAAGGAAGAAGACCTCGACCCATGGGAAGGATCTTCACAGAAGGACGAAGATCTTGACTCATGGGAAGGATCCTCACAGAAGGAAGAAGACCTCGACCCATGGGAAGGATCTTCACAGAAGGACGAAGATCTTGACTCATGGGAAGGATCTTCACAGAAGGACGAAGACCTCGACTCATGTGAAGGATCTTCACAGAAGGACGAAGACCTCAACTCATGTGAAGGATTTTCACACAAGGATGAAGACCTCGACCCATGGGAAGGATCTTCACAGAAGGACGAAGACCTCGACTCATGTGAAGGATCTTCACAGAAGGACGAAGACCTCGACCCATGGGAAGGATCTTCACAGAAGGACGAAGAGCTCGACTCATATGAAGGATCTTCACAGAAGGATGAAGACCTCGACCCATGGGAAGGATCTTCACAGGAGGGTGGGCAGGATTAGTCCACACGTGGAGAAACCAAATTGGACAAGGAATAATAACAATAAAATAAATTTTGAGGAGCTGATGACTGAGTATCTCTCTGCCTGTTTTCTGATGGTGAGGAAGAAGTGAAGGGGAGAGGTAGGCATTCGAGAAGAGAGGGATATGAGGTCCTGTAGGGTTGATGGGCAGACCCACAGGTGAAGCAGACATTCTAAATAAGGACTTGGGGAAGGACTGATTCCTGGAGACAAATTTTTTCTTAAAATTTTATCCCACGGAGACAAAGAAGAGGCTTTGGTGTTTCTTGGAACATGTACATATTTAGAAGGGCACATAAAAAGAGCTTCATTGTATGTAGGTGACCGTGACACTCTTTCCAAAATGAAGACATCGAAATCATCACCTCCAGGGCATATACCTCATGGTAGTGTGTTTTCTAAGTCACCCAATTCTTTGAGCAACTGAACACCCTCAAAAAGACCAAGAACCTCACCCTACAGAAAGTAAAACAGCACACCACACACACTAAAATGATGGTGTTTGCAGGACATGGTCCCAATACTAGGGCACTTCTTTGTTAAGAAACTCTAGGTGGAGCGGGAGCCTACCCAATGTGGGACACTGGGAGTGGCCATTGTCTACTGCAGGCAATAAACAAAAGCATAGTCTACAGAGAATTTGAACACAATCATACAAGTAAAAGTTGTTATTTTTATTAAAACTTCCATACACCAGTATTTCCATAGAATGCCAGTGATTAAGGATTGCATGTTCTTCACATGTACCACAAAACCTAAAATGCAATTTAAAAAAAAAAAGAAAAAAAAAAGGAATTCTTCAATGGAAAAAAATACTGTTTTTATTGGAGGGAATACAGTAGAGTGGTTTCGGCATCAAGTGTAGAGGGCTGAGGTACATTCCTTGGGTTAATTGCTCAAGACTCGCTCCTGTTTATTTACTCATCCACTCTCCTTTACTTCCATGACCCAGCTTTATTTCTCTTGTCTACATTGGCAATCGCTGTAATGTGTTAATGTGCATCATTTTCTATGTATGAGTGTTAATACATGTTTCATATGGTTTGTGGACATTTGTTTTCAATTTATGCATCCATTGTCAATACTTAATCTTTCACTGAGCCCTGTTTTTAAGATGCATCTATGTATGTCTAATCTGTTTTTCCTTTGAAAATGGGTACAATTTTGTATTGTGTAGATTTTTGAAAGACATTTTGATATTTAATATTTGCACTTACTTTGTGGTCCATGTTTTAATTTATACCTTAGTATTACATTTTCTTTCAAGTGACTGCTTATAGTATCACGTGTTTAATTTTGACATCCACATGTTCAATGTTAGTACATAGAAGTGTGATAGATTTTTTTATTTCTATTTTTTATTGCTATTTTGAAGAAATTTTTTTGTCTATATTTGAGGTTTAAAACATGATATTATGGGATAGATAAACTAAAATGGTTACTATGGTAAAGCAGATTAGCGTATCTCCTTAGTTTCTAAGTGTGTGCCAAGAGCAGGTAAATATACTGATTTAATAAAATTCATGACAAAATTTCATCAGTTTTAGTCCCGCTGTGCATATAGATATCTACACATGTTCATCCTACATATCTGCTATTTTGTATCCTTTGAGCGACATCTCCCCATTTCTTCTCCCAACCCCAATGCTTTATTCTCTACCTTGTCTATTTTAGCCCGCTATTTATATAGTCCACATATAAGATCATCAAAATAATTTTTTTTTCTGTCTGGATTATTTACCTTAGTGTGATGTCCTCCAGGTTTATCCATATTGTGCCAAATGCCAAGATCTTTTTTTAAGGCTTGGTAACATTTAGCTCTGTAGAGCTATAACACACACACACACACACACACACACACACACACACATCACATGTTAAAATCTATTCAACCATTGAAGGGCATTTAAGTTGTTTCAATATCGTGGCTATTGGGAATGAGCATGAGCATTAGCATGCAGACATTTTTATGAGTCTGTGATTTTTATCTATTTCGAGTTTATACCCCAAAGAAATATTAGTGGATCATATGGCAGTTAAATTTTCATTTCTTTAGAAACCTCCATACTGTTTTATGTAATGGTTATACCAATCTACATTTCCAACAACAGTGTACTAGGGTTCTTTTTCCTTCAAACTTTTGGCAAGTATGAAGTAATATAGTGGTTTTAATAGGCATTTATCTTATGACTAATGATGTTGAACATCTTTTAATGTATCTGTAAGCATGCCATTGGAAGAGATCATATGGAGAGATACCACACTGTTTCTTTTTTTGAGTTTCCTCCAATGATAAATTCTTGCAACACTATAGTATAACATCACAACCGATAAACTGGCATTAATACAATCCATCTATTCAGATTTCACCAATTTTACATGTGCTCATTTATGTGTGTCTGTGTGTGTGTTTAGTTACATTCAATTTTATCATATGACTACATTCAAGGGACAACCACCATAATAATAATACAGAAGAGTTTCATCAACACAAGGATCTCGCACTTTTCCTGTGATAGCCACACCCAACTGTCCTCTCAAATTCATCATCCCTAGTGACCACTATTCTCAGCCTATATAATTTTGTTATTTTGAGAGTGTTATATAAATGGGATGATTTGAACTGGAGACAGATGATTTAGGATATCTGGTGGGGGAAATTTCTAAGCAGCAAAGCATTCAAGATGTAACCTGGATTTTTCTGAAAGCATTCAGTTATATGCATTCACTAAGAGATGGTTTGCTATTGGAACATACATTTGATAGGGAAGCAGAGCATAAAAGTTTGAAAAATTTGCAGCCTGATGATGTGATAAAGACAAAGCATCATTTTTGGTGGAGAAATTTAGCAGACTGCAGAAATGTGCATAAATAATGAGAAGCCAAATGTTAATTATGAAGATAATGGGGAAAATGTCTTTGGGGCATGTCTGAGATCTTGGCTGCAGCACCTCCCATCACAGGCAAGGAAGCCTAGGAGAAAAAAATACTTTCACTGGGCCCAGGGCCCCTGCTGCTCTCTGTAGCGTCTGGACATGGCAACCTGCATTCCAGTTGCTTCAGCAACAGTTGTGGCTAAAAGGGTGGCTTCCACATGGTTGGTGTTGGGCTTGTGGTGCACAAAAGTCAAGAGTTGAGGTTTGGGAACATGGATTTTAGAGGATGTATCAAAGTACCTGGATGTCCAGGCAGAAGTCTGCTGCATTCTTTATAAAATTATAAAATTTCTGAGGCTTTGCCAGCCATGCAGAACTGTGAGTCAATAAAATCTCCGTTGTTCATAAATTACCCAGGCTATAGTAGTATCTTTATGGGGGTGATAAAATGTACTAATACAAATATGTAACTGAGAACCTAGTTCAGATCAGTTGTGTACACTGGGAAAACAAAAATCTACACACGGGATAAATAAAAACTAGAATTAGATCTTTTTCCTGGATGTATAGCTCTATTTTTATCATTTGGATTACCCTTATGCAGTCTCAACTTACCTAAGTATGCTAGGCATTTCTAACAAGAATATCATGTATATCTGCTTACAAAAGAGATAACTTAAGCATTGATATCCATGATTAAAATTGTAATTAAATTAATTATGAAACACATGAGAGGGAATCTAAATGTAGCTATTTCTGGATTAAACAGGCAATGCATATACTTTAGAAACATAACCATGTTCTTTGATCTGTATCTTAGAGTCAGTAAAATATATTAATACTGATACCTTAACAATAATGCATTATTTTGTGTAGTCATATAAAAATAGATGACTGCCAACTGGGAACACACTATCACAAATAGGAAAATCTCTCACCTGGCTTTCTAGTATATTCATAATTACCCTCCATTTTCTTTCTTGATCTTTCTAGAAGGTTCTTTTCACTACTCCAGTAAAGAGTTTTAAGACTTTCATGGAGTAATGACTTCTCCTACACCCCATTCCTTTGACTTCCAGCTTACCCAAACATAGCTTACAAAAACACTATAGGAGTGAGAAGAAGCGAAGAATGTTGCAGTTAATGGCATGCACTTTGTTATCAGTGACTATTTTTGTGATTTGGGGCAAGTAATATAGCCCCCTATATGCTTCACTTTCCCTACCTCATAGAGTTAACAGGTATTATGTAGAATCTTTAAAAATCAACAAATAAGTCTTTCTAGGCTTGGCACCGACATTACCACCTCCAAGAATCTTTCCATAATTTTGTTCTCACAAAACCAGGTTACCTGTCCCTTCCCTTTAAAATCCTCCTCCATGTGCTCTGGCTTCTCATTATATTCATCACACTATAATGTCATTTTCAGTTGTTAGGATTTCCTCATTGAAGTGATCTGCAGTGAAGATGTTCTATAGCTAATAAATTCAAGTTTCCTTTTGGCAGGAACTTTATCTTTTTTCCATCTATCAGATCCCCAGTGTCTAGGATAGTATCAAGTGCAGAAACAGGTAACTAAGAAAATTGTTGAATGAATTGTCTAAATTTTTCATCTGTTAAGATTTTTACTCCTTTTTATGGCCACCGATTATAGTACTTCACTTTGTAGATACACAATGATAATAACATTAATAATAATAACAATAATTAATATACTGGTCACGAACTGCCTTAGTCTGTTTGGTGGTGATACAACTGAATATCTATGATGGAGTAATTTATAAGGACAAGAATATTTATCCCACAGTTCTGGAAGCTAGGAAGTTAAAGGTCAATTTATCAGGATCTTTTGAAGGTCTTGCTCTATCCTCCCATGGTGAAAGTGAAATTTCCTGTATTTGCTGATGACATAATCTTACATTAAAAAAAACCCTGAAAGTCCTTAGAAGAAATCTACTAGAATTCGTAAATGAATTGAGTAATGTTTCAGAATACAAAATCAACATTAAAAATTAGTAACATTTCTATGTATTAGTAACAAATAATCTCAAATATATTATAAAATAATATGATTTAGAATAATAACAAAAAAATTAAATAGGTGTAAATTCCACTAAAGAGGTAAAATACCTGGATAGCTGTTAAACAATGATATAAGAACTTTAAAAGACACAAATCAATGGAAACTTTTTTCATGTTCATAAATACAATGAAAATGTCCATATTACTCAAAGCAATCTAAAGTCTTACTGTAATCCCTATCAAAGTGCCAATGCTGTTTTTAACATGAATGAAAGAGAAATGTATTAAAATTTTTTGGGTATTGCTTTTCTGGCTAAAAACCTCTGTGGCTAGTGGTGCCTTTGCCCAAGGTCTTGTCCTGTGTTCAGGAAGAATGAGGTATACACCTAAGTAGAGGTTGAGCAAGATGAAGAGGAGCTTTATTCAGTGTTAGAACAACTCAGAGAAGACCTGCAGTGAATCGCTCCTCTCTGTAGTCAGGTCATCCTGGTATCTCTGCAACTTTCAGCAGAGAGGAGGCCCTGGAGTGGGTAGCACCTCTCTGCAACTGATTGTCATGACATCTGCTGCTACCAGCAGAGAACAGGCCTTTGAGAGGGTGGCTCCTCTCTGCAAGCATGTCATCCCAACATCTGTAGCTCTTAGCAGATAGAAGGGCCTAGAGGGGGTAGCCCCTCTCTCCAGCTGGTTGCCTTGATGTATGCTCTGCTCTGGCTAAGTCTGGGGTTTTTATGGTCTTCAGAGAGAGAAACTGTATACTGATTTGTCCATGGACAACCATGGGCGGGCTCAAGAAAATATACCATGCATTACCCCTCTGGTCGACAGAACTGGCAGAGGAGCCCACAGGCTACAGGACTTTCCTAGCCTGAAGGTGGGACTTCCCTGGGAACCTCCCCTCTTCCACCGAGAGTCTGTCTGCCTCCCACCGCCATTCATGGTGCCCAGACTGTTTGTTCCAACTGGCACCTGCAGACCAACACTGTGCTGCGCCTCCCTCACTGCCTCAGCATCCCTCCTATATTTGTCAGTACCCAAAATCCAGAGGGAGACAAGGTCACCGGGTCCTAAAGTGTGAGCACCTCCCCAAGCATGCACTCACCCAGCCAGGCTGCAATAGCATCCAAGCTCAGCCCCAACTTTGTTCCAAGATCAGAGTGGGCTTTCATAGTGAGGAGAGGCCATTCAACAAGAACAGACACTTGTGAGCCAGTGAGGGGTAAGGAGAACTTCCCAGGTCCCCAAGAGTACAGAGAATCCTGTGTCTGCAGTCAGGCTTGAATGGCTGAAGCTGCACCCAGGAACCTCTCACCCAGCCAACTTGAAAGGGATGGGGCTCCCACTTGTCCCCAGTTCCTGCAGGCTCTGTGGAGTGTGCATGCTCACCCACACCTCTGATACTTGAGCAGTTGCTGGCAATGGGGAGAAGTCATCAGCGAGAGAAGGCACCTCTGAGCGTGCTGGGTAGAAGACCCTCCCAGGCTCCCAACAGCACAGAGACACCCAAATCTGGAGCTGCAGAGAAGCTCCTGCCTGCTCTGTGAAGTAAGAGGTCCAGGCCCATGGGAACAGGGCTCCTGCCTGCTTAATGGAGTGTATAGCCCTGGCTGCACCTCCCTTTTGCTGTGGCATCTTGGCAATGGCCACTCTAGATGGGCTGCTGCTGCCATCAAAAATACTTCAATTCCTATGGAAGCAAAAGAGACTCTACATAGCCAAAACAGTCTTGAGCAGAAAAGCAATGCCAAAGGCATCATACTCCTTGACTTAAACATACTTTATAACGCCACAGTAACGAATGCCGCATGGTCCTGTTACAAAGACAGACAGACAGATAGAGGAGTGGAACAAAATAGAAAACCCCAAACAAAACTAAACTATTTATGGTCAACTGATTTTGACAAAGGTACCAAGAACATACAATGGGGAAAGAAGAGCCTCTTCCATAAATGGTACTGAGAAACCTGGATACACACAGGCAGCATGATGAAATTACACCTTTTTCTCCCACCATATACAAAACTAAATAAAAAATAAAGATTTTTAAAATTTTTATTATAAGTTCAGGGTCACATATGCAGAATGGGTATGTTTGTTACATAGGCAAACATATGTCATTGGGGATATTTATACAGATTATTTTATTACCCAGATATTAAGCCTAGTATCCATTAGTTAGTCTTCCTGATCCTCTCCCTTCTTTTACCTTCCATGCCTCATTAGAGTCCCCTCTTTGTGTCCCTCTGCTCTTTCCTCTCTGTGTGTCCATATGTTCTCATTTTTTGGCGCCCAATTATAGGTGAGAACATGCTGTGTTTGGTTTACTGTTCCTGCTCTAGTTTGCTAAGAACGATTGCCTCCAGCTCTATCTATGTCCCTGCAAAGTACATGATCAAAGACAGAATGACAGAAATACCATTCAATCCAGCAATCTTCTCATTGGGCATATAACCAAGCGAATATAACTCACTCTATTATAAAGGCACAAACGTGTATTTTCATTGCGGCATAACTGACAACATCGAAGACATGAAATCAACATAAATGCCCATCAATGATAGACTGGATAAAGAAAAAACAAAGTGCATACATACACCATAGAATACTACACAGCCATAAAAAATGAATACTTAAACAGAATACATGAAACTCTAAAACTACTTCTAAAAAAGCATAAGGAAATAGCTCCATGCCATTGCTCTTGGCAAGACTGTTTGGATATAACCCGAAAACAAAAGCAATGAAAACAAAAGTAGACCAATAGAACGGCATTAAACTGAAATGCCTTACACACCAAAAAGA
>NW_016107808.1:167250-179330 GCF_001604975.1 Cebus imitator | reverse complement strand
ACAATAAAACAGCCATATCTCATGAGTACTCGCTCAGCACTGCAATGAAAACATCAAGCCATAAGTAATATGACCCCATGATCCAGGCCTTATATTCAATGTTGGGGATTACATTTCATCATGAGATTAGGGTGGGAACACATGTCCAAACTATATCATTCTGCCCCTGGCCCCTCCCAAATGTCATGTCCTTCTTACATTGCAAAACATAATTACGCCTTTTCAACTTTTCCCCAAATTTTAACTCATTCTCTCATTAACTCCATAGTCCAAAGTTCCATTAGAGATGAAACAAATCTCTTCAACCTATAAGCCTATAAAATCAAAACAAGTTATTCACTTCTAAGATACAATGGGGGTGCGGGCATTGAGTAAACATTGACATTCCCAAAGGGATAAATCCACCAAAAGAAAGAGTTTAGAGGCACTATGACAATTCAAAACCCAGCAGCGCAGCAGTCATTACATCTTACAGCCTCAAAATAGTGCTTGAGTCCATGTCCCACATCCAGGGCATACTAATGCAAGGGGCCAGCTCCCAAAGTCTTAGGCAGCTCCAGTTCAGCCCCTGTGTATCTGCAGAGTACAGCTCCTATGGCTGCTCTTATGGGTTGTAGTGGTGTGGCTATGGCTTGACCCAGGGTGCAAGCTGCTAGTGGATCTACCCATTCTAGAGTCTTAAGGATGGTAGTTTTCTTCTCACAGCTCCACTAGGCAGTGTTCCAGTGGTGACTCTGTTTGGGGCTTCCAACCCCACATTTCCCCTCCAACTGTCCTGGTAGAGGTTCTTTGTGAGGTCTCCACCCTTACAGCAGTGTTCTCCCAGGACATCCAGGCTTTTTTGTACATCCTCTGAAATCTAGAGGGAGGCTGCCAAGCCTCATTCACTCTTAAACTCTGTGTACCTGTAGGCTTAGCACTATGTGGAAGGCATAATGGCTTATGGCTTGTATCCTCTGAAGCAGTGGCCTAAGCTGTACCTCGGCCCCTTTGAGCCATGAATAAAGCCAGAGTGTATGGAATGTGGGAAGCAATGTTCTAAGGTTGCCCAGGGTAGCATCACCGTAGGCCTGGCTCCTGAAACCATTTATTCCATGTAGGCCGCGGGGCCTGTGATGGGAGGGGATGCTGCAAAGGTCTCTGAAATGACTCCTAGGCCTTTCTCCTATTGTGTTGGATATTAGCACTTGGTTCTCTATTGGTTATGTAGATTTCTCTAGCAAGTGGTTTCTCCACACCCTGCTTAAATTCCTCTTCTGAATAAACTTTTTCTTTCTCCAACATGTGGACAGTCTTCAAATTTTCCCTACTTTCATGCTCTACTTTCTTTTAAAATATAAACTCCAACTTTAAGTCATTCCTTTGCTTCCACATGTGAGTTGGGTCATTAGAAGCAGCCAGGCCACATCTTGAACACATTGCTGCTTAGAAATTTCTTTTGTCAGATACCGTAAATCATCACTCCCATGTTCAGACTTCTACATATCTGTAGAGCCTGAACAGAATGCATACAAGCTCTTTGCTAAGGAATAATATCTGTCAGTTTTGCTCCAATTCCCAATAAATTCCTCAGTTCCATCTGAGGCCTCATCAGCCTGAACTTCACTGTCCATATCAATATCACAATTTTGGTCACAACCATTTAACCAGTGTCTATGAAATCTCAAACTTTCTTTTGACACCTCCAAACTCTTCCAACTTCTGCCTGTTACCTAGTTCCAAAGCCACTTTCATGCTTTCAGGTGTCTATACCCTCAACCATCTCCTCAGCATAAATTTTCCGTATTTGGCCATTCTTGCATTTCCATGAAGAAATATCTGAGACTGTGTAATTTATAAGAAAAGTAGTTTAATTGGCTGATGTTTTCACAGGTTATACAGGAAGCATTGTGCTGGTATCTGCTTCTTGAGAGCTCCCAGCAAGCTTTCTTTCCTGGTGGAAGGCAAAGGGGGAGCAGGCATCTCACGCTTTGGGAGCAGTAGTAAAAGAGTGGGATGGAAGGTGCCGCACAGTTAAACAACCAGATTTCATGAGTACTCACTCACTACTGCAAGGACAGTGTCAAGCCATAAGGGATCTGTCCTCAAGGCCAAACACATCTCACCAGGTCCCACCTCAAACACTGGTGATTTTATTTCAACAAGAGATTTGGTCAGGAACAAATATCCAAACTATATCAACACCCCTCCCTCCATCCCACCCTTCCAAGTCTTTGATGTTTATTACTCCACTCTCTATGTCCATATACATGTGCACACATTATTTAGCTACTACTTATGAATTAGATGATAGGTATCTTGATTTTGTTTCTGATTTATTTCATTTAAGAGAATGGTTTCAAGTTTCATCCATGTTGCTGTAAAAGACATGATTTCATTATTTTTATGGCTGAATAGTATTCCAAGATATACATACACTATATTTTCTTTATGCAATTATCTACTGATGGACATTTGGGCTGATTTTATATATTATCATGAATACTGCTGCAATAAACCTATGAGTTCAGGTATATTTTTATATAATGATTTATTTTCCTTTGGGTAGGTACCCCATAGTGGGATAACTTAATCGAATGAGTAGTCCAATTATTAGTTCTTTGAGAAGTCTCCGTACTGTTTTCCATCGAGCTTGTGCTAGTTTACAGTACAATGAACAGTGTATAAGCATTCCCTTTTCTCCACGATCTCACCAACATCTGTTATCTCTTCTTAATAATAACCATATTGACTAGAGTAAATGCATATCTAATTGTGGTTTTAATTTTCATTTCTCTGATGATTAACCATGTTAAGCCTTTTTGCTGTAATTTGTGACTACATGGATGAATATGGTGACCATTACAATAAGTGAAATAATCCAGGCATGGAAATACAAATATCACATGATCTTGCTTCTGTGTAAAATCTAATAAGGTTGAACTCATAGAAATAGAGTGTGGAACAGTGGTTGTTAGAGGCTGGGGATGGCTTTAAGAGGGAGAGAATGGGGAGATTTTGGCCAATGAATACAAAGTTTCAGGTAGACAGGAGGAATAGGTTTTGAAATCCATTGCACAGCACTGTGATTATAGTCAATAGTAATGTATTATATATTTGAAAATAACAAAGTAACCATAAAAATGTCTCAACATAAAAAATAGTAGGTAAGAGATGTGATCAATGTGATAGCTTTTTAAATTATAACACTTTGCATACATATATCAAACATCACATTGTGCCCCCAGATGCATACATTAATAATTATGATTTATCAGTTAATCATAATATTAATAATATTTTTAAAAGTCAAAACCATAGTGATAGAAACTAGTTCAGTGGTTGGTATGGTCCAGCAGGGGTATGACAGGAAATTAACAGACATAAGGGAAATTTGGGGGCTGATGAAAATGTTCTCTGTCATAACTGTGGTGAGTGGCTACATGATATTTGTCAAGGGCCATCAAATTGTATACACTAACAATAGGTAAATGTTACTGAAGGTAAAGTATACCTTAATAAATCTGACTTTTAAGAAAGAAAGAATCAAGAACAGAGAGGATAAGGAAATTAAAGATTGAAATCTAAGTGGATAAACTTCTATGGGATATAGAGATAGCAGAAAGGAGTCTGGAAGAATACCCTGGACTATGGTTTAGAGATTCACAGTAACTTCTTATGTGGTGCCATTGATTTCTGGTAAAAACATTTTAGAAGCAGTTTTCAGGGCTGACAGAATGGTGAGACAGAGCCATAGTATCTGCACAACACAGGGGAAATATTTGCAGTTTCAACCATCTCTGAATCCCTGTGATGCATATACTCTGGCAGATATGTATGGCCACCAGATGATTCTCAGTACTCTCTCAATATTATACAGTTTTAATTATTTTAACTAAGGACATTTAATCAATATGTATCATAATCTAATGTTTATACATTCACATCATTTTTTACAAATCTATATGCAAGGCTGAAAATATTTTTCTCTTTATTTGTGTTCTGATTTGGGAGTTGAGAAAAATAGTAACGTGTTTCCATGCTCTGGTAATTCTATGGTAAGGTATTTCTTAATCTCCTTGATGAAAACTGCTTGAACATATTTAGGAGATCTCCCATACAGCACACTAGGAAATTTACAAGAATCATCTTATGATTCATGATTGAATTAACTTACAGTCGATGATTGGATCATCTTATAATCATCATCAAATAGCTTTGAAGTATATCTTATCTTGACAAATGAATAAATTGAGGCTATTAAATATTAAATAACTTTTGTATGGCTATACAGATACTAAGTGCTCAAGCTGTATGTATTTGACACCTCAGTTTGTGCTCTTCCTACCTTGCCCTTGAGCCTTTATGTGAGGCTAAGAGAAGGCTGGGTGACTTTATAAAAATTCCCACAGTACTACCCGAGTATTTCAGGAGATAAAAAGACTTTATCAATTATTTAGTCTAATTTCTGTTTTTTACAGATGAGGTACTTAAATTGGAGAGTGTATTAGCAACTTAGCCAAGGTCATAGGGGCATATATTAAAACAGCTCACTTAGAACCTAGATCTAGTAACTTCCAATGAGATATATTTTTTTCTATTTCTGTCTAGGACCACTCAACAAAATGCTGATCAGACCAAGGAAATAAGCTGGACTCTAATACAGCCACGGAGCTGCTCCTCTTGTTAAAACAAAAAAAAGTATATGTATATATGTGTATATGTGTGTGTGTGTGTGTGTGTGTGTGTGTGTGTGTGTGTGTGTCTGCTCACCATGGAAGTAATGTTGGAAAATACAACCAAATTCATAATGTAAAAAGAATTTCTATATTCATAATCTGCTAAGCATATGTCAATGAAGCTATCTTTACCATGAAACCATCTCTATCCACCTAATAATTTTACAAAAAGGAATATCTTACAAGGATCCCAAAGCTGAAATGAAACTAGCTGCTAAAAAATGATAAACTTTCTTCTAACAAATTACCTACAGAATCCCCCAGAGAAACTTTTTATCATAATCTAATCTCTAAAAAATAGGAAATTTTTTGTGAGGATCAGTGTCATAAACAAGACATTTATTAACTCTTACCATGAGCTACACACTGTTCTAAGGTCTTTACACATATTACATTTTTTATCTTCAACATGATTCTATGAAGCCAACATTATTATGCTAATGTTACAATTGAGGAAACTGAGGTGAAGGCAATTTAAGTAGCTTGCCCAAAGTCATACAATGATAAGAGATGGAGAGCCAGGCAGGGACTTTAGATTTTGCATTCCTACCCACCACACCACACCTGAAGTCTTTTGATACATTTATAGTATGTTTGAAGGGAGGTTCAACTCAATTTTAAAATCAGTTATAACCAGTTAAATCTATTCTGAAATACTTCCCTTTCAGTCAGGTTTCCAGGTTTCCTGTGGATATAATTAATATTATTAATAGGTAGTAGCTTGTGGAACGAGCTCCCGTAGAAGCAAAAGGCAAGACGTGAAAGTTAAAAAAGACTTTTATTTGATTTCTGTATCTCTCACTTACTGAGCAATTTATTTAATTGTCTTAGCCTCAGTTCTTTAGCGACAAAACCAACATAATTTTATTGGCTTTAGGATTTCTGTGTATGCCATTCAGAGTGCTAGTATGATTCACCCTCAAAAGGAGTGATTGGAAAGTTTCAGTGAAGATATTATTCATAAGACGTGGGAAACCAGCAAGGCTTCTGATCAATAGTGAGGAGCCATTATCACTCCTAAGCTTGAAGGATCAAAGAAAAGGAGTTACGTGGCCGGGCGCGGTGGCTCAAGCCTGTAATCCCAGCACTTTGGGTGGCCGAGGAGGGTGGATCACGAGGTCAAGAGATCGAGACCATCCTGGTCAACACGGTGAAACCTCGTCTCTACTAAAAATACAAAAAATCAGCTGGGCATGGTGGTGCGTGCCTGTAATCCCAGCTACTCAGGAGGCTGAGGCAGGAGAATTGCCTGAACCCAGGAGGCGGAGGTTGCGGTGAGCCGAGATCGCGCCATTGCACTCCAGCCTGGGTAACAAGAGCGAAACTCCGTCTCAAAAAAAAAAAAAGAAAAGGAGTTACAAGAACCTAAAGAAATTGTCTTTCACTGTGAACAACATAGGCTGTCTAAGTGGAGCTGGCAGCATTAGTTGATGGACACCCACAAGTTCTTGGTAAACATATGGGAGGAACCCAGGAGAAGAGATTTCTGCCCTTCTCTCCTCTCTTGCTACAATCTCCTGCATCTTTTTCACTCAACCCAGCAGAAGCCAAAGGGAAAGGGAACCAAGCTGTTGCATCCAATACAAATCAGTCCCCTGGGGTAGCGGGAAAAGAAAGGTGAAGAAAGGATCCACAGGACACACACTGATGACATTGTACCATGAACATTACACGTGAAAAAGCTGTAATGAAGCATGGGCTTAATAATTATTAATTTATTTTTTTCCTTTAGTGGTCTTTTGTTTCTGCAGCTCTTCATTGCATCCTATTCTTTCAGTAAAATTGGCTTTCCTTTAATAAAAACACGAATCCCACGATAGTAAGAGGGATGCGTGTAAAAATATTTCAGTGCTTGAGACTTTCATTTTTAGGGAGCGATTCTATAGCATAGCGGTTTAAACAAAAGGATTCAGAATGAGAGTGACTGAGTCTGAATTACAGTTCACTTACTAGCTGTGACCTTGGGTAGGAGCTTGCTGAGTCTCAGTTCTTATTTCTGCATAAATGGAGCATTATACTAATAGTGACTCAACAGGGTGTGTACATTATATAGTGACTATAAAAAAAGATGAGCCTGTATGCAAGACTTAACTGTTATTATTCCATGTGGTCTTCTTAATATTGACAATCAGGTAATCCACCCACTGCCTTCATGATTGAACCTCCTTTTGGGTCGGTATGTGTCCTAGTCTGGGCCAGTCTGACATTTTCTCTTGAGGAGTTGAATTCTGCACTGAATGGTACAGGATTAAAACAAACTGTTGATGCTGAAGTCACTCTAACGGCAAGGCCCTTAAGAAACTGCCAATTATTTCTCTCTGTTCAATCCCTGGAATAATCCTGGTTTTATATTTCCAGATTGGTCACTTATTCCTTTGATATTTAAAAAAATATTTACTTTTTATATTTTAAACAACTTTATGGAGGTATAATTCTCATGTACTAAAATTCACCCATTAAAGGTAAAAAATTTAATGTTTTTTAGTACATTCATAGAGTTGTGCAACCATTGCCACAGGCTAATTTTGGAACACTTTCATCATTCTCAAAAGAAATACCTTACCTTCTTTGGTACTCACCCCTCATTTCCTTCAACCACCTCTCTCTAGCACGTCACCTTAATCTAGATTCTGTTCCTACAGATTTTAGACAAGAAAAAGCAATGATAAAATGGCAATTTTTTTTTTTTTTTTTTTGAGCGGGAGTCTCTCTCTGTCACCAGGCTGGAGTGCAGTGCTGCGATCTCAGCTCACTGCAATCTCCATGTCCCGGGTTCAAGCCATTCCCGTGCCTCAGCCTCTCGAGTAACTGGGATTACAGGCACATGCCACCACACCTGGCTAATTTTTTGTATTTTTAGTAGAGACGAGGTTTCACCTTGTTTGCCAGGATGGTCTTGATCTCTTGACCTCCTGATCCACCTGCCTCAGCCCCCTGAAGTGCTGGGATTACAGGTATGAGCCATCGCGCCTGGCTGAAAAGGTAATATTTTTAAAATATGGTGTTGTGACAACTAAAAGTCCACATGCAGAAGAATGAATTTTGACCCCTACCTCACAGACTATACAAAAATTAATTCAAAATGTTAAAATACCTAAATAAAGGAAGTAAAACTCTTAGAAGAAACATAAGTACACATTTTGTTCTTGTGATTTTTGAGTTGCCTACTAACCTTTCAAAAATTTTATCTTAGAGTTCAGGTTTCTCTAAAATTCTGTTTTGTTTTAGTGTTATTGTTGTTTGCTTGCAAGCGCAAGACTTACCATATAGCTCTCCACCCCTGACTCCCTTGTAGTTAGAATATCATACTACTGGTAGGAGTAATAGAATGTTTTCTTCCTAAAAAGCATCCCCACTACCACCCACATTTCCACCCCAGCTACACTAAGATGAATGTATGGCATTATTGAACTAGAACATGTTATCTCAGCTTACGTCTGATTAAATTTGAGAATACCATTATAGGTATCTTCACCTACCAAGTGGCAATTGACTATTTTCTTGGGTAAAATACAACACTGCCAAGAATATTCATGAAAATTTTTATTTTACAATTTGACTGTCAGATTCTTTTACTTTGCACATTGCCACAGCTGTTCATTAAATTGCATAAAAGAAATGCAAGAGTATTCTCAAAGTTGGATTATCTTGCTGAGAAAGTGAACAACAACTGCAGAACTCAAACAATAATACTAACAGTAACAAAACCTTCTGTTGTATAGGATAGAAAATGCACAGTTTCAACAATTTGCAGGGTTCCTTTTTTCTCTGAGCAAGTCAATTAAACCACATGCTTGGGAAAACATATTTCTGATATTCTAGACAAATTATTACAGATTTTTCACATGAGAAAAGTACAGATAAAAAAACAACAATGAGTGCACTGATATCCATCTAAGGAAGAGAATAAGCTTCCTGTTAAGTGTAGGCAATAAGACAGATAAGGATGTCAAGTAATATATCAACATATGTGGGGAAAAAAAAGAAGAGTATGTAAAAATAAGAACTAATTATCCCCTCTCCTGTTTTTTTCTCTTTCATCTTTTGCTGCTCCTTAACTGAATCGTTTTCTTCTGCCTAAGCATAAAATGTTAGTCTCTTGCTATCCAGTCCTACATCTATCCTTTACTATACATTCTTCTTGATGATTCCATTCACTCCTATGGCATCAATTATGATCCATTCCACATATGCGTAACTTCCACATGCATAACTCCAACTCAGACATTTCTTCTGAATTCTAGAAGAAGTCTCCATTTGTCTCCTGAACATGTCTACATGGGTACCCAAAAGGCATATCAAATTCAGCATGCCTGAAACTAAACTCATAATCTTCTTTCCCCGATGCTATTCTGGCAACTCCATCTCAAAATGGCACCACCATTCATCTATCTGCAAAAGTCAGAAACCTAAGGCTCATCCTTGATATTCCCATTTCATTCATATTTCACAGGTCATTCATTAGGTGGCAGAAGCACAATTTAAACCAATATATTAACTTTCAGTCTAGTACTACCTCACTATTCCACAGAGTAATAAGGACCCCAGAGTCTAATAAGCAAACATTTAATAGATTTAATCTCATCAGACCTATTTTCTCTACATTTAGTCATCAGTATTTGTTCATAATGCATTCCCAGGGGGAGGGTAAGGGAACATGTACTAAATTAGAATTGTGAAACCTGGGCAATATTCCCAGAGAGCTAATTTTAAAATGTTAAAAGTTCTTAATCACTTATCACTTTGAAATTTAATTGTTTATTATAATGTTGTGGGATACTGAGATTTTTCCTAATTCTCCAGAATGAAAACCTCTAGCCTACAGCTGAGGACAAAGAGGCTCTAAGAACCCTATATTCTTAAGATACCTGCCAAAAATTTTCGCCAGACACTTTCCTAAGGACTCACTGAAATTACCAAGTGGTAGCACATATTGTACTAGTGCCTCCAATAATCATCCCAACATTTTCTCTTCCTCTAACTTAGTATATTTTTAAAAACTGCAGAATGGAGAGCAAAATAATCAAAGTCAAGGACAATTGTTGCAGGAGTGACCAGGCTTGTGTTCAGGTATCACCCAACCAGAATGTACTCTTGCCTTGGTGCTGAATCAGGATACTGGGGGCCTCTTGCAATGACAGATAGCACCTTCATATTTGCTGGAATGTAGAGTTGTGAGGCTGAATTGGATGCTTAAGAGAAGGACTGATGTGAGAGAGGGAGAGGGGGAGGTGATATAAAGTTAGTGGCTATTTGCCAATGAATAAAGAAGTATTTCAGTATTTGAAGAATGTTTCTCAAAGAAGGGAAGATATTGGCATTGGGATATCACTATTCTCCAGGGACTGTCCATGCACTGCAAGACATTTAATGTATCTTACTCTTGGAAATTAAATGCTGTTTCAGTCACTCCAAGACAATCAGTAATCCCTTCACACATTTTAAAAGGCTCCCTGAGTGGTACTGCACACCTTGTGACCCACTTCCACATCTACCGCACTAGGGAACTATACAACTGAATAAATCCACTGAGCTTTTGCAAATCTAAAACATGAGCCAATAAAGGAGGCTTCACTTTGATTCCTTTATTACAGAGAAATCTGATTGCCAAGAAGAGTTAACAGAGAAGAAGCAATAACAAACAATAACAAAAATCATCACAGCCAAGAAGTAAAGAGAGACTTGTTAATACATTCATTTGCTCCACTGTCTGTCCTCCTCAACACCCTGAAAGAATGAGGTCTTGAAGAATGAGGACAGAAGAAATATCTACTTCAGATCCTTCCCTGTCACACCTAAACTATCAGCATTTCAGTTTAAGTCTGTGATGTAGGGAAAGGAAGAGAAATGGAAGTTAAATAGAGTTAGAGACTGAAACTATAAATTGGATTGAATGTTATTGTTTTACTTTGCTTTTTATGTTTTTTTTTAAGCTTTAAGTCAGGGATTACATGTGCAGGTATCTTATACAGGTAAATATCATATCACAGGGGGTTGGTGTACAGATTATTTTGTCATCCAGGTAGTAAGCATAGTACCCAATGGGTAGTTTTTTGATTCTCACCCTCCTTCCACTCTCTATCCTCAAGTAGGCCTCAGGGTCTGTTGTTTCCTTCTTTGTGTCCATATGTACTCAATGTCTAGCACCCACCTATAAGTGAGAACATGCAGCACTTGAGTTTTTTTGTTAGTTTGCCCAGAGAAATGGTGTCCAGCTCCATTCATGTTTCTGCAAAGGACATGATCTCATTCTTTGTTGTGGGTGCATAGTATTCCATGGTGTATATGTACCACAGTTTCTTTATCCAGTTTACCTTTGATGGGCTTCTAGGTTAATTCTAAGTCTTTACTACTGTGAATAGTGCTGCAATAAATGTATTCATGAATGTGTATTTATGGTGGAATGATTTATACTTCTTTGAGTATATACCCAGTAATGAAATTGCTGGGTCAAATGGTAATTCTGTTTTAAATTCTTTAAGAAATTGCCAAACTGCTTTCTACAAAGGCTGAACTAACTTACATTTCTACCAGTAGTGTATAAGTGTCTTCTTTTTTCCACAGCCTCACCAGCATCCGTTGTTTTTTGACATTTTAATAATAGCCATCTGACTGGTATGAGATGGTGTCTCACTGTGGTGTTGACTTGCATTTCTCTATACGATCAGTGATGTTGAGCACTTTTTCTTATGTTTGTTGGCTGCATGCATGTCTTCCTTTGAAAAGTGTCTGTTCATGTCCTTTGCCTACTTTTTAATGGAATTGTTTGGTTTTTGCTTGTTAATTTGTTTAATTTACTTACAGATTCTGGATATTAGACCTTTGTCAGATACATAATTTCAAAATATTTTTCCCCAATCTTTAGGTTGTACATTTACTTTGTTGTTAGTTTCCTTTGCTATGCAGAAGCCCGTTAGTTTAATTAGATCTTATTTGTCAATTTTGGCTTTTGTTGCAATTACTTTTGGCTTCTTTGTCATGAAGTCTTTTCCAGGTCCTATGTCCAGAATGGTATTTCCTAGGCGATTTTCATAGCTTTTGGTTTTTAATTAGAATATTTAACCCATTTTGATCTATTTTTTGTATGTGACGTAAGAAATCGGTTCAGTTTTAACTCCCTGTTTATGGTCATCCAGTTATACCAGCATCATTTACTGAATATGGAGTGTTTTTTCCCATTGCTTGTTTTTGTCGATTTTATCAAAGATAAGATGATTGTAGTTGTGCAGCATTATTTCTGGGAGCTCTATTCTGTTCCATTGGCCATGTGTCTGTTTTTGTACCAGTATTATGCTATTTTGCTTACTGTAGCCTTGTAGTATAGTTCAAAGTCACATAATGTGATGCCTCCAGCTTTGTTTT
>NW_016107808.1:162301-167240 GCF_001604975.1 Cebus imitator | reverse complement strand
TTTTTTTTTTTTTTTTTTTTTTTTTTTTCCTAGAATTACTTTGGCTATTCTGGCTCATTTTTGGTTTCATACAAATTTTAAAATAGTTTTTCTAATTAGCTGATGAATGTCATTGTAGTTTGATAGGAATACATTGCAGTTTTGATAGTCTTTAAACTGCTTTGGGTAAATGGTAGTTTTCACTAATTTTCACAGTATTGATTGTTCCTATCCATGAGCATAAAAATGTTTTCCATTTGTTTGTGTCACCTCTAATTTCTTTGAGCAGTGTTTTGTAATTCTCATTGTGGAGGCCTTTCACCTCCTTGGTTGGCTGCAGTCCTAGGTATTTTATTCTCGTGCAGGTATTTTGAATGATATTTTGTTATTGATTTGGCTCCCAGTTTGGATGCTGTTGGTGTATATGAGTGCTACTGGTTTTTGTACATTGATTTTGAATTGTGAAGTTTTGCTGAAGTTATAAAGCAGATCAAGGAGCTTTTGGTCACAGACTGTGGGGTCTTCTTGGTACAAAATTATATAATCTACAAACAGCGATAGTTTCAGTTTCTCTCTTCCTATTTGAATGCTTGTTATTGTTTTCTCTTGCCTGATTGCTCTGGCTAGGACTTCCAGTACTGTGTTGAACAGAAGTGGTGAGGAAGGACATACTTGTCTTGTTTCAGTTTTCAAGGGGAATATTTCCAAATTTTGCTTATTCAGTATGATGTGGGCTGTGAGTTTTGCATAGTGGCTTTTATTATTTTGAAGCATGTTTCTTCAATGACTAGTTTGGGTTTTGTTTTTTTTTTTAACATGAAGGAATGCTGAATTTTACTGAAAGACTTTCTTGCATGTAAAGAGATGATTATGTGGTGTTTTTGTTTTTGCACAGAGTTTTGCTCTGTCACACAGGCTGGAATGCAGTGGTGGCGTGTTGGCTCACTGCAAGCCCCGTCGATCAGGTTCAAGCAATTCTCCTGCCTCAGTCTCCCAAGAAGCTAGGATTACAGGCATGTACCATCATACCCAGATAATTTTTGTATTTTTATTAAAGATGGGGCATCACAATGTTGGTCAGGCTGGTCTCAAACTCCTGACCTAAAGTGACCCACCCGCCTTGGCCTCCCAAAGTTCTGGGATTACAGACATAAGCCACTGTACCCAGCCGTGGTTTTTGTTTATAGTTCTGTTTATGTGGTGAATAATATTTATTGATTTATATATGTTGAACCAATCTTGCATCCCTGGAGTAAAACCTAAATGATTGTAGTGGATTAGCTTTTTGATGCACTGCTACATTCAGTTTGCTGGTACTTTGTTAAGTATTTCTGCATCTGTGTTTATCAAGGATATTGGTCTGAAGTTTTTCTTTTTTGTTGTTGTATCACTGCCATGTTTAAGTATCAGGGTGATGCTGGCTCTATAAAATGAGTTAGGGAGCAGTCAATCCTCCTCATTTTTTTGGAATAGTTTTGTTATAAATGGTACCAGGTTTTTTCTATACATCTGTTAGAATCTGGCTATGAATCTGTCTTGCCTGGGCTTTTTCCAGTTAGTAGGCTTAATACTGATTCAATTTTGGAACTCATTATTGATCTGTTCATAGATTCAATCTCTTCCTGGTTCAGTCTTGGGAGAGTATGTGTTTCCAGGAATTTATCCATTTTTTCTAGGTTTTCTGGCTTGTGTGCCTAAAAGCACATATAATAGTCTCTGAAGTTCTTCTGAATTTCTGTAGGGTCAACGATAAAATCCCTTTGTCAAACCTCATTGTGTTTATCTGGTTCTTCTCTCTTATTTTTAATTACTCTAGGTGGTAGTCTATCTATCTTATTAATTCCTTCAAATAACTGGCTCGTGGATTCATTGGCATCCTTGAAACAAGGAGAGAGACCAAACAATGTGAAAAATATATTTCGGGATATTGTCCATAAAAATTTCCCCAACCTCGCTAGAGAGGCCAATGTTCAAATTCAGGAAATGCAGAGAACCCCTGTGAAATACTACACAAGAAAACTTTCCTCAAGACAATGACACAATAAACTTTGGGGATTCAGGGGGAGGTATACTGCTCAGGTGATTGGTGCACCAAAATTTCACAAATCACCACTAAAGAAATTTCTCATGTAACCAAACATCACCTGCTTCCCAAAAACCTACAGAAAAAAAAAATCAAGAAAAAAAAGACACATAGTCATCAGATTCTCCAAGGTTGAAATGAAAAGAAAAAGTTAAAAACAGCAAGAAGAAAGAGACAGATCACCTACAAAGAGAATCTCATCAGGCTAGCAAGAAAACAGTCAGCAGAAAGCCTACAAGCCAGAAGAGACCAAGTGCCTATATTCGACATTCTTTAAGAAAAGAATTTTCAACAAATATTTTCATATTCAGCCAAACTACGCTACATAAGCAAATAAGAAATGATTCTTTTCATACATACATGCAAACACTAATGGGATTCATTACTACCAGACATACCTTACAAGAGATCCTGAAGAGAGTGTTAAATACAAAAAGGAAAGACTATTATTGGTTACTACAAAAACACAATCAAGTACACAGACCTGTTAGACTATACAGCAGCTACAAGTCTGCATAATAACCAGCTAACAACATGGTAATAGTATCAAATCCACAACAAACTTACATTGAGTGTAAATGAGCTAAAGGCCCCAATTAAGAGGAACAAAGTGGCAAGTTGGATAAAGAAACAAAACCTGATAGCATGCAGTCTTCAAGACACCATCTCACATGCAATGATACCCATAGACTCAAAGTAAAGCAATGGAAAAAAAAAATCTGTGAAACAAACAAACAAACAAAAAAAGGAAAACAAAAGCAGAAGCTGATATCAGTTTTACTTTTTAGTGAGCATTTTATTTTTGTTTGTATCAGTTTTAATTTTTATTAGTGAAGGTATAGAATACTGGGTATCCTTTTGTTATCTTTTTGGGGGCATAAAAAGATCCCTGCTTCAGGGACAGAAATTGAAGCATAAAAATAGAGATATAAGAACTATGCCTAGGAATTAAATCATTCTTAAGGTAAATTTGACATCATATTTTAACAAACCTGAAAAATATAAGGTAGTTGAGATAATGTCTATTGGAAGATATTTACCCCCAAAGAAATTATCAGAGATGAACATAAACATTGTTTAAATATTTTTCAAACATTAATCCAAGAGCTATTCAGAAGTGAACAAATTTAGAAACATCAGAAATGGCACAAAGAACGATTAGGGTAAATATACAAATATAGTTTGACCAAAAAGTAAGTGTGATATGGCTGTTAAAAAGGGTTTTTTTTTTTTTTTTTTGGAGAATCATTTAAAGACATTCGGAGGTATTCATAAGATTAGGCAGAAAAAAAAAGCAAAATGTAAATCAAAATATACAGTATTATCCTAGTGTTATTTTAAAGTAAGTGTGTGTGTGTGTGTGTGTGTGTGTATGTGTTACACATCAGAATATTGACAGTGGGGATACAATTCTTATTATTTTTACATTTCACTGTCACATTAAAAATAATGAATAAGCTTACAACAATGAATATTTATTACATATATAACTAAGAAAAATAAACAGGAAAATAGATTTCTTTTAGAAATCCAGAGTTCATAAATTGAATGGTGTGAATATTAGGAGATCTCTTATTTAATCACAGTAAGGCTGTCCGGTGAACCCCAGCAAGAAAGAGGAGCTGACAGATGTGGATGTGAGAAACAAAGAAAAAGGCAAAGACAAATTTCATACACATAATAATATTAGCATGAACAGATAGTTAAGGAAATGAGAAGTTAGAGCAAATTTGGGAAAAGACGGTGATGTGCAAAGTTTCATGTTCTACTAGTAACTGGTAATCTAAAGTCTCAGTGATCAGCCATTGGACAGTGCAAAGATGGTCAGGCATGACAAAATCATGACTTGAGAGATGTTCATCAGGATGTTATAAACAATATGGAAGTAGAAGAGGTCCCAGGGAAAGAAATTGCAGGATAAAAATAGAGATATAAGAATTATGCCTAAGGAATTTGCTTCATTTAAGAGGTTTGTTAAGAGGAACCTATTAAAAGAGTAGTTAGTGATAAGTCAAAAACCAAAGCAGACTATAAGCTAACAAAGATCCAAAAAGACAAAGAAGGGTACGACATAATAGTAAAGGGCTCAGTTCAACATGAAGACCTAATTACCTTAATTATATATGCAGCCAAGACAGGAGCACCCAGGTTCATAAAGCAAGTTCTTAGAGACCTACAAAAAGACTTAGATAGCCACACAGTAAAAATGGGAGACTTTAACACCCCAGTGACAGTATTAGACAGGTCATTGAGGCTGAAAACTAACAAAGATATTAAGTCAACACTTGACCAAGTGAACTTAATAGATATCTACAGAACTTCCCACCCCAAAACAACAGAATATGTATTCTTCTCATCACAAAATGTCATGGGCTCTAAAAATCAACCACACAATTGGGCATAAAACAGTCCTCAGCAAATTCAAAAAACAGAAATCAAACCAACCATACTCTTGGACCACAGTGCAAAAAAATAGAAATCAATGCTAAGAAAATTGCTCAAAAGCATACAACTTAATGGAAATTAAACAACCTGCTCCTGATTGACTTTGGGGTAAATAATACAATTAAGGCAGAATTCAATAAATTCTTTGAAATTAATGAGAAAAAAATATACAACATACCATAATCTCTGGGACATAGCCAAAGCAGTGTTAAGAAGGAATTTTATAGCTCTAAATGTCCACATCAAAAAGTTAGCAAGATCAGAACTTTGGGAGGCCGAGGTGGATCACGAGGTCAGGAGTTTGAGACCAGCCTGGCCAAGATGTTGAAACCCCATCTCTACTAAAAATACAAAAATTAGCTGGGCGCGGTGGCATGCGCCTGTAATCCCAGATACTCAGAGAATCGCTTGAACCTGGGAGGCAGAGGTTGC
>NW_016107808.1:153637-162066 GCF_001604975.1 Cebus imitator | reverse complement strand
AAAAAAAAAAGTTAGGAAGATCTGAAATTAACAACTGAACATCGCAACTAGAGGAACTAGAGAAGCAAGAGCAAACTGCAAGCTAGTAGAAGACAGAAAAGTAACCCAAATTAGAGCTGAAATGAAGGAATTGAGATCCAAAAATCATACAATAGATTTAATTTTAATAACAAAAAGTGAACAGAGAGTTCTGTAATCTGTCCAGGATTCACTAAATGACAGAAATGGAGATTCAATAAGTGTGGTTGAAGGCAATGAATGTAGAAAAAATTTTAAAACCATTTTATGTTTATATCTCAACAAGTCTAGATACCACAAAATACTGATTGTAATGCACCTTTATCATCCCATGTATTTCTTTAATTTGGCTCTTCTCCTTCAGATTTGAATATAAAGTGATTAGACTAACATCTAAATAAAGTTAACAATTTATATCTTTTGACAGACGTTTTTCCCCCTCAATTACATAGGCAAATCTGATTTTATTGCTTTTTACCTTTATTTAGCTTTGAAGATACTGCTTTTTGGTTTTTTTTTTACAAATAAAGGGTTTGTATCAATCCTGCTTTGATCATGTCTATCAGCACCATTTTTCCAACAGCACATGTTCACTTTGTGTCTCTGTGTCACATTTTAGTAATTCTTGAAATATTTTAAACTTTCTCATTTGTGTTATAACAGCTATGATGATACGTAATTAATGATTCTTAATTTTACTATTATAATTGTTTCAGTGTACCACAAACCATAGCCATATAAGATGGCAAACTTAATAGATACATTTTCTGAGTATTCTCACTGCTCCACTTCATCTCTTTTCCTCTCCTCTGACTGCCTCATTCCCTGAGACACAGCAATATTGAAATTAGGCCAACTAATAACCCTACAATGACCTCTAAGTGTTCAAATAAAAGGAGGAATCACATGTCTCCCACTTTAAATCAAAACCTAGAAACGATCAAGTTTAGTAGGCAAGGCATGCCAAAATCTTAGATAGGCTGAAAGGCCTCTTGTGCCAAACAATTATCCAAGTTGTGAATGCAAATGAAAAGTTCTTGAAGGACACTAAAAGCACTATTCCCGTTTTGTTGACATGGAGGAAGTTTTAGTGGTCTGTGTAGAAAATCAAAGCAGCCACATGATTCCCTTAAGCCAAAGAATAATGCAGAGCAAAGCTCTTACTATCTTCAAGTCTATGAAGGCTGACATAGGTGAGAAAGCTGCAGAGGAAAAGTCTGAAGCCAGAATGGGGTGTAAAGAAAGAAGCTATCTCCATAACAAAAAAGCAGCAAGTGCTGATAAAAGTTGGGCAGCAAGATATCCTGAAAAGCTAGCTAAGATAATTGATGAAGGTAACTACACAAAACAAAATATTCTCAGTAGAAACAAAACAGCCTTCTATTGGAAGAAGATGCCCTCTATGACTTTAATAATTAAAGAGGAGAAGTCAATACTCACCTTCACCATGTCAAAGGACAGGATGACTCTCTTGATAGGCGTTAATATAGCTTCTGACTTTAGTGGAAGCCAAGGCTTATTTATCATTCCAAAAATCTTAGGGCACTTAAGAATTATGCTAAATCCATTCTGCCTGTGCATACAGGAACAATGGATTCATGGAACAAATGTAATGTGTGTGTACACCTAACAGGCCACAATGTATTGCAAACACAATTTTTATATGCACCGGGAAAACAAAATGTTTGTGTTACTCACTTTATTTTGATATTTACTTTATTGTGATGGTCTGGAACTCAACCTGCAATATCTCTAAGTTATGCCTGTATTAAGGTTATGAGACCTGTGGAACAGCATGTATGATTTTCTGTCTTCCTCTCATGTTACTAATACAGACAGTATAAAATAAATATAAAAATTGAAATAACTGTATAATAAACCTGGATGTTCAGCAAGAATTGCAACACTACTCAAGTTGAACTGATGTTTGGCTGGAGGCACCACTATGAAAGGACTCAAAATATATAATACAGTGCTCATTTTCTGGATATTTTACATCAATTCAAAATTTGATGGATAATAGACAGTTTAGAGATTTAACAGTAAAATGTGTTAAAGAGTGAATTAGGCAAAATCTGAGCTATGAAATGTGAATACCATGTTGTTAATAATAATCTACCTGTTGTTGATATAAAGGGAGAGATCAAGGGCCTCTCCTGCTCTGTTTTATCAACAGTCTATACCCAACTAGCTGAGGACTGAAAATTTACTTGAAAGCCTTTATTCTTATAAATTAGTTTTGGGATCACTTTTATTATTCAATCCTTACTATTTGAAGAGTTGGCATTGAATAATCAGTCATTTAAATCTTAAAGCTCTTAGAGTTTAAGTTTTTTTTTAAAATTGGCCAATGGACTCCATTATGACTTTCATTAAAGTATTCACATTCTTTTCGAAAGAATGAACATGGATACAATTTTGTTTACAGTTGCTATTCATGGACCAGCTCCCAGACTATTCAACCACCCTAGGTAGGATGCATTGTATTTTACAAAAATGACAGCACCAATAATGATCTCATCCTGCATGTTCCTCTTACAACATTAGACTCACACTCTACCATTAAGAGTTTGGGGCTATGTTCACTCTTTTTAATTCTGGGAAGACCTTTGCAATGACCAAGGAAAAGAACAAATTTGAACCCCTACTTCACAGTATAAACAAAATTAACTTGGAATGGATAGAAGGGACCTATATGTAATAGTCAAAACTATAAACACTTTGAAAAAAATATAGGTGTAAATATTCATGATGCTGCTTAGGCAATTACTTCTTAGCTATGGCAACTAAAGTACAAACAACCTAAGAACAAATACATAAATGAAACTTCATCAAAATACAAAGGTTTTGTACCTTATGGGATACCACCAAGAAAGAAAAGAAAACCCATAGGATATGAAAAAATAATTAATCATACACTTTAAAAGGACCTAGTATATAGAATATATTCTAAAATTTTACAACTCAATAATCAAAAGGCAAATAACCCCATTTTTTAAATGGGCAAATGATTTGAATAGACATGTCTCTAAAATGATATAAAAATGGTCAATAAACCCACAAAAAAAATGCTTAACATCATTTGCCATCAGTAAAATACAATTCAGATCACAAACTTCATATCCACTAGGATGGCTATAACAAAAATACAGATCTTAGCTATTGGTGGGGTATGAGAAAATTTAAATATTGTGCATTGTTAGTGGAAATTTAAAATGGTACAGCTACTTTGGGAAACAGTGTATAAGGAAAAAAACAGCAAATAATCTCAAAGAATGTAGACATAAAAATATAATAATAATAAAGTCCATTGTCAGTGTCACTCAGCACCATATAAAAATCATAAGCAAAGTATTACCAAAGTGAATAAAGTAATATAAACAAAGGATAATACATTGTAACTCAATTGACTTTATCACATAAATGCACAGTTGTTCTATAATTAGAGACTCAAATAATGTAAATCAACATATTAACAGATAAACAGATTTAAAATACATGATTGCAGTAGCTTTTTAACATTTGGTAGAATTCAATATCAATTCGTTATTTTAAATAACAATATTTTAAGAAATTGAAAGTTTAAGAAAAATCCTTGTCATCTGACAAAAGGATGTGCAAACAACCAAAGTATATATAGACCTATCCACGAAACATTGAACTGCTAACCCCTTGAGAACAGGATTAAAACAAAGATGCCTGGTATTATCACCTACATTCAACATTGTACTGGATGTTCCAGCCAGTTCAGAAAGCAATAAAAAAGAAATGAGGAATGAAGATGGTAGAAAAAAATTGTAACATTTTTGTGTTTTGAGAATCCTAACAAACTTGCAAATAAATTATTTGGATTAAAGAGAGTGTAGCAAATTTGTGGGAAAAAATCAATATTCAAATATTAATTGCACCCATTCCTTCCCTTGCCCTTCTTCCTTTCCCCTCTCCTACTCTCCTTCCTTTTTTTCTTCTTATGCACACAGTAGAATACTACACAATCCACAGCCACCTATCAACATCAATGAATCATTTCACAAACCAAATGGAAGGTGAATAAACCAAGACACATTATACACTATTCTATTTAAATCAAGTGCAAAATCTGTTTAATCTAAAGTATATATTTAGGAGTGCAAACCTAGAAGGTTAGACTGCAAAGAAAATCCAAAAACCATAGATACATATTTATTTTTAGTACTTACGCATTTTTTAAAATATGCTGCATAGTAGTATAAAATAACAAAAGATCTCAAAAAAATTATATATGAGAGAGAGTAGCATTGATAAAGAGGCGATCTCACCTTTGGTTCTGGATATTTCTGTGTTGTTTAAACATATTACACAAACAGCACACATTTTCTATGTATCATACATTTAATTTAGTTTTAAATGTCAATATAGATTTTTAAAAGTATAAGGATACTCAAAAACTGTTTATATATTTTTAAGAAAAAAGGTTTCGGAATGAGAGAAGACGCAATGATTAGAGGCAAAACATAAAATAAAAAACTAAAACATTCGAGGGCCTCCAATAGTTTGATGAAGCTGAAGAAAAGGGCACATGTGTGAGGAAAAAGCAGAGCTCTCTGTAATCTGATCTCTGAAAGGCTAGGGCTGTACCATTTAAATGTGATTTGAGGTCACACACACTGAACCACATAGCAGTACTCTTTTTACTTTGACTCTCGTGCCCAGGCTATGACCTAAACATGATCGTAGCTTGTAATAAATTTCATAATTATTAGCAATTCTAACAACGAAGAGCCAAAGAATTGATGAGGCCAGGAGAAAAGGTCTGCCCTTTAATCAGAGGCTACGCGTTCAAGTCACCTTCAAGGCAATTTTCTGGGGCAAACCACTGCCCATGCATTTATATGTTGTTAATGAGTAGTGAAAAGCCCTTTGGAATGTTTAGAGGCCCTTTTCATTTGCACACAATTAGGGTAAAAATGAAATGTGCAGATTAACGTTGAATGACATTCCTCTGTTATCTTTTTCTATCACATCATGCATGAAAACCAAAGGTCTCTTTGTTATAAAAGAGACTAAATTGCTTAATTCATGAATTTATAGACTTGCATTTTTTCTCCCCAGAGAATTTGTCATGGTTTCTGAGCTCTTGAAAACTCCCAGAAGGTGATAATGCAACCAATTGCATATAAAACCTCAAAATTCAGAGCAGAAGACTGGTCAAGACATTTAAGTTTAGAGGAGGAAGTATGAAAGGTAAATGGTAAATGTTTACTTTGGCAATTGAAACTTAAAAGATATATGTTTCCTGGGATATGGGCTATTATGACCAAAACAGCATGGTACTGGTACAAAAACAGGCACACAGGCTAATGGAACAGAATAGAGAGCCCAGAAATAAGGCAACATGTCTAAGACCATCTGATCTTTGACAAAGCTGACAAAAACAAGCAATGATGAAGATTCCCCTGGTGCTGGGATAACTGGCTAGCCATATGCAGAAGACTGAAACTGAATGCCTTCCATACACCATATACAAAAATTGACTCAAAATGGATTAAAGACTTAAATGTAAAACCAAAAACTATAAAAACCCTAGAAGACAACCTAGGCAATACCATCTTGGTCCTAGGAATGGGAAAACATTTCATGACAAAGACACCAAAAGCAATCACAACAAAAGCAAAATTTACAAATAGAATCTGATAAAACTAGGGATTCTGCACAGCAAAATAAACTATAAACAGAGTAAACTGACAACCTACACAATGAGAGAAAGTATTTTCAAACTATGCATCTGACGAAGGTCTAATATCCAGCATCTATCAGAAACTTAAAAAAGTTTACAAGAGAAAAATAACCCCATTAAAAAGTGGGCAAAGGACATGAACAAACACTTTTTTGAAGAAGACATACATGCTGCCAACAAGTCTATGAAGAAAAGCTCAATATCACTGATCATTAGAGAAATGCAAATCAAAATCACAAGATACCATCTCGTACCAGTCAGAATGGCTACATTAAAAAGTAAAAAAAAAAAAATTGATGCTGGCAAAGGCCTCAGAGAAAAGGAATCCCTTATACATTGTTGTGGGATTCTAAATTAGTTCAACCATTGTGGAAGTCAGTAGGGCGATTCCTTGAAGAACTAAAAGCAGAGCTACCATTTGACCCAGCAATCCCATTAATGGGTATATATCAGATAAGTATAAATCATTCTATGTAAAGACACATGCATGTGAATGTTCATTGCAGTACTGTTCACAATAGCAAAGACATGAGATCAACCTAAATGCCCATCAGTGACAGACTGGACAGAGAATATGTGGTACATATATATCACGGAATATTATGCAGCCATAAAAATGAAAAAGATCAGGTTTTTTGCTGAAACATGGATCGAGCTGGAAGCTATCATTCAAAGTAAATTAACGTAGGAACAGAAAACCAAATACTGCATGTTCTCAATTATAAGTGGGGAGCTAAATGAGAAGAACTTAGGAACATAAAGAAGGAAACAACAGACATTGGTGTTTATTTGAAGGAGAAGGTGGGACGATGGAAAGGAGCAGAAAAGATAACTATTGGGTACTAAGCTTACTACGGGGGTGATGTAATAATAGGTACAACAAATCCCCATGACGTGTTTATCTATGTAACAAAGCTTCACATTTACCCTCAAACCTAAAACTAAAATGTTTTAAAAGAAAAGGTTTTAAAAATACTTTTCATAAGCATGGTTTTATATGAGAATCTAGGCAACTGGACATTGGGTAGCCTGTAACTGTTTGCTCTGCATCTATCTTTTTAACTGCTTCCAGCTCACCCACACCCAGGTCATGAGTTTCATATAAAAACTTTGTAACTCATGGAGTTCCTGTAAGCCTGGAGCTTCATTATTTTTTTCCTTCTGCAGTCTTTAAACCATTTCATACAATCTCAGCCTACCTTTGTATTGACTCTGGAGCTAGCTGCAAACCTTAAGGATGCTGCTTTTGCTATGAGTTATACCCAAAGAAAGAAGCACTGCCCTAACCTACACTATGTCCAGGCTTATGCAGGGAAAGCATTGCCAGGCAGATCTAGAATCACCTCAGTCGCCACCCCCCGCCCCCACCACCAGCCCTAAAGGTCCAAGGAGACAGAAACTGAACAATGTCTACAATTACCTCAAACTTTTGAGCCACTATCTTCTAAAATAGGAGTCCTCAAACTACAGCCCAAGGTCAAAATCCAGCCCTTTTTCTGTTTTCACATGGCCCTTGAGATAGATAGAGTTTCTCCCTATTTAAAGAGTTGTAAAGAAAGAAGGAGGTGGAGGACAGAAAGGAGGTAGAAGAAAAGGCAAAGGTAGAGGAGAAAGTGAGGCAAAGAAGAAAACGAGGCATATGCAGTGAAGACTATATGTGGCCTACAAAGCCTAAAATGTGTCCTGACTCTTGTTCTAATCCACAAGCTTCATTTTTCCAAGCCCTCGTATAAAATGTTCCCATGGCTTTCCATCACTATCAAAATAATGTCTACATTTTTCAACATAGTCTATGCTGCATCATCTGACCCTACCTATCCCTTAGTCCTTGTCAATTTGGCCCCAACATACACTCTCTATTCACAGTGGCTGAATTACTTGCTCTTTTGTGAACATAACATAAACTTTGTTCTGCTATGCCCTCTTTAACATTCTCTCCTCTCCCCAGAATACCCTTTTCCTCTAGCCCTCTTGGAAAATTCTTCCTTAAAGGCTCAAATAAATTGTTACTTCTCTAAAGCATTCTCTGAGTGCTCCAAGCAGAATTAAGACCTCCTTTGCACATCCACAGCATGTAGTTATGCCTTCTCTTAGTGCACTTTATATATTATTGTCTGAGCCACCACTCTCAGTTGGAGACTGAAAGGTTTATCATTTCCATCTAGCTGCTTATATCACGTGGACAGCCTAAAAGTGGTCCTACGTTTGAATTTACTTCTGCTTCTATTTACTGTTTACTTAATTTTGGAAAACAAAAAAGATGGACCAACAGTCCCAAATTAGACGAATTGTCACACAGTTGAAAAGAATATAGTGCAGGTTTAGAGAATGGTTTGAGAAATAATTAAAAACTTACTTACAAAGTGAAGACATCTTAAAGATATTCTTGGGAAAGAATAAGTGCTCATTTTATAGATATATGAGTCACTCTATTCCAAGAAAATTGATGCTATCCTAGGAAGTCTCCTACCTGCAGTACTGACATGAATAAAGAGATAAGAGAGAAAATGGGAAAAGGTGAAATAAATGGCTAGATACTAGGGGAATATGAAGAAATCCACATGAATGTCTACAGGGCTCTTAATAACATGATTATTCATTTGTAAAGATGAACTCAAAAATAAAATGAGTCATACTATACATATGCTATTTAACTTTATGGAAATGGTCAATAAGATGAAGTTTTTGTTTTTTG
>NW_016107808.1:150071-153179 GCF_001604975.1 Cebus imitator | reverse complement strand
TCACTGCAACCTCCGCCTCCTGGGTTCAAAGGATTCTTCTGCCTCAGCCTCCTGAGTAGCTGGGATTACAGGCAAGTGCCACCATCCCCAGCTAATTTTTGTATTTTTAGTAGAGTCAGGGTTTCACCATGTTGGCCAGGCTTGTCTCTAACTCCTGACGTCAGGTGATCTGCCCACCTCAACCTCCCAAAGTTGAGACACTGCACCCAGCTAAGATGAGTATTAATATGAAAAAGGTTCATGGAAAAGAAGTAGGTCGAAAATATATATAGACTATGACTTTTTGTGTCACTTATTCAAAATAAAAGATAAAACACTCTTTATGTGTATATGTGTGTACGTAAATGTCTACAAAAATTTACAAGGTATGCCGGATCAGCAAAAATATTTCCTTGGTAAATAAGTGGGGGGGAGTATGAGGCTGATCATCCAAGAGAGTCAAAGTGCACTTTAACTGTTTCCTTGATTTGTGAATTGTTTGACTTCTTAACAATAATGAGCATGTTTTTGTCAATTTAAATTAAAACCAATAAAATATACATTCATATCACATCCAGATCCTACAATACATAACATTTCAACCAGACCTAAACGAATATGTGATATATTCTCATTCATTTAGTTTTTAAATTATCTTTCTTGGGTTTTAAATATCCATAATAAGAGAAAATCATAGGTGCTGAAATGGGTATTTGAAGGCTCAAAGACAAGCTGAGAAAATAAGAAATAAATCACACAGGTTAAAATTTGTTTTCTTTGAGAATGTTAAATGTTGGTCCCCACTGTCTCCTGGCTGAGAGGTCTGCCATTAGTCTGTGCAGTAAACCATCATGGCACACATTAGCCTATGTAGCAAACGTGCATGTTCTGCACATGTCTCCTGGAATCTAAAATAAAATTAAAATTAAAGAAACACATGGACTAAAGCAGTTTCTATTAAAGATGAATTAAACAAACCGTAGATAAAAGTTAGGTTACCATGAAAGCAACAAACATGAACATGAACACACAGAAAAGAAAAAAAAGGAGATTTTCTTCCCAGTCACATTGAAGTCAGGTGTCTAGTCTGTTTCAATGTTAGATCCTGTAAGAGATGATGATGATGGGCACTGAAGGTGGAGAGGGATTCATAGTGAAGGTCCAGGGATTGCCCTGGTCTTGCTCAGCCAATAAAATGCAGTGGATTTTTTTCTGAGTGCAAAATTTAAAATAGGGCTCGATGTATTCATTTCATCTACACCAGAGAAGGCAGACCAAGTGATAGGACTTTTGCTGAACTTGAGAGTATGAGGTCAAATTGACCCTGAAAAAAGACAAAGAAAGTATGGGACACAGGTATGTTTCAGTATTCAAGTCAGACAACATTGAAATGCACTGGGTGTTGAAGCATAGTGGTCCAGATAGTTCTGATGTGGCCAATGACGGCTTTGTACTCCCCTTTGGACGTAGCAAGGAAGAAATTGTTCAGTCCTTCTCACGGTTGGAAATCGTGCCAAATGGCATAGCACTGAGGGTGGATTTCCAGGAAAGGAGTACAGGAGAGGTCATATGCTTTACAGGAAATAGCTGAAAATGTTCTAGAGAAACACAAGGAAAGAATAGGGTACCTGTATATAAAAATATTTCAGAGCAATAGAGCTGAAGTTAGAACTTATAAAAATTTATGGCTATGCATCGGCCAAGTCCCTATGACAGACCTGGTGCTGGCAAAGGGTATAACAGCATAAGCAGATGAGCTGGCTTTGAGATGATGAGATGTGGTCCTTATGGCGGAAGCTATGGTGGCTATAATGATTATAATGGTTATAATGATGGCTATGGATGTGAGTCAGATAGATTTGGAAGAAACTTCAATTATTGTTTTTCAGGAATGTCTGATCATAGATATAAGGATGGTGACTCTACCTTCCAGAGCACAATGGGGCACTGTGTACGCATGTATGGATTACCTTACAGAGCTACTGAGAATTATATTTATATTTTTTTCACTGCTCAGTCCTGGAGAGGACACATTAAATTTGGTCCTGTTGCTAGAGTAACTGGCGAAGCAAATGTTGAGTTTGTAACTCAGAAGATGCTGTGGCAACTATGTCAAAAGACAAAGCCAATATGCAACACAGATACATAGAATTCTTCTTGAATTCTACAATGGAAGCAAGTGGTGGTGGTTGTGGTAAAAAAATGATGGGAGTCATGGGCTTGTCAAACCAGCTCAGTTACAGTGGCCCAACCAGCCAGCAGCTGAGTAGTGGTTATGGAGGCAGCTCTGGTGACTAGAGCAGCATGAGTGGATACATCAAGTTTTACAGGAAAATTCCAGTAATTTTCAGTCAAACATTGCAGAGGTAGCCAAGGGTCAATGAACAGCAGCTACTACAGTAGAGAAAACCATGCATATATGGTGATGAACAGCATGGGAGGAATGTCTAACATGTCTAATATGAGTGGTGAATGAAGAATGTAATTGATCCTGATCACAGAATCTTAGCCAACCTTTTTAAAGAAAAATCTTCAGTTTAGCAGTTTTTTAAATACAAGCTTCTGATTTATGCTTACTCTCTAAGTGGAAATCAGGGTTGTTCTGAAGATTTAATTAAGGCTCAGTGTTTTGTTTTTTTGTTTTTTTTGAAACAGAGTCTCACCCTGTTGCCACGCTGGAGTGTAATGGCACGATCTTGGCTTACAGTAACCTCCGCCTCCTGGGTTTAAGCAATTCTCCTGCCTCAGCCTCCCAAGTAGCTGGAATTACAAGCATGCGCCACCACACCAGGCTAATATTTTTTTGTGTGTGTATTTTTAGTAGAGACGGGGTTTCTCCAAGTTGTTCAGGTTGGTCTTGAACTCCTGACCTCAGATGAGCCACTCGCCTTGGCCTCCCAAACTGCTGAGATTACAGGCATGAAGGGCTCAGTGTTTTTGAACACAGCACTCCTCTAGGATCTAACAGTGACGATGAGTAAACTAAAACGGTTTAAAAAAAAGTTTCATGTTTTTTCAAGTTAGTTATATTGTACAATGTGCTGAAGCAGTAAATGGAATTTGATTAGAGCAGTTGAATTAAGTTAGATGTTGCCCTTATACCACATTACATTGAACACAGTTTGGATG
>NW_016107808.1:147034-149991 GCF_001604975.1 Cebus imitator | reverse complement strand
ATCTGCAATTAAAGTACAAAATTTTGGCATTTCTTTTTAAATTCTAGTTTCATTTAATAACCTGTAGGGAATGTATGCTTAAGCTTTATTTATGTTGATAGGAAAATAATTAGAGGTATAATACCAATACTTTAGAAATTTCGTTTTGGTGTTTGTATGAAATTCTTAGGCTTTGATTTTAATCTTTCATTGTATTGTGGTTTCCTTTTAGGTAGATTGTACTACATGAAACTTGTCAAGTAATCTTCCTTTTAAAAACAGAAGAAGGAGAAAAGAAGAAGGAAGAGGAGGAGGAGGAGAAGAAGAAGAAGAAGGAGGAGGAGGAGGAGGAGGAGGAAGGTGGTATTATGACTTGCCACAACTAGTGATATCAGGTTAGAATTGTTTATCAGAGTTATCATATTTTGTAATTCTTGAAAAGCAATAAAGCTGAATAGTTAACTTTAGTGCAGACTAAATTAAAATGTAAAGTAGTTTTCTCCTCTTTGATTCATAAATTCATTTATTCATTCATCCATCAAAGATTTACTGAGTGCCTAAAATGTGCCAGACCTTATATGCTGGATGTGAAAGATATAGAAAAGAAATAATTCATGCTTTTTCTTGTACCTAAAAATCTCAGTCTAACCAAAGCCTTTTTGTAGAGTCAAATGACTTCTAAGTGACTCACTGGCTGTCTGGAACAATATTGTTCTCTTTATTTATCCTTACTGTTGGTTCAGATTTCCTCTAACTCTACTACAGATTCAACTCCTTTTATGCAGCAAGAACTGACAATATGGTGTGGAGCTGTCCATCACCCATTCACCATCTCTGCTTTCCAATTTCCAACACAGAAGTTGGCAAACTTTTAGTGTAAAAGGGCCAGATAGTAAACATTTTAGGCTTTGTGGGATAAAACTCTAGGTCATTACATAGGTACTTATATAACCATTTAAAATGTAGAAACCAGTCTTAGCTTATAAACCATATGAAAACAGGGCCAGATTTACCAATAATTTGCCAACCTTTGTTCTTGAAACATCTGAGGATGGGAGAAGGAAGCAACAAAGTTGATATTCCTATCATTTAAGGCCACATATAATGAAGAGCAAAATAGGCACGGTCCTTGCCTTCACAGAGTTTACAGGGCAGGTATATGCCTAGCACATAACGGAGGTCTTTGTATCTAGTAGCAACTGTAATCCCTTGAGGGTATATATTTATCCAATTTCTCTTGCATGTCACAAAAAGAGCAGCTGTTTGAAAGCTTCTCTTACACTTACCCCATTATTCTAAAATGAACTATTTGCATGTCTGTATCCCCATGAGGTAAAAACCTTTGAGAAGCCAAGGAGCATGTTTTATTTATCTTTATATTCTTAGTACCTAGCACTCCCTGGTCCTTGTGCATGTTATACACTCAATAATTGCTTGTCAGATGAATGGAACTAAACCGTTTTTATCACATTATGTGTGTGCCTTTTTAGGTGGCCACTTGTCTTTTTGCTAGAGTTAACTGTGTTGTAAAAAAAGACTCTGAATTCTAAGCTTTCACTTTTCAGAATGGAAGGGGGCGTATATTCACTGCAGTTGACATCACCATAAGGGCTAAAAAAATCTTTGTGACATCCTATATTTTCAGCTGGCATATGCGGCAAACTATTGTTTGCCTTTGCTCCAAGAAAAACTCTGCCTAATAACAATTTTCCTGTTGCTTTCACCAGGAGACTGTTTGTTTGCACACTCCTCTTGTGAGATCGATCAGGTCTTACATCTTTTTTTCTTATTATTTCTTAAAGAAAAAGGATAGCTTTTTCTTATGTTGACTGTTCTGTCTCTGTGTCCTGTGGGTAAAACTAAATATACCGATAGTGACTACTAAAAAGCACATCTGGATGGCTGAAACTGACACTTGTCTTCTATGTGTACATGTATAAAGCTAAACATGTACCCTTGGGAGCATGAAAGATGCAAATGCTTTTAAAAGTACACTCTATTTTTAGCAGTATAAAAGGAATGTATATTCATTATAGAAAATTTGAATATAATAGAAAAATGGAAAGGGAATAGGTTGTATATATACCCACCATCTAAATATATCTGTTGTAATATTTTTCTCAAGCTTAAGCCTTATATGCCTCAGTTTTTTTTCATCTACAAATTGAAGGTAAAATCGATACTTCCTTAAAGTGTTGTAATGAGATTTAAAAGAATTAATACATGCATAATGCCTAAAAGATATGTTTTTCTTTATTTAAAAAACTTATATTTTAGGTTTAGGGGTACATGTGCATGTTTGTTATACAGGTAAATTTGTGTCATGAGCATTGGTTGTACAGATTACTTTGTCACCCAGGTACTAAGTATAGTACCCAATAGTTATTTTTTCTGATACTCTCCCTCCTCCTACCCTCCACCCTCAAATAGACCCCAGCGTCAGCTGATCCCCTCCTAAAGGAGATTCTTACACAGAGTGCATGCTAAACAAATGTTAAATAAATTTTACTCCTTATACTGAATATTATCATTTTTAAGTGCCTTAACTTGTTTTATCATTATATCATAATAACAAAACTTCCTTATGTAATTAAAAATTTTATTTAACGTAATTATAGCCCAATGCCTCCAACACATTGTTAGAATATTATATAAAAGAACCCCTCTTATATATTTCATAAAACAAACTGAAATCAGTTACAAAATTCATAAATATTAACATTGTTTGAAACTTTGATCCTATTTAACTACAAATGCCAGAATAGCCTAGAAAAGTCTGTTTATGAAATATTTATAGCAAACAGCTAAGTTTTCAATTATATCTAGGTGACTTTAAGACCGCTTTAAAAAAAGCATGCTTTAACTGACAGAGGAGCAGAAGATCAAACACCGCATGTTCTCACTCATAGGCGGGTGTTGAACGATGAGAGCACATGGACAAAGGGAGGGGAGCACTACACACTGGGGTCAGTTGGGGG
>NW_016107808.1:120772-146849 GCF_001604975.1 Cebus imitator | reverse complement strand
CATGCTTTGAAATTGTCCACAGAAATCTTCATTTTAACTAAACTTCAAATAGGTAATTGCATACTTGAAAACTTATGGGAACTGAATCTGAATATTCAACTCTAAAGTAACACATCAAACTTGCCATAATTTTCTTATATTTTCTTGAATCACAGACTAGAGATTACTCTTCATCAGTTATTAACTTATTTAATAATAGCATTTTTAAATTTACATACTGTTTGTCCTCAACCTTTTGCATACCTTTCCATTTCAGGGACAAATCAATGAGTGGACAAGAGTTATTCATTAAAACTGTGTCTATGAATGCAAAGTATAATAGGTAGTTCTGGTAACTGCCTAGATGGGAACAACATGAATGAAGAAATGTAAGTAATGACACCAGTTTCCCAGAGAATAATTAGCAACTGACTTGAAGTATCAGTTCTCACAAGAAATACAAATAGTAAATATACATAAGTTCAAATTGGCTAAGGGGTTAAATAAATGCAATATTTAACAAATATGAGGTGTAACCTTTTGTATAGAAAAGAAGAAAAAAAATGAAGTAAGTCTCAATCCTGGAAAGACTGTGGAAAGGAATATGATTATTTATGACTAACATAATCCTTTCAAGAAATACTTTGGTGAAGTATACCAGGATAGATATAATAATTATAGCCTCTGGCCCAACAATTCCCCACATGGAAATTTACCCTAAGTGACTAATCAAAGTAGCAAAGCTATGTAAGATTGCTTTATTAACATGTCCATGGTGGATGGCAGAGCAAGATGGCTGACTAGATGCAGCTTTTGTCCACAGAATGGAACCAAAATAGCATGTAGGTATTCACACTTTAAATGGATTGTGAAAAAGAAAACACTGGAATTCAACAGAGCAGTGGCAGGAAAGCATTGAAAGCAAAGAAAAAAAACAGAAGCAAGGCAGCCTGCTTGGCAGAGATGGGCTGGGAGCTGGGACAAACTCCTGTGTGGGGAAAGGGCCAGTGAGAGCTCACCAGGGCTGCACATTTTGACCATGAGCCTTTACAATCCTAGCTATGGAGAGAGTCTGTTCACTCTCATGGGCCTGGAGATGAACATGAGAAGCTGTCTAGAGGTTGTGCAGAGGCATTGTTCCAGAGAGGGTACTCAGGGTGAGCTCCTCAGGCTTCTGAGCCCTGAGCAGCTATAGCATGGTGTCATTGGAAGATCTCGGTCCCCAGAGAACTGTGTCCTGTCCTGGGGCCCACATTGCTCCTTCCACTGCTGTGTTTAAAAAAAAAAAGGCAGAAGGAAACCAGGCACGTTACCATATCCCAAGGACAAATTCCACCATCACCACTGCAGGCTGCTGTGGGACTCAGACACAAACTGTGCTCTCCACAGCACTGCACCCACTGAGAGAGACCCCACCCTCCTCCTCAATGCCAGACCCAAAGTGGGTGCCAGTCTCAGTGCCAAGCCCCCAAAGGACTGTATCCTGCCCTGAGGCTGATGCTGCCACTGCCACCACCCAGCCAAGGATGGAGAGAAGATGGTGGGCAATTTTCTTGCACCCATATCTCTTCTGGAAATAGGCTGCTGTGGAACTGATGCAGGAGAGGATATGGAGAAAAGGGACCACTTATATACTGCTGGTGGGAATGTAATTCAGTAAAACCACTATGGAAATCAGTATGGAGATTTCTTAAACAACTAAAAATAGAACTACCATTTCATCCAACAATCCCACTAAATCAGTCTATCAAAAGGATACTGTACTCCCATGTTTGTTGCAGCATATTCCCATAGATTTGGAAGCATCGTAAGTGTCCATCAACAGACAAATTGGTGATGAAAATGTGGTCTACATACATACTGGAATACTACTCAGACTTAAAGAAGAATGAAGCCCTGCAATTTGAAGCAATGTGGATGAGCCTGTAGGACATTATGCTAAGTGAAATAAGCCAGGCACAGAAAAATACCACATGTTCTCACTCATATGTGGGAGCTAAAAAAAGAAATAGTTAATTTCATGGACATAGAGTATAGAATGATAGACATTTGAGAGTTGAAATGGTGGGAGGGTGAGAGTAAGGGATGAAGAGATGCTGGTTAGTGAGTAAAAACATACACTTAGAAGCTATAAACTCCAATATTCTGTAAAAATATAGGGTCACTATAGTTAGCAACAATGTATTATATATTTGTGTCAACCATCATTCTACCCTCTATCTCAATGACTTCAATTGTCTTAATATTCAGCTCCATAGTTCAAAGTAGATAAAAGAGAGGACTTGAAATGCTGCAAACACACCGAATTTACAAATGCTCAAGGTGAAGGATACGGTGAATACCCTGACTTGATCATTTCAGATTCTATTCACAAAACAAATGCTCACATATGCCCCATAAATATACAAAATATTTCGTATCAATAAAAAGTCATCTATGGTCACATTATTTATTGTGGCCAAAAAAACTGTAAAAATTTAAATTCTTAGCCAAAGACCTATTCAGTATACTGCAAGAATTAAATTGATACAACATAATATCAAGCATTTATCATCAATAATACATCTTGGGATAATGTAAATGCTTGGAAAACAACTTGGAGTTAGTATTTTGTGAGACATAAAATTAGATTAAAGTAGATGCTATACGTTTTTGAGGAATTGGGTCTAAGACTAAAAATATTTACCTTGCAAGCTACTAAAGCAAATAATTTCCCTTTTAAAATGCAGTAAAAAATAACTAAAACATCTAGCCCAAAATTAAATACTGTTTTTTCCAATTTCTCAGAATTGTTACTGGGATGCATGAAGAATAGTTCTATGAATTGCCTTTTTTTTAGTTTCCATACTGAGCATTTAGTAGACTTGTTCGTGCCAGAAGTTCAAATTGCCACTGAATTCACACAATCATTTATTTTGCTCAAAAATTCTGTTTCAGGACTAAGGAACATGACTTTATTAAAATCCTCATTTACGTCACCAGCCCTAGCATTTGGTTTTAATTTAGAGCCTTTCTTCACAGAGAAACGTCGTTTTCATAACTCTTTTGAGAGCTACAGTGTAAGTAAGAGTGAATAGGAAACCATAAGACAGGGCAGCAACAGAGGCTTACTCCCTGATAAGTGGCTGGCTTTGGTTAACCAGCCTCAGAGTGTTCATGCTTCAAATGCATACATCTCCAACAAAATCTTCTTTACTGCCTGTGATGCAACAAACAATTGCCATTCTTAAAATGTGTCAAGCATTCGTGATCTGGGAACATTATTTTATACATACTGCTCCCTCTACTGGTCTATTCTTATTCTCACCCTCACATCAAATTGCTAGTCACCATTGAAGTCAAAGTTGAAGCATGACTTTCTTTATGCAACATACTCTGACACCTCCAGGGATGGTAATCCTGGTATTAGCTGCATAATATTGCACATGAAGTGAGTACAGTCAAGTCCTGAACTATGCTTGTTTCTGGGAGTGCTTAATGATATTAACCATGAAATGTCATGACAGCAAACCAAGGTTCTATTTTCAGTTTCCATTGAAGTTAAAGGGAATTTTTCAGATAAGATAACCACACAATGTGTGATGAGTAGTAAAAGGATTAATGCATCTAGATTCGTAGAAGAGATTCTCACACATAGTATGTGCTCAACGAATGTTAGACAACACTTTCTACTATTACAGCTTTCAGAGAAAATGGACACCAACCTTGTAGTATTCAGGTTAAGAATGGGGAGAGTCATGGCATCATGTAGTCATCACCAGAGCTGGTAAGGAAAGGTTAAGAACTCTCCAAGATTAGTAATTAATGAAGACAAATAAGATGTAGATATTCCAATGCAAACAAAGCCTCATGGAACAGGAGAATTAATTCAGAAAGGCTGAGAACTATTCCTCTCACCATGCTATAGACTGAAATCAGAGCCCTCTGCAGCCCCTGATTAGTGATTTCAGTCTTAGATTAGAAATAATTATATAGACTAAGGTACTTCATCAGTCCAGAGTGGGGGCACAGTTATTCTCAACAGATCTTTTTGTTATTATCATAAAGCTTCAAGTTAAGAAACCCTCAAATTATTGTTATAGATATTTGAGTTGAGGAGATCTTACAAGTTACATCCAAGATCTGGTACCAGAAAGGAAAAAGCATGTAAAGTGCCCCAGTTACACATGAATACACACTCACACATTGACAACTACAGACAAGGAAAGCCTATCTAGATGAGTCTTATTTAGGACTGGGTGTGTTGCATAGCTTTTCTTGTTCCTTCACATGCTTCAGTGACGTCTTGTGCTATATCTACCCAGGCACTTCTCAGACTCCATTGTAAAAAGTTCTGGACATGTTAATTGATACTTTTGCATCCTCTTTAAGAATGTGGGTATTTTATATAAGGGTAAAGTATTGTTTGTCTTGTATAACTCTATCAAATATAGCCTTGTCTAATATTATAGGCACTCACAAAATGAGGGTGAAATGGAAGACGGAAAATCAGTTGGTTGGAAGACATTTATCTTGAGATTCATGTTGCCTATGAGTTCTCTTAAGAAACTCATCAATTACAAGGTTGGCACCTTAAATACCTTGTTCTAACCTTCAAAACTGAGTTTATTAATGCCCCACTGTAAAGTTGACAAAGGCCAATATTTTAATAAGAAATTTACCACATACCACAGAAGAAAAAAAGAAAAATAAGCTCAATAAGCTCAGAAAATACTAAAAGCATCAGATTTCTGAAGCTAGTATAATCTCATTCTACATGTTCAGTTGTGCCTATATATATATATATATATATATACACATATATATTCAACCTTACTTATTTTTTCTATGATTCAACACAATTTAAATTTTCAGCTCTCAGCCCCTTTGCTTTAAACAAACCATCTTGAAAATGTTGGGGTTCCCCCGCCATTGAGTGACATCTAAGTTTTAGAATGCTAAAATCTACTCAAGACATTGCAGGGTAGAGAGCATATATTAACCCTGATGGCATTTGTCCTTCAGACATTCCTTGAGATATTTGTGGCCTCATCAGTACAGGTAAGGTGCCTATGAGATGACCCTTGCTCTACCCATGTAACCACTTTAGGTTCAGTGTTGGCACACAGGACTCTCTCTGATGCTTTTCTACTCCTTTGAGGTGAATAAGTCTCTATGAGGCTCTCTCTAAGGCCCTATGTGTCTAGAATGACTATACAGCTACTCATTCTCTGGGGTTCTGTGCCTCCCCAGGGCTTCACCTGGGAAGCAGAGTGTTGAAATTCTGGTTCCAAAATGTGACAATGCCTTCTTCCTCTCTAAACAGTAACATCTAATCTAGCCTCTAGGAGAAACCTGTTTCCTCAAATCCTCAGCTCATATATTTCTCTGTTTTTCCCTTGTATTTCTTTTATACTATGTCAACAGTCATATTCAACAAAGCTAAACAAAGATGTTATCAAAAAAGAAAATTATGCGATGAAATTATATGAAAATATATGCAAAAATCCCCAACACAATACTAGCAAACAACGTTCAACAGCTCATTAAGAGGATCACCCACTATGATCAAGTGGGATGTACTTCTGGGATGCAAGGAAGATTCAACATATACAAATCAAAAAATTATAATATACCACATTAACAGAAAGGCAGACAAAATCTATATGATTATCTCAATAGATGCAGAAAAAAAATCATTTGACAAAATTCTACGTGCCTTCATTTTTATAACCCTCAACAAATTATGTATAGATAGAATGTACTTCAACACAATAAAGGCCGTATATGACAAACGCACAGCTAACATCATACTCAAAGGTGGAAAGTTGAAAGCATTTCCTCTAAGATAAGAAACAAGGCAAGGATGCTCACTCTTGCTATAGTAACCAAAATAACATGGTACTAACATGAAGATAGACACATAGTCCAATGGAACACAATGGAGAGCTGCAAAATAAATATGAGTATTTACAGTCAATTGCTTTTTCACAAAGATGCCAAAAACACACAGTGGGGGAAGGACACTCTCTTTATTAAGTAATGTTGACAAAAACTGGATATCCACATGCAGAAGACAGGAATTAGACTATATATCACATCATATACATAAATCAAATCAAAATTAAGTTTTAAATATCAGGTGTTACACTGTAAAACTGCTACAAGAAGCATTGTGGAAAGACTTCATGACATTGGCCTTGGCAATGATGTTTTGTATCTGAACTCGAAAACACAGGAGACAAAAGCAAAAATAGAAAAATGGGATTGTATCTAACTAAAAAGGTCCTGCACAATAAAAGAAACAATTGACAGTGTGAAAAGACAACCCACAGAATGAGAGAAAATATTTGCAAACTGCACATCTAATAAAGGGTTAATACTTAAAATATATAAGGAATCCAAACAGGTCAGAGCAAGAAAACAATCTGATTTATAAAATGAGGAAAGGATCTGAATAGATATTTCTGAAAAGAGGAAATACAGATGGCCAATAGGTATATCAAAATATTCTCCACATCACGAATTATCAGGGAAATGAAAATTAATAACACAAAATCATCTCCCCCAACCTGTGAGAATGGCTATTATCAAAAAGACAATAAATAATAAGCTTTGGTGAGGATGTGAAGAAAAGGGAATCTTTATACACTGTTGGTAGGAATGTAATTTAGTACAGCCATTGTGGAAAACAGCATGGAACTTCCTCAAATTAAAAATAGAACTACTATATGATCCAGCAATTCTACTACTGTGTGTATATCAAATGAAAATAAAATCATTTTGTGGAAGAGCTAGCTGCATTGCAATGGTCATAGCAGATTATTCACAATAGCCAAGATGTTGAATCAGCCTAAGCGTCCATCAAGGGATGAATAGATATATAAAATGTGGTGTTTATATACACAATGGAATACTATTCAGCCTTTTAGAAGATGGAAATTTTGTCAATCGTGATAACAAGGATGAACCTGGAGAACATTATGTTAAGTAAAATAAGCCTGGCATAGAAAGACAAATACCGGACAATCTTACTTATATGTGGAATCTTAAAACATCAAACTCATAGAAGCATAAAGTAGAATTGTGGGTATGAGAAGCTGGGGTGGAGGCAGTGATTGGGGACATACTAGTCAAAGGACACAAAATTTCAGTTAGCTAGATGGAATAATTTCAAAGGTTCTATTGTACGACATGGTGACTACAGTTAATAACAACATATTGTGTATCTCGAAATTGCTAAAAAAATAGACTTCATGTTTTATCACAACAAAGAATGATAAGTGTGTGATGTAGTGAATATGTTGATTAGCATGATTTAGACATTCTGCAATATGTAATTTCAAAACATTATGTCACATACCAGAAATATATACAATTTTTGTCAATTAAAAATAAGTTTAAAAATAGGGCATAGGATTTAGGGTTTGATTAACAGAATAAATATTTTTTAAATAGGCGTATCTCCTAAAAGCTTAATTTTTTGACAACCGGAGCTAAGAAAATTTCATATTCTCTGCTTTTGGCTTTATTATTCTTTTGAATAGTGACAATAAAAAGGCTTATCTACTTGGATTTGGGGTTGGAGATAGAAAGAAAAGCAAATTATTGAGAAAGAGGAAAATAGTGAATACTGTCTTCTTACTTTTTCAAAGACTTCTTCAGCTCCAGAAGGTTGGCACAACTTTACAAGCACCTGGTTGCCCTTTCTTCTCATTTTTGTGATAAGTCAGAAAATTCACCCTTTAAAGTAATATGGCAGTGAATACTTCTGTAGGATGATTTTTTGGCAAGATAAATAATTATCTTCTCATTTTTCTTAATATTTGAAAGTTTTCTAAACTACAGCCTATTTTTACCTTTATTTGGTCTGATACTTAGGTACTTGTGTGTAGATTTATTACTGATAATCTGGGTTTTGAATTATAATAAAATTGTATATGTGGGTTTTTAACTTCTATTTTAGAAGAACAGCTCATTTTAAAAATTAATGCTTTCAGTTGAGAAAATATAAATTAATGAAACTATGCTCAGCTACTTTAAACCAACTATAAATTTTATTTATGGGTTCTTTGCTAGGGTAACTATCTGCCCTGAAGCTCTAACTTTAAGTGACATATTCATAACTATGAACTCTATTATAATATAGCTTTTCACTGATCGAATTCATAATAAAATACATTATCATTGTTTTTTGTGAGATATGTAAAATCAGATATAATTCATCTCATTAGAATACATCTTTAGTATACATTTTCATTGTATATTTTCACAGCAAAGCACATGCCACCTGGTGGCTGAAAGAAGTATGTAACATAATAGGTTCCAAAAATACTGTGTGGAAAACCAAAGGTTCCAAAATTATCCTTTTGAATCCATTTCTAAATAAGTAGCAAACATGTATTTTCGGGCCAGGTGCACCACAGTGGCAAATCTTACATGTTCGAAAGTAGACAACCAATGGTGTCTGTGTCAAATGGAGACATTAAACAGCAATACTCCATTTTAAGTATTTTTAAAATATCTTTCCAGAATTGTTTTGTATTTTGAAATATGTTTGCGTCTTTATGTCATGTCCATTTTACTAACAGAAGTAAAATTGTTTACATGCAGAATTGCTTGTTCTGGTACACACCTAGAAAACTGAGGAAAATATCTATTTTTTCCTTCACCTAACTAGAACAGGAGGTGATTAGGCAATGTGGGAAGCATTTATTTCTTCTAAAATTTTCACTGGAGTAGGCCCTAGGTGTTAGATGCCATGCTAGCAGAGGGTAAGGTAATAGGAATCTCCAGAAGAAACCTCATTGTACTGAAAGTCAGAAGATCTGGTTTCCAGCTCACAGCCAGCTGGTTGTGCAAGCTTTGGCAAGTGTTAAGCCACCTGATGCACAGACATGTCACATATGCAAGGCTTACGTTTTAAGGCTTTAAGTGGATTCATTTGTTTTTTGTAGCTACAGTGGAAGTTTCTTGTATTTTTCATTTTTAATTATAGTAAAAACACATAATATAAAACTTATCCTCTTAGCCATTTGAAGCGTATATTCAGTAGTGTTAATGATATTCATATTATTGTATAACAGATCTCTAGAATTTTCCATCTGCAAAACTGAAGCTATACCTACTGAATCAAACAACTCTTCATTTCCCCCTGCCCCAGCCCCTGATAATCACCATTCTACTTTGCATTTCTATGCTTCTGACTATTTCAGATATCTAACTTAAGTGTAATAATACAATATATATATCTCTGTGAATGATTTATTTCACTTAGTATAAAGTCTTCTAGGCTCATCCATGTTTTAGTGTGTGACAGAATTTTCTTTTTAACAATGAAATAATATGATATGGCATTGTATATACCACATTTTATTTATCCATTTATCTGTCAATGAACATTTGAATTGCTTCTACACTTTGGCTATTGTGAATAATGCTGCAATAAACATAGATGTACATATATCTCTTCAAGACCCTTTTATTTTCTATTATTTTGGAAATATATGGAGAAGTGGGATTGCTGGGTCATATGGTAACTCTATGTTTAGGTGTTTTTGAACAGTCTTCACTCTGTCTTCCACAGTGGCTGAATCATTTTACATTCCCACCAGCAAGGCACAAGGATTCCAATTTCTCCACATCTTTGCCACCACTCATTATTTTCTGTTTTTGTTTGTTTTTTAGTGGTCATACTAATGGGTGTAAGGTGATATCTCATTGTCATTTTGATTTGTATTTCTGTAATGATTAGTGATGTAGGGTCCCCTGTAAAATACTTGATAGCCAAGCCATTTTTATATCATTTTTGGAGAAATGTCTACTCAAATTATTTGCCTATTTCATAATCAGGTTAATTTCTTTGCTATTTATTTGTAGGAGTTATTTAGATAGTTTGCATATTAACCCCTTGTCAGATGTATAATTTATAATTATTCTTCTTATTCTCTACATTGATTCTGTTTTTTATTCTGTTGATTCTTTAAAGTGTAGAAATTTTTAAGTTTGATCTTTGTTTCATTAGTGTATTTTTGTTTTTGTTGCATGTGATGTTGGTACCATATCTAATAAATTACTGTCAAATCTATTGTCATGAAGCTTTTCTTATATGTTTCCCTCTAGAAGTGTTTTAGTTTAGGTCTTACATTTATATCTTTAATCCATTTTGAGTTAATTTTTTATAAGGTATTAAATGAGAGCCTAACTTCATTTTTTGCATGTGGCTATACAGCTTTCCCAGTACCATTTTTTGAAATGACTGTCCTTTCCCCATTGTGTGATCTTGGCATCTTGTTAGATTCTTTGACCATATACATGAGAATTTATTTTGGGGCTCTCTATTCTTCTATTGGTCTATATGTCTCTGTCTTTGTGCCAGTACCACACTGTTTTGATTACTGTAATGTAATATGTTTTGAAATCAGCAAGAGTGAGGTCTCGAATTCATTCTTTATCAAGGTTGTTTTGAAAATTCTATACAAATGTGAGATTCTATACAAATTTTAGTATTTTTTTTTTCCTGTTTCTGCAAAGGACTCAGAATAATTTAACATAAAAATCTGGTTTTAATGTGTAGCAGTAAGTCTTTTCTTAACCTCTTGGTTGATTCTAGTACAAAAAGCTTGCTACTGTATCTAATGATTCAGCTTCCCTAACTCCTATAAGAACATTTATTCTTCACCTACTCTTCCATGATGATCAGAGCAGATTCACCTCTCATTTTCAAAATATCTCCACCATTCATTATTCATATCATCATGGGCCTGTTATAGGAACTTACTGAATCATCCATTTTTAGCCGTGGAATTTCTCTGCAGTGAATTACTCCCTAGAATCACTGTCCCATTTTATTTTGTTTATGACTTTTATTCTGTTTAGCCAGCTGTCTCTTCCTCTTTGGGCTTGCCTTGCACGTTATCGTCTAGGCCCTTAGCCAATCACTAATCTTTCACTATTTAGCTATCCAACCACTAACCTGCTGCAGCTTCCTGCATGGGTCTTAAGCTCAGCATCATATCCCTAGCCCCAGCACACCAGATACTTTTTTTCCCTGAGAGTGTCACAAAGTATGCCCCACCAAATACAATGTCTGGGAGAGTCACTGAGCTGCGCAGTGCAATCTTCAAATGTATAGTCAGCTGAATTTAAGAAACCTTAGACCTTTCCTTAGGACTCAGTGAAGTCTGTGCTACACTTGCCTACAGAAAGATCCAAAGGCTAAGTCTTATTATTCTGTTATCTTCCATAGTAAATAATTTAAGGTTATCTAAGAGGGTACATTCACTATGGGGTGATAATGAAATGACTTAGAAATGGGATCAAGGCATTTAGAAAGTTCCATTTTTTTGGCTTATGAAACCAACCCATGAGCAGTGGAAATAGCATCTTAGTCCATGTTATCTAAAAACTCACTTTAGTTAACTATTCATTAGTTGTTCTGTTATATTAAAGTAGTTTGATAAAATAGATCCACAATTTGAATGTGAAGCTGTGCTGAAAAAGATAAATAAATTGTGATGATATCTACTGTTTGGTGATAAGATCAATAACAGACAAATAGTGTCCTAATAAACAATAAAGAGATTTTAAGCAGCAGAACTGCATCAGGTGTTTAAGGATGTACACAGATTTTTAAATGACTTCTAAAAACACACAAAAATACTGCTAAGAGAATTGTTCATGGACTTGATTAAGAAATTCTTCCAATCACGTATATATATTGTAGCAAACAGATCCAAGGAAAGAAACGTGTATTGAGAAACTTTAATGTGGTAGGTGCTTTTTACATATGAATTTACTTAATTATCTCAATAAGCCTGTTGTGTAGATGGCATTATTATCCCATTTCATATGTGAAGTATTTAAACTTTAAAGACGTTAAGTGTTTAAGGTCACAGAGCTAATAGAAGGGCTAACACTAAAACCCAGGTATGTATGACTGTAAAATTAATTCCTTTTCTACTATACCAAGGGTTACCTGGCAGCTTTGAGGGAAAAAAAGATATCTACATAGCTCAGAGATGAATGAGGAATTTTAGTATGCAAGGGTCGAAAATAAAGCTGATATTGAACGTTTTGAATACTTGTTTATTGAAACATATGCTAAAGATTTCTAACATGAACATTATCATTATAAATGGATATATATACATATATATCCGTAACTTATATGCTAAAGATTTCCAACATGAACATTATCATTATAAATGGATATATATCTCTATTTGTAATGATTATATATATATATATATATATCTTACAGCAGCATGATTATGCATGTATGGGTCTGTTACATAAGTGATTGCACATTTTTTAAACATTCTATATATTGTGTCACTCTAGTTTAATATAACTTCTTAAATGTAAAGTCCATGTTTGATACATAATTGACTTGGTTTCTGGCTTGTGTAGAGAGGTGCACAGGTCACTCAAATGCTCATGTTTCCCAAGGGGATAGAGCAAAACGTAAGCAGTTACCATCTATGTACTCCACCTCAGCTCTGGATAGACCTTGGACTCTACGAACCCATTCACTCATTCAGCCAATGTTGTTTTTTGTTTTACTCCCTGTTATGTGCAATGAACTGTGCTAGGCACACAAGGAGGCATGAAAAGATGAAAAATAAAATTTAAAAATGGCCTCTTGAATTTATATTATCCGATCCACTGATCTGCCTGCAAAATGTCCTAGCTGTCTTTGGTTTATCAAATTTATCACAGGTACCTTGTAAGAGTAGTTAAGGATTATATTCATTCATTCTCATAAAGCTCATGGGCTCCAAACCTCAACCATACTGTAAGAGTATAGGACTCTAACTTCAACTCATTTAAATTATTATTGCTGTGACAAGAACATTCTGAAATCTCTCAGTGAATCACCAGCAGTAGCAGCTTTACTTTTTAACACTAAGCAGCCATTAGAAAATCATATCGAATATTACAGCAATCTGTTTTAATACTAGTTAATAAAGTAATTAGTAAAGTAAGAAATATATTACTATTATGCTATTTTATGACTTAGCTGAAATTGCATATGCAGATGTATAATGTGGGAATTCTAAAAATTCCATATAGAAAATTTAGCAGTTTATTTAAATATTTCTTATTCACAGGCACCCAGCTGTGATGGAGGAAGCTGCATTTAAATAGTCAAAATTGAAGGTGCCAGCAGATTTCAAACAGAACACGTGAAAGGGAACTTTTTATAAACTTTGTTTTCCTTCTCGCCATGTATTATTACAACACACTGAAATTGAAGTGTGATATTTATTTTAACCATCTATGCACATTTAAACGTTATGTGGTGCACTACTTTCTAAATGCACAACTGTCTGATGTTATTCACTGAAAGTACTTCTCAACCTGTACACCTGTGCCAGACACTATTAGCAAAAGTGGTCATTAAATTAGTGTACATATTAGAGTACACCTTGAACATAGTTTTACCTAAGATGTGGTCATGGTTATTCAAAGCTACCATGCTTTTATGAACTTTTACATATACATACATATTATATACAATATATAAATAAGATACACATATACACAGATACATATGTGTGTATATATATACACACATATAGACACATACATATATATACACACATGTATCTGAGTATATATGTGTATATGTGTGTGTGTGTATATATATACATACATATATATATATATACACAGATATCTGTGTATATATATATATACACACATATCTGTGTATATATATATATACACAGATATCTGTGTATATATATATACACACACACATATATCTATATATCTATGTATATATGTGTATATATGTATCTTTGGGCCAGAATCTGTCTTTCATTACAGGAAACTCTAAGACCATTTTAAAGTACAGTATAGCATTACTAAGAAATCTATACAAGTAAACATGCAAGCTTCCTCATATTAAACCAAACATAGAACAAAAATTGCAAGAATTATATGAATTTTTTTTTTCTTTTGGAAACACATAGTGGCAGAGAACAGACGTTTTTTATACTATCTAATATTTATTGAGGGCCACATGCCAAGCAAGGTATTAGAAGCTTTAACAAGGAGTATTTCCTTAAGTCCTCAAAACAATACTGTAAAACTTTTTATCATGCCCACTTTATAGAGTAATGAGGCAGGGAGGATGTGTGACTTACCGAATATCACATAGCTAGTAAGTGATCGAGACCAGGTTTGAATCCAATCTATTTGGCTCTCACATCTGCACTCTTTATTTTATTTTAAGTTCTGAGATATATGTACAGAATGTGCAGGCTTGTCATATAGGTACATATGTGCCATGGTGATTTGCTGCACCCATGAATCCATCATCTAGGTTTTAAGCCTTGCATGCATTAGATATTTGTCCTAATGCTCTCTCTCCCCTTGTCCCCTATGCACCGACAGGCCCTGGTGTGTGATGTTTCCCACCTTGTATCCATGTGAGAACAGAGGACTTTTAGGGTAGTAAAACTACTCTACATGATACTATAATGGTGGACACATGTCATATACAAAACCCATAGAATGTACAACACCAAAAGTGAACACTTATGTAAACTATGGACTGTGTCTCATAATGATATGTGAATCAGGATGTTGATAATGGGGAAGGTATGCATGTTTAGGCGTAGGAGGCATATGGAAAATCTGAGGGAGGTGCTGATGGTGGGGAGAATGCCCACGTGTGGGAGCTGGGGTATATGAGAACTCTCTGTACCTTTTTCTCAATTTTTCTGTGAATTGAAAACTGTTCTAAAAAATAATCCATTAAAAAACACATAATAACTAGTTGTAACACTAGGACAAATAATAATTCAGTCAAATCATCATTAAAGCATGATGAAGCAGACCTCTTCTATCCACCAATAGATACTAAATTGAAAAAAGCATAGCTACTGTTTTATTTTTAAAAGGGAATATTCACCATTTAAAATAATTGGGAATCTAATTTTGTATGGTCTTATACAAAATGAATAACATAAATTGCTTCTTGGAACCTAGTAACCTATATCAGACAGTTTAAAAATGAATTAAAAACACACACAAAAAATGGAAAACAAACATAAAACCAGGACTTGTACAGAGTAAAGTAATATTAAACACCACTCAGCAGCCTTTAGCAAAGTACTGTACATGATTAGCTAGATTGCAATATGTATAGAGGTTTAATCTCTTTTCTACAGGGTATTCTTCTAAATGACTGAAGACAGTTAAACTTTCACTTTTACATCATTCCTTTTTTACTTTTTCATCAGTCCCTTCAGTAGTTTGTCATATGACATGGTTTTCAGAAACTAAAAGTTTCCTCCTGGATACTTTCTAGGGTAATATCCCTCTTGAAATATGATAGCTGAAATTGAATACACAACTGCAGATATGCTATGTCAAACACAAAACAGAAGAACATTATTATTATAAACATTTATTATTATAAAGCCATTTTTATTAATAAAGCATATTTTCATCTGTGGCAATGCACCCACTATTGAATGACATTGCTCTTATACTCAGTTAATTCTTAAAATGAACGTATATATTACAGACATAAATTCTCTTACAAGGTGTTACGAACAAGACCTTGAAAAAAATATGCCAGCCACTAGGATCACATAGCCTCCATGTAGCCTTGAGCAAATCACCTCACCCTCTTTGGATCTCAATATCTTCATCTATAAAATAGAAATAATAACATTGCTTTTTCATAGGGTTGTTGTGAGAATTAGGAAGAATTATACATAGAAATCACCTCAAACAATGTCTGGCAGGAGGCAAATTTAAGAGTTATAAAGAGCTAGGGCAGAGAGACATCATGTCCATGGATGAAGGTTCATTAACCTAGAACAATAGGTAAAATAATCACAATTTACTTGAATTGGTATTTAAATACGGCTAGCACTGTTTTTAAGAAACAGCATTCAGTGCAGAGGCCAGAAACAGAGAAGAAAGTAAGCCTTCTCGGATCTGAAGATTTCCCAGGAGAGATTAAAGAAATGAAGGCATGCAGGAAGCCACTTGCTTTAAGCAAGATCATAAAAGTAAACTTTATGTGGGAGAGAGGAACATACAAAGATTATAAAAATCACCCTGAAAGAGACTGAAATTTCTTCAAATTCAGAATCACAACTGAACTTCCCGAGTATTAAAATAACGATGGTGCAAGCCTGAATCTACTTTGTACCAGAGTCTAAGCAGTTAAACTTAACATTGAATACTTTATGACCGTAAGTTGCAGTTTTTCTGAAATATTTCTTATTTATTTATTTATTTTGAGACGGAGGAGTCTTGCTCTGTAGCCCAGGCTGGTGTGCAGTGGTGCAATCTCAGTTCACTGCAACCTCTGCCTCCTGGGTTCAAGTGCTTCTCCTGCCTCAGCCTCCCAAGTAGCTAGGATTACAGGCATGCGCCCCCACGCCTGACTAATTTTTGTATTTTAGTAGAGACGGAGTTTTGCCATGTTGGCCAGGCTGGTCTTGAACTCCTGATATCAGGTGATCTGCCCGCCTCAGCCTCCTGAAGTTCTAGGAGTACAGGCATGAGCCACTGTGCCCGGCCCTCTGAAATATTCCTGAGATCAAATTGTTTCTCTTAATATCATTCTGGGGGCAATTTTTATTTAGAAAACAGAGACACTGTCTTATTGTAGCAAGCATAAATTATAGAGAAAGACAATGAGTGTAAAAACTTTGAAAGATGCTTGAGCTTTATATAACCAACATCATATGATTTCCTAGAACTGGAATCTCCATGAGAGCAAGCACTGTTTAGTTCAACTGCTGAAACGTGCACTTGCCAGTGTGAACATGCCACATTCTACGGTAAGAACAGGCCAAGAGACCTGGAAGGTTGGCATATATTATGGAACAATATGCCTATGAAAGTCACCTGCCATTGACAGTTTTGTTATCACAGAAGATGCATTCTGATTACTAAGAATAATTTTTGTTATGGCTACACAATATAAATAAAATGGAATATGTTCAGAACTGCCTTCTTAATACTTCCATACTGTCTCTTAGTATTTTTATCATCAAGAGAAAATAGTAATGGAAAACTAACTCAAAAAAGGAGCAAGTTAGGACTAAGGATTCAGACCCATTGAGAATGTCACTCTATAGGAAAGAACACCTACTAACTGAGTTCTGGTTAGGGCAAAGAAACATGGATGGAGCAGTGGAAGAAGGAATTTATAATAATTATTTGTAATCTCATAAAAGAAAAAGGGGTGTATCAGCTACGTCTATTTCTTCCCTTGATTTTTGTGTGTGTATACACACACACAAATACACAAACATATATAAGAACTCATATATATGTATATATAGGTAGTGTGCGGGTGTGTGAAAGTGCACACAATCTTTTTTCCTCTCTCTGATTTTCCCCTTCATTATTTTATAGAAACATTTTTGCTAGCAGTTAAGTTTACAATGTAAGCTTTAGATTATAAAATGTTTAAGCAGAATTTAAGGCTATTTAATATCAGCTAGAGATGGACATCATAAACGTTGAAACTTTGTATTGGGGAAAGGGGAAACATCTTTATTTGAAGGAAGGATAGAAAGTGTAGACTTCTGTTTTATAGAAGTTAAGTATTCGCAGGATGGCTACAGACACTAAGTAATCAGAATAGGCTCTGCTGATTGTTATTAAGCTGTTGTCTCTCAGCTCCAAATAAACAATTCTACACATTGTTTAGTGATGCTGGCACCAGGATGGGACTCTGCATACCACATATTCCCTTTGCTACTTGGTCCTGGTTAGGTTTTGCCAATAGGGGCTCTAGAGGGAGGCTGCAAAATTGAAAGAGAAAGAAGACATCTGATCTTTCCTGATTACTTGCTAATCCTGTCAGCAGTGCCCAACCACTGCCCTTTACCCTGGCAGTAACAGTTAGTCCCAGTCTCAATTTTCTTTCCCAAAATCATTTTTCTGCTCATCCATGATGACTGTATTAGTTACCTGCCTTATAGAGTCATCAAGAAAAATTTTGTGCATAGGAGAAACCAGGAGACATAGGATTTTTAATTGTTTACTTTTGTCTCTTTCTCGTTCCTCACCTACAGGCCAATGTAACATTAATCAAGTTAGCTTTTGTCTGTTTCTTATTTTATAAACAGTACTATTGCAGTGTGTTTTTTGTAATCTACAAGAGTGTTATAGGCATAAATAAGAAAATATCTGTGAAGATCATCAGATTCTGGAAAGAATAAAATTTTGTGCTAAGATTCAACATGGCCAAAGAAATATTTTTTCATATTGAGCCTTTTGGAAAATATACAGGCACCAATCCAGATGAATGACTAATAAACAGAAAATCAGTCAAATAAAATGACAGCAGCAATAGCAGGGAAAATATAATTTTTTCTTCCCAAATAATTTATAAAGAAAAATTAAACTTGGTATAGATTGAATAGCAACAGAGGATTTCAGTATAAGATGCTGAATACCAAATATTTTGGAATGGCTCCTTTTTTGGGTTTTCATCTATCTTTCTTTCTTTGTGAAAGAAAGTACAAGAGGGGGTGGGAGGGGTTTGTTTGTATAGTAAAGCTATGAAATTGAGAAGAGTAATGACAAATCTTGACTACCAAATTTCCAATGTAATCTTTGCTCAAACCCCAGTGCAACGATCCTAGAAGAACTGTTCATTAGTGCTAGGATGAGGAAAAACATGAGTTAAGTACTATGTTAGAAAGAAAACACAGAAAATTTTTTAAAAAGGGTAAAACCTGTTGACATCAGTAGGTAGCAATTAGAAGACATCACTGTCAGGCTGAGGTGGAAGTCCCAAGGCTAAATGGCTATCAGAAGTAAATTTACAGTCTGTTTTCACCTATTAAAACAGTCAAAATGTAAAGAGATCCACATTTTAGCCTTGTTAAAATCATTTTAGTTAGATTTCTCTCTTTCTTGAAATATTTATCAAATGACCCATTTAAATATTGCAGCACATCTGTGTATACTGGTTAAAAATAAAAAGTAATAAGTAAAACTAGACCTGCTTATATTTAAGATACCATTGCCAGCTGCTCTTATTTCCTGAGAACAAGTTGCAGTTTCCTGGCTGTTATTTCTCGATCACTAGATACCTCACGTACGTGTGTGTGTGTGTGTGTGTGTGTGTGTGTGTGTGTGTGTGTGTGTGAGTGAGACGTAGAGAAGATAGTGTTTATTGTATTTTATATTTGGCTCTCAGTTCTACTTGGGAAGCCAAGTGTATATAGTGTTAGGGAACACTATTTACACTATATACAGTTGGCCCTCAGTATCAGTGCATTCAACCAACTGTGGACACAATGAGATTGCATCTCATGCCAGTCAAAATGGCAATTATTAAAAAGTCAAGAAACAACGGATGCTGGCAAGGTTGTGGAGAAATAGGAACACTTTTACACTGTTGTTGGCAATGTAAATAAGTTCGACCATTGTGGAAGACAGTGTGGAGACTCCTCAAAGACCTACAACAAGAAATACCATTCGATCTAGCAATCCATTACTGGGTATATACCCAAAGGAATATAAATCATTCTATTTTTTTTTTTTTTGAGATAGAGTTTCGCTCTTGTTACCCAGGCTAGAGTGCAGTGGCGCCATCTCAGCTCACCACAATCTCCGCCTCCTGGGTTCAAGCAATTCTCCTGCCTCAGCCTCCTGAGTAGCTGGGACTGCAGGAGTGCGCCACTATGCCCAACTAATTTTTGTATTTTTAGTAGAGACGGGGTTTCACCATGTTGACCAGGATGGTCTTGATCTCTTGACCTTGTGATCTACCCTCCTAAGCCTTCCAAAGTACTGGGATTATAGACATGAGCCACCACGCCCGGCCCGTTCTATTATAAAGATATGTGCACATGTATGTTCATTTCAGCACTATTCACAATAGCAAAATCATGGAATCAACCCAAATACTCATCAATGATAGACTGGATAAAGAAAATGTGGTACATATACACCATGGAATACTACGAAGCCATAAAAATGAAAAAGATCATGCCCTTTGAAGGGGCACAGATGGAACTGGAAGTCATTATTCTCAGCAAACTAACACAGGAACAGAAAACCAAACACCACACGTTCTTACTCATAAGTGGGAACTGAACAGTGGGAACACATAGACACAGGGAGGGGAACAAAATACACTGGAGCACTTTGAGGGGTGGGGCATGGAATGCTTCAGGAAAAATAGCTAATGCATGCTGGGTTTAATACTTAGGTGATGGGTTGATAGTTGCAGCAAACCACCATGCCACATGTATACACCCCGAAACTTAAAATACAAATTTCAAAATATCTTCATAAAAATAACAATAGAACAATAAAAAATAATACAGCATAACAACTATTTACCTAGCATTTACATTGTATTAGATACTACAAGTAACCTAGAGATAATTCAAAGTATACAGGAGAATAGGCATAGGTTATATGCAAGTTCTATGCCATTTTAGATAAGAGAGTTGAACATCTTAGGATTTTGGTATCCTGGGGTTCTGAAAGCAACATCCCACAGATACCAAGAGAGGATTGTAATATTCACACTCCTGAAAATAACATGAGTATCTCTTCCTTTTTTATATTTTGCAAATCAAATTTGAGAAGACCCTTATTGTTCTGGTATCTTCTTCCAGATTATTTCTTTTGTATATGTGAACTACTTCCATTTCTGGCCCTTCCAAGTGATTCAATTTCTTGTTATAGAACATTTCCTGTTAATGTACTTTCCAAATATGCCTGGCACATGGTAAATTTTGACTCCGTATTCTGGAGGAATATCAAAATTTTGGACTATGTCATCTCCAGAAGGGCATACAAGTTGTTGACCTTGCCAATTGATGGAAGGCAGTGTTCTGACATTCTTAATTTCCTTGAATATGTTCCATGGAAGCTTACCATTATTGCCTTTAACTATAGTATTTCACAACGTTTCATAAAACTGAGAAATTTAGTAAAGTTTGGAAATGAATGGTCAGTAGTTAAAGGGCATATTCAATCAATACATTATAGAGTATTGTTTATTATAACATAGTCTCATCTGCTTTATCACTAAACTAACTGATCTTGGAGGACAGAGGCAGTTTCCTTCACTTTGGTATCCAAAATCTGATGAATTATAGACATTCAATAAAGATTTAATAAACTGAACTTTATGGTTGAGCAGATTATTTGTAGTCAGTCACCTTTATTAAAACTCCATATATTCTTGAAGTTCTTGGAGTTCTTAGAGAATGAAAGGAAATATAATTTTCCATTACTAGGACAGAATAAAACATGCTCATTTGTTTTAAGTGTACATTTTGGTTCTTCCAATGTGCAGCTATCAAATCAAATATTTGGATGGGGATAACAAGGGCTAACAATACTAGTTTGTTTTAATTCTGGAGAGCTTATGTCTATGTGATTCACAATGTGATATGGCTTACTAGGAACTCTCAAAATTAAACTTGCCTTTTCCCAGAAAAGCTCTGAGTACAAAAGTGTTTGATTCAGAATTTTCAATCAGTGGGAAAGAGGACAATATGCTTAGATTTTTTAAAAGAGTAATTACTTGAAGTGGTTAATGAATTGACTAAGGACAAAAACCTGCTTGAGATGTATGTGTAATTTAGATGTTGTTTGCATGAGTATGCTAAAATGTCATTTGTTTCTCCTTTACCCACTTTTCCCCTCTAGGCTAGTCTGTTCTTGCCACTAGACTTAATAAATGATAAAATCAGAATCTCAAATAAATTGGAGATATTTTATATAATATTTAATAATGAGCTGAAAAACAGACCCATACACATTCACTTTTTGAGCTACAATCCACTTAATCATCAGGCCTTGCCAGTCCTTTGTACTATGAAAATACTGCATAAAACTATTTTCTTAACCAAATTCAACTTGTCTTATAGTAGGACACCCTTAACTCAGAAATTTCTCTTTTATAAAACCTGATAAGCTTTTACAAATGCCTTTAAACCAAAGAGAATTTGTCAATATATTTTATTTCATGTTTAAATTTCGGTAGTAACTTTGAGGTAGTCAAACTATCATGTAAATATTTCTGTTTGCAAGACATAATTGGAGAAAAGATTAACACAACTCTGGCCACTCACTAAATTTTAGACTGGAAAATGGCGTTTCTTTTACCTTTGTCCAGAATTCCACTTGAAGTATACAAGGAGGGGTAGGAATGGAAGATAAGATTCATAGAACCGTGGTCCCCTCATGGGGATACCCTGCCATATGTCACAGAGGACAGGTTCTCAAGGAGAAAATCTGAATGACTTTCAACAAAATCCCTCTCCTTTCAAGGCTCAGGAAATTTCCATTTTGAAACACAGGCAAAGAACTGAAAGGAATAATCATTAAATGGCTCACTTGTTATTTTTTTTCATTGTCCTGAGTGGCTGGATCCCATAGTTTGGTTTTCTGGATATTTCTTCATCCATAAAGATAATAAAAATGAAATTTCATAGAATAGCTTCAGCTACAAATGGAAGTAAAATGTCCAACAATTTGAACTCTGTGGGGGAAAAAAGAGTTATCTAGAGGTCATCCCTAGAATATTTTTAACCTTAGAATTGTTTTACTAGAGAAGGTATAAATAGAATCCAGATGATATAAGTTAAATGTCAACTTTTCCAACAATGAATATTGGAAGAAAAGTTAATTAACCCATGATACAAGATACTATGTCTGCCTGAATAGTTTATTGGATGATTGAGATTAATTTACACGTTATTTATCACACTAATGTGATCTTAGATATAATTGTATCACATCTTGTGAGATCTGACTTGCTTTTCTCTAAAAACAGCATATTATACTCTTATGACAAAATAACCTTAAATAGAAGAATACTAGTTCTTTAAGTCATTAAGTTTCTAATAATATACATTTTCCACTGGCAAAATGATAAAATTAATGCCCCAAATCACTTGAACGTTTTTTGCACATATATTACAAACAATAAAGCTATATACACATTGGCTCCTTTTTTCCTTTTCCTTCTCTCTTCCTGTTTGTTTCCCCTAAAAATCAGTGACAAGATTCAGAAAAAAAATGTTTTTAACATCGTCTCCACAGCCATTATAAGGAATTTTGTTGAAATATTGATAATGCTCACTTTTTGTGGGTCTGACGTGTATAGGACGAGATTCTAGGTTATTCCGTCAAGCAAGGCAAGGAAGGTTATTTTAAAAAATAGTAATGGAGTCTTCAATCCTCAGTTCTACAGAGATGGTTGTTAAAATTAACTTTTAAAAAACTAATAGTATGTCAAATGAGAATAGAAAAGTAACTAAAGGATACCAGGAGAGTTAACAGATGAATTTATTTTAAATAATAGTTCTAGCTTTTGAAATAAGCAAAAGATATACTGAATTAATCCAACTACCTTCTTCTACTCACCGTCCTTAGACTCAAGTAGGAAAATAATATATGGTCTGAATTATTTGCTTTTTGTATATGTGGATATTTTTTCTGCTTATAAAAAGAAAAAAATAAAAATATTCTGCCAGAAAGACAGAGTGCTAGGTGTTTGTCAAACATTATATTTGCTAATCCTCGTAAACTCAGGAAGATTGAGTTTGTCCTGCTCACTTTACAGAAAAAGCAATGAAAGCTCAGAGAAGTTAACTGCCCTAAATCATAGAACTATTAAACAGTGAAGCAAGAAATTCACACCAAGTTCATCGAATTCCAAATGTCATCCTCCTTAAGCCCTGATAGATCTAATTTTATGTTTCCTGAATATTTACAAAACAGCAACAGTTACAAAATTCTGTAATTAATTTTTTGAATAATTCACTGGAGAGTCGACCCTTGCTGAGCTCCCCATGGCTCGGTGTATTCGCTCATTGAGTGTTCATCTGGTAAGATACCAGCTTTGAGTGCTTAAACTAGAAGAACTTTAAGGCTCCTTCAAACCCTGTTTCTGATTCATAACCAAACTGTGCACCTAAAAGAGAAGAAATTCCCTGTGATAACAATTTTTCCTATACTATCATCCCTTTACATGGGACCTGAGGACAGTTTACTCATGACAACCTTATGTGGGTAGACATTACTCAATTTGAGCCAGAGTGGAGAATTAGCAGCTCCAAATTCAAACTGAAAAAGAAGGTAGTCAATCACAGAAGCATGACACCAGTTTACACAGATGTTCTGCTTTCCTCTGACTCACTCTTTCAGGCTTGGAAAGGGATAAATTTTATTTTAGTATAGCAATTGCAATAGAGTCATACCACAACTCATATTTTTATATTATGCCTTCTCTGTGTTGTTTTATGTCTCAGTTTTTGACCCAAGTTTTGAATTGTCCGGGAGCCTCTAAAGCAAAGGAGGAGGAGCTGGGAAAAAGATGGAACTTTTAATTTTTTTCATTTTTCAATTTTTGTGAGTACATTGTAGGTATATGTGTTTATGGGGTACATGAGATGTTTTGATACAGGCATGCAATGTGAAATAAACACATCATGGACAATGAGGTATCCATCCCCTCAAACATTTGTCCATTGAGTTACAAACAATTCAATTACTCTTTAAGTTATTTAAATGTACAATTAAGTCATTATTGACTATAGTCACCCTGTTGTGCTATCAAGCACTGGGTCTTATCCATTCTTTTGGATTATTTTTTTGACATTATCTCACCCCAGTTAAGATCACTTTTGAAAGAAAGGTTTAAGTTTATATTTCTAAGGAAAAGTAATAGTTATAAAAGCATCAAACAAAGACCCTCAATATTTTTGCAAAACAATAATGTGTTTTTGCTGGCTAGAGACAACACTGTGGTTCCCAAGATAAATAGTTGAACATGGTAAAAACTGAAGGATTTTCATCAACTTACTATGTCTCTGATAAAGCTTCAGTTGGTGTTATGGAACTTGTACAGCCCATGGGAGTAATTCTCACAGTAGACTGTTTAGCTATTAACTTCCTATTTTTATTTTATGATCTTTATTATCTTTGAGTTGTCTGAGGGCAGTTGAGCTTGTTGCTGGGCCCTAATCTTTGACAGTGACATTTGTCCAAGTTAGAGAATATATAGAAAAGACACACTATTTTGTCAGCATCCCTGACTTAGCAATATTCTAGGCGATATAGGTGATTCTAGTTAGCCATATGAACAAGTACTCATTAGGGGCCAAAGTTACAAAGGTCCTTCAAAGCAACATACCCCTCTTTATTATTATTCTAGAAATAATAATTTCTGAATGAAATGTTATTTGAAAAATTAGCCAATGCCTTGCTACACAGACTTTAATACATTCATAGCTGATGCCTCAGTTTCTAAAAGGAACAACAAGTTAACAGCTGTACTATAAAGAAGTCTGAGGAAAATGGAAGGTCAGGTTAATTAATATAACCTAATCAAATAATCAACTACTCACATTTTCCAATTCATTTGGTATCCTAGTTTATAACAGTTCTTTTGTCTTAACTGGAATCAGTCTAGGGATGAACACTACTGCTTTGCATTGTGTGATAGTTAATACTGAGTGTCAACTTGATTGGATTGAAGTATGCAAATTATTGATCCTGGGTGTGTGTGTGTGAGGGTGTTGCCAAAGGAGATTACTGTTGGAGTCAGTGGACTGGGAAAGGCTGACCCACCCTTAATCTAGGTGGGCAACATCTAATCAGCTGCCAGTGAATATAAAGCAGGCAGGAAAATGTGAAAAGGCTAGACTGGCCTAACCTCCCAGTCTACATATTTCTTCAGTGCTGGATGCTTCCTGCCCTGGAACATCAGACTCCAAGTTCTTTAGCCTTTCAACTCGGACTGGCTTCCTTTCTCCTCAGCTTGCAGACAACCCATTGTGAGACCTTGTGATCCTGTGAGTTAATACTACTTAATAAACTCCTCTTTTTATATATATCCATCCTATTAGTTCTGTTACTCTAGAGAACCCTGACTAATACACATGGCTTCATTTGGTGATACTGAAAGCAATTATCCTTAATAAGGAACATTTCAGACATCATCACAGATTCAGAATCAATTCAGGTATGAGAGTTGAAAGAGCAGAATGGATGGAACAAGAACACTATTGGCAAAGGGTAAAATCAGTCGATTCAAGAGACCTTGTCATGCATAAATGATATGAGCTGGTTTTTTTTTTTTTTTTTTTTTTTT
>NW_016107808.1:118217-120142 GCF_001604975.1 Cebus imitator | reverse complement strand
TCTAACTGGCGTGAGATGGTATCTCAATGTAGTTTTGATTTGCATTTCTCTAATGACCAGTGATGATGAGCATTTTTTCATATGTTTGTTGGCCTCATGTATGTCTTCTTTGATATGAACTGTTTTTAATGTCATTTATTGGTTTATTCCTGTGCTGAGTATTGATACTTTGATATTGGAAAACATTTATGTCTCAAGTATTTATCTTTGGAAAATGTATTCTGCTTTCAAATCTATTCCTTTCTCTCTTTTTTTTTTTGAATTTAGTTTTTATAGAGATGGGTTTTCACCTTGTTGATCAGACTGTTGTGCCCATGTTACTCAGGCAAGCAAGCTACCAACCTTGGCATCCCAATGTGCTGAGATTACAGGTGTAAGTCATCATGCCCAGCCTGCTTTCAAAAATATTCTGCTTTCAAAGTTAAAAATCCCCTAATTTCCCCATGAAGACACAAATTTGATGCAGTAGAAAAACTTCAAAGACAAATCTTGACTGTTAATCACCATATGACCTCAAGCAAACTGTTTATCTTCCCTGAATTTATTTTATTTTATTTTATTTTATTTTATTTTATTTTTTATTATTTTCAGAGCCTCACTCTGTTGCCAGGGTTGGAGTGCAGTGGCATGATCACAGCTCACTACAACCTCGACCTCCTGGGCTCAAGTGATCCTCCTGCCTCAGCCTTTCAAGTAGCTGGGGCTAAAAGCATGTGCCACCACACCCAATTCATTTTTGTATTTGTTGTAGAGAAGGTTTTTGCCACTTTGCCCAGACTGGTTTCGAAATCCTGGGGTCAAGTGATCTCCCCACCTCAGCCTCCCAAAGTGCTGAGATTACAGGAATGAGCCACCATGCCTGGCCACGTAACCTCATTTTAAAAATAAGTATAATAATCCCTTCCTGGTTCACGGAACTAAATGAAATAGTATTTATAGGCAATATAGCAAAGAAGAGGCACTCAACAGATAGTAGCTACTATTGTATGGGTTAGATTATGATCTGAAAACTTCCTTTCATGTCCTAAATTTCACAAAATTTGTAAAAATGAGCTATTAATATGTTTTTCAAATTGTATAGATAGAAAAAAGGGTTCCATTGTCAAATAAGTTTCTGAAATGCCACATGCCATAACCCCTTTCCCTTGGTAAATAAAAGTTCAGTTAAACATAATTAACTGTGTTGAAAAATCTTAAAGTAAAAATAAAATGTTTAGCTTTATGGAACCAAGGGTCCTTTAAACTTATTTGATCATGGAAACATTTCTTCCCAGAAGATATATTAACATCCTAAGAACTTTCCTCTATTCCACTTAGAAAAATCACAAGTGTGTGGCCGGGCTCGGTGACTCACGCCTGTAATCCCAGAACTTTGGGAGGCTGATGTGGGTGGATCACCTGAGGTCAGAAGATTGAGACCAGCCTGGCTAACATGGCAAAACCCCGTTCCTACTAAAAATACAAAAATTAGGCAGGCATGGTGATGCATGCCTGTTATTCCAGCTACTCAGGTGGCTGAGGCAGAAGAATTGCTTGAACTCAGGATGCAGAGGTTGCAGTGAGCTGAGATCACGCCACTGCACTCCAGCCTGGGTGACAGAGGGAGACTCTGTCTCAAAATATAAATAAATAAAATTGAAAGTGAAATGGCAAGTTTGCAACTGTTAAAACGCCGGAATATAAATACATCTTCAATATTAAAATAAACTGAATTATCTGTGATACCTGGATATGAAAATTAAGGGTGATTTGGTTTTGAACAGCAGCAAGACAAGGCAGAACAAATGAGAAATACAGTGAAAGAGAAAGACCACTGACTAGAGCCAAGACTTGGCATTATAATCACTTTCAGTTGGTAGTGTTTTAATGACTTAATCCCAAACTGCCTTTGGAACTAAGGGTTTTCAGGATATTGTTGAAAATCT
>NW_016107808.1:114872-116567 GCF_001604975.1 Cebus imitator | reverse complement strand
TAAGCAAAAACATTTCTGGATACCGGTTATGCTCTATTGTGGCTAGAGTCGCTTGAATTTGCATAAGTGAATTGGGCAGAACCCTGGTCTTGAAGAAATGGACCTGGCAGTATTACATGAATGTGGCAAAGAATAGTCTACCAAGAGTTCTAGGGAAATACTTCCCATGTATAACTTAGCTCTATTTACCTAAAGCTAGTTTATTCCCACAGACACAAAGAGAGAGAGAGCGTTGTTTTTCTTAGCCAAGCTTCTACAAAAAACGGCAAGCTTGGGGGAGGGGAGCAAAACAAATGTTTATGCCTTTTGTTTAGGAGTCTCAGGTATTTGAAATACATACTTAATATAGCCAACTCCTTTGCTCCCCCTCCCCTAGGTTTATTGACTTTCCTAACAAGCTTATTAACGAAATTATCAATCTCTATCAAACTGGTTTGAATGCTGGCCCTGCATCAGAATGTTCCTACTCTCTTGTGGAAGCACTAACAAGTAGATAGAAGAAGGGGCCTAGACAATTCACACGTTGGATTTGCAGCCACTGGCTATTTCAGATTCAGCTGCTAAAGCGTCTTTGGTATAGACAATGAGGGGCGACCGAAGTGACTTTTCTTAGTCCATTTCCTCTCTTTCTCTCGGTCTCCGAAAGGTATTCCTTGGGTCTCTTGCCTTTCCCTCTTCACAGTCCCTCCGGCGCAGTCCCAAAGCTTCACACCGGGTACTCTAACCCCCTTTCCCTAACGTCTCCCAACTACCACCCCCTTCCCCAATCAAAGTCCTCTCCCGGTCAGCACCAAAGCCCGGAGAAGTGGAACGCACACAATGCCTCCCTTATAGGGCTTGAGTTCGGAACTGGGCATGCTCAGTAGCCAAAGCAGATTTTTTTTTTTTTTTTTTTTTTTTTTTTTTTTTCTTTCTGTCTCTCTTTTGGTTGCAAGTGCGGCATCTCTCCCAGTCCCACGCCTCTCTTTCCTCAACCCTTATCTCCTATCCCCTACCCCCACCCACAACTCCAAAATTACCCAGCGTAACCCTTTCTGCTCCAAAGGCCCACGGAGTTCTAAGGTGCGGATAATTAACCCCTTTTCTCTGAACCTGGCTAAATAGTCTCACTTTAGGATAAAGCCTCACACTTTCGCCTTAAAGCCCCCGGCCCCTTACGCGCAGACAGGTAGGGGGAGTGCGAATACTACTGGATCCTAGGAAATTGGTTCCCAAGAAGGCTTCATCCAGGATCGCCCGGTACGGAGAAGTATTCCAGGAGCCCTCTGTTCTGCGGGGTGACAATTAGCCAAAGGTACCGTACCCGTGATACAAAATCCAAGTATGATTGTTGCATCTGAATGTCATTGTTGTTGACTCATTCCTCTCCGTCCTGTAATTATTCAATTCCGCGTAGACTCGACGACCCTATAGATCTGCTTCGGCCCCCCTTTCCCAGGCTTTCCAGTGTTTCTTTGGCTTTTCCAGGCTTCTTGGTTGTTCTCCCAAAGGAATGCCCCGTCGGGTGTGTGTGTATGTGTGTGTGTGTGTGTGTGTGTGTGTGTGTGTGTGTGTTCCCTCGTTATTAGGGGACTAGAAGAAAAGGACGCGAGTGTGCGTGTATGTGGTGGGGGGGCAGAGGCAAGTGAGCCCTTGTTACAGGACTGGGGGACTGGGGCCTGCACGCCTGAGGAAAGGGGTCGCTCCTCCCTAGGG
>NW_016107808.1:107574-114599 GCF_001604975.1 Cebus imitator | reverse complement strand
GGTGGAGGGCGGGGGCGGGGATTCAGCGCGTGTATGTAAAGGTGCAGCTCATGTGCTAGGCGCTGGGTGCGCGCGCGGTGTCTGTTCGGGTGCGCGCGCGCGCGCGCCACTGCCCGCCTGCCCGCCTGCTCGCCTGCTAGGGCTGCTCGGTGGGTTTGACGGGCGAGCGGGCGCGGAGAAGCTCTGTCCGGAATCACGTAGAGACCATCGTGGAAATAGCAGCGCAGGTCACGGCGCCGCGGGCCCTGGACTAGACCCTGGGTTCTAGAGGTGGGTGAATTTCAAGTGGGGGCTGCACAAGCTGCACCGACAGGCGCGCTGTCTCTTCCCCCCTTGGCTCAATAGCGCGTGTGCGTGAGAGTGTGTGTGTGTGTGCGTGTGTGTGTCTGATCGCGCACGCGCGCGCAGGGGGCAGGTAGCTTATTATTTTTAGTTTGGGTGCTGTTGACTTGGGGCCGGTTGAGTGGCCAAAGTGGCCGAGGTGGCTAATCCTCCGCTCCACCTCCCACTTGCCTGCCTGCGGCGCGGTCGCACGCCGCTGAAGACCGGAAAGGATCCGGGTGTCCTTGGCATCGCTGCCCCCACATCCCCTGGGCGGCCAGGACAGCGGGGCAAGTGTACTGGTCTCGGGTGGCTCCGGCTGTCGGGCCACTGGGCTGGTTTGGGCTTTATTTTTGCGTCCCACTCGAAGCTACTTTCCGCAGACGTGGATCTAAGGCTCCCGGCAGTGGCCCGCGAGCTGGTCGGAGATTGCTAGCGCTCGGCAAGACTAGGAATACCAGAGGAAAAGCCAGCCGGTGGGTAACTCTAAAAGCCCTGGAAAGCCCGACGAGCACTGCCAGCGCGACTTTGCAAGGTGCCTAAATGCTGAGCTGATTTCTGGCATGGTGAGAGCAGGATTTATGTAGCTGGCCGGGAGCGTGGGGGCGGAGAACAGGGAAGGGGGAGCCAGGGCCGCCGCTCGTAGCCAAAAAACCACAGGGTCGGTCTGCCTGTGGTAAGCAGGTCAGTGACACCCTAGTGCCCACGTCTTCCAGGCCTGATCTGGCCATCTCTTCCTCCTCACACCCCTCACGCCTGGGTCCAGAGAGGTCGACCGAAACTCTGGCAGCTGCCTTCAGGGACGGGAGCGCGCGGAAAAATGTATGCGCAGCGGGACTGAGGCCCCCGCGACATCCCGCGCGGTACCCCGCCTCCCCTGCACTGCCCGCCAGGCTGCTGCTTGGGCCCCTGACGCGGAGGGGGGCTGCGCGCCGGCTCCGGAAACTGGGATGCGGCAAAACATTGCGGTACGCGCCAGCGGCTCCTCCAGCCTACTTGCCGCCCGCCCGAGGTAGCGCACCGGGGGCGGTTTTGGCCGGGTCTCTCCGCGGACCTCCTCCACCCCCATCAAAGCTTTATATGGGCCAGCGGGGTTTCCCGAGTGAGCAGTAGGGGAGTTACCCCTGCCCACCCCCCTGCAGCCCACCAGTGGTCTGCTCCCCTCAGGCCGGCTCTGTCCTCCCAGTCGCGGAGTGCCAGCCGCGGCACTCTGGAGGATGCAGGATTTGTTTTTGGTAGGGCTAGGTTTGTTCAGTCCTGGCGGGTCGTGGGAGCCCAGGGTCTTGCGGGGCGCAGAGAGGAAGACGGAGAGACCGATAGGGAGACGGACAGCTCCCAGCAGCCACAGAGAAGGCTCTTGGTACCCAGCTGGTACTTCGTGGGCTTTTTCTTTTCTTATTTGCGTTTTTTCCTGGATGTTTAAATGTGCATGTTTCCGTGGTACCACGCGAATGTGAGGCTTTATTCGCATACATCCAGTGCCTGCCTTTATCCTCTTTGTAGCTCCGTTCTCCAAGCTCTCTTTCTTCGTTTCTCCACTTCTCAATGGTCTCTTGCCCTTTCAGTGCCTCTTTCTCCGTCTCCTTGGTGGACCAACTGGACTCTCTCTCTGTTGCCTCCTCCTCCAGCTGCTTGTGGCTTCCTCTGTTTCACAAGAGCTGCATTTGGGAACTTCCTGGCTCGTTCTAGTGCATTTTCCCCTCTTGCTACTTAAAGTAGAATTTGCCAGGAGGAGGGCAGCTTCTTATGCGTTTTCAGATTTGTTGAGATTCCTGGTTCTTGTTTTTGTACTGAATTTGGATTCTAACGATTTTTTTTTTTTCTGCGCTTGTTTTTTAGTTTGGTTGCTTTTGGGTTTCTTTGTTTTGAAGTGGGTGGGGTGGTGGTTTAGTGACAAAAAATGACTCAACTGAACCAAAACAGCTTTTGAAAACCACATTTATAACAAGGCAAATAATATCAAGTGAAATTTTGATTTTACAATGAAAGTTGCTTTAGGTGATGTCATAGTTAAGAATTATGACTTCTTTTTGCAATGCCAATCATGCTGTCATGGTGAATAGGGGAAATGCACGTCTATATGGCAGCCAAATAGCATCTCAGCAGTGCTGGCTGTATTCTGAACCAAACTACTTAAAATGCAAATCCTCCTGGGTCATGGCTAATGGATTGTCTACCTTGAGGCATGTTCGGTTTTACCACTAGCTGTTTCCTCGTGGGTAAAATAAACAAAGGAGTTTCTGTGTGCCACTTCTTTCTTTGCATCCTTTCCTTGTTGTGTGTTCTTAGGAATTTTATTTATTTAATTAATATTTAGTGGTAACCATATTGAAACTGCAACCAGCTTCCCATTGACTATGAAAAAGACGTTGCTAAAATAATAAAATGCACTCTGCTTGTGTTCTGTTTAATCTTTTCCAGGAAGCATTGTGCATATTTGTGTATGTATGCAGTATTTAAGGACCTGAATACGATGGGTTAATTTGCTAAGCATTAAACTCTACCAACAAGTGATTTTTTTATTTGTTTGTAGTCAGGGACATGGGGTGGGAATATTAGGAGGGGGAGTGAGTGTTTGGAACTGATGATTTCAGGACAAAAAATGTGCTGTACTGAACATATTTGGTGCTGTAGGAAATGGTACTCAAAGATTGTGATGTCTGAACTCCTCTTCCTCAGCAGTTGCAGTCTGTGGTCAAAGTGAAAGAGAAAAGGAGTTAAGCTGAGGACCAATCGGACCTGGGTTCAAAATGGTAAATAAAGGTGCGTGAGAGTGCCAGGCAGGCAAGAGAGCCAATTCTCAAGGTGGAAAGGCTGCCTGGAGATTAGCTAAGCAATGAAGGAATAACCAGGTTACTCTGCTGCTTTCAGAGACTCAAAGACAAAAGGCTTTTTGCTCTCTCTTTGGGAGATGACTGACAGGAAATTAGAGACTCTTTATTTACCAGAAAATAAAATTTGGCCACCCCTTACTCAGTTGTTTTTCTAGAATCCCACAGAGTCATCTGTGTCTTTGAAGGCAGTAGTGCACAGGAGTAAACGGATTGACAGCAGTGAGCTTACTTATGGGACTACAGCACAAGCAAATCTCTTCCGAGGTCACTGTCTCTTGGTCTTTTAACAGTCCCCCTACAGCAGCCCAATCCTCCCATTTCATCTTCCAGTAAACTCTGGGCTCTATATGTTTCTTATGCAGCCTCTGTATCTAGCCGAAGTTTAGAGGATAGATAATCCACTAATCAAAATGTCTTCGTGGTGCAAACTCAATGGCATACTTGATAGTCTGGGGTTGGTCATTTGAAGTGCACATAGGAAGCTTAAGGCCTGTGTTCAATGGCAGAGTTTGATGGTCCATGTAGAAAATATATTTTCAGATTATAAGATTTAAGCATGATTAATAACATATTTTCCAATTGTTGGTTGTGTATTCTACACATGTAAATTTTGTATAAACTACAGGTATGGAAAACGAAATGTATGGCAGTCTTGGTGGTTATTATTGTTTGACTGAGTGAGACTATTTGGAGGTTTGGCTGCCCTAAAAATACAACACTGGCAATTATAGCCATGTGTTCACTATGGTATGATTTAAACACAAATAATTTTTCAAGTAATCACCATTGAAAAAAATGTTTTCTTTTTATTTTTTAGATTATTTCTCTTTATTCAGAAGCATACAGTTGTTTGCTGATTGCAAGAAGATGTTTCTTTGGCTGTTTCTGATTTTGTCAGCCCTGATTTCTTCAACAAATGCAGATTCTGACATATCGGTGGAAATTTGCAATGTGTGCTCCTGCGTGTCAGTTGAGAATGTGCTCTATGTCAACTGTGAGAAGGTTTCAGTCTACAGACCAAATCAGTTGAAACCACCTTGGTCTAATTTTTATCACCTCAATTTCCAAAACAATTTTTTAAATATTCTGTATCCAAATACATTCTTGAATTTTTCACATGCAGTATCCCTGCATCTGGGAAATAATAAACTGCAGAACATTGAGGGAGGAGCCTTTCTTGGGCTCAGTGCATTAAAGCAGTTGCACTTGAACAACAATGAATTAAAGATTCTCCGAGCTGATACTTTCCTTGGCATAGAGAACTTGGAGTATCTCCAGGCTGACTACAATTTAATCAAGTATATTGAACGAGGAGCCTTCAATAAGCTCCACAAACTGAAAGTTCTCATTCTTAATGACAATCTGATTTCATTCCTTCCTGATAATATTTTCCGATTCGCATCTTTGACCCATCTGGATATACGAGGGAACAGAATCCAGAAGCTCCCTTATATCGGAGTTCTGGAACACATTGGCCGTGTCGTCGAACTGCAACTAGAAGATAACCCTTGGAACTGTAGCTGTGATTTGTTGCCTTTAAAAGCTTGGCTGGAGAACATGCCATATAACATTTACATAGGAGAAGCTATCTGTGAAACTCCCAGTGACTTATATGGAAGGCTTTTAAAAGAAACCAACAAACAAGAATTATGCCCCATGGGCACTGGCAGTGATTTTGATGTGCGCATCCTGCCTCCATCTCAGCTGGAAAATGGCTACACCACTCCCAATGGTCACACTACCCAAACATCTTTACACAGATTAGTAACTAAACCACCAAAAACAACAAATCCTTCCAAGATCTCTGGAATCGTGGCAGGCAAAGCGCTCTCCAATCGCAATCTCAGTCAGATTGTGTCTTACCAAACAAGGGTGCCTCCTCTAACACCTTGCCCGACCCCTTGCTTCTGCAAAACACATCCTTCAGATTTGGGACTGAGTGTGAACTGCCAAGAGAAAAATATACAGTCTATGTCTGAATTGATGCCAAAACCTTTAAATGCCAAGAAGCTGCATGTCAATGGCAATAGCATCAAGGACGTGGACATGTCAGACTTCACTGACTTTGAAGGACTGGATTTGCTTCATTTAGGCAGCAATCAAATTACAGTGATTAAGGGAGACGTATTTCACAATCTTACTAATTTACGCAGGCTATATCTCAATGGCAATCAAATTGAAAGACTCTCTCCTGAAATATTTTCAGGTCTTCATAATCTGCAGTATCTGTATTTGGAATACAATTTGATTAAGGAAATCTTAGCAGGTACTTTTGACTCAATGCCAAATTTGCAGTTACTGTACTTAAACAATAATCTCCTAAAGAGCCTGCCTGTTTACATTTTTTCAGGAGCACCCTTAGCTAGACTGAACCTGAGGAACAATAAATTCATGTACCTACCTGTCAGTGGGGTCCTTGATCAGTTGCAGTCTCTTACACAGATTGACTTGGAGGGCAACCCATGGGACTGTACTTGTGACTTGGTAGCATTAAAGCTGTGGCTGGAGAAGTTGAGTGATGGGATTGTTGTAAAAGAACTGAAATGTGAGACGCCCGTTCAGTTTGCCAATATTGAACTGAAGTCCCTCAAAAATGAAATCTTATGTCCCAAACTTTTAAATAAGCCGTCTGCACCATTCACGAGCCCGGCACCTGCCATTACATTCACCACTCCTTTGGGTCCCATTCGAAGTCCTCCTGGTGGCCCAGTGCCTCTGTCTATTTTAATCTTAAGTATCTTAGTGGTTCTCATTTTAACTGTGTTTGTTGCTTTCTGCCTTCTTGTTTTTGTTCTGCGACGCAACAAGAAACCCACAGTGAAGCACGAAGGCCTGGGGAATCCTGAATGTGGCTCCATGCAGCTGCAGCTAAGGAAGCATGACCACAAAACCAGTAAAAAGGATGGACTGAGCACAGAAGCTTTCATTCCACAAACTATAGAGCAGATGAGCAAGAGCCACACTTGTGGCTTGAAAGAGTCAGAAACTGGGTTCATGTTTTCAGATCCTCCAGGACAGAAGGTTGTTATGAGAAATGTGGCTGACAAGGAGAAAGATTTATTACATGTGGATACCAGGAAGAGGCTGAGCACAATTGATGAGCTGGATGAATTATTCCCTAGCAGGGATTCCAATGTGTTTATTCAGAATTTTCTTGAAAGCAAAAAAGAATATAATAGCATAGGTGTCAGTGGTTTTGAGATCCGCTATCCAGAGAAACAACCAGACAAAAAAAATAAGAAGTCACTGATAGGTGGCAACCACAGTAAAATTGTCGTGGAACAAAGGAAGAGTGAGTATTTTGAACTGAAGGCAAAACTGCAGAGTTCCCCTGACTACCTACAGGTTCTCGAGGAGCAAACAGCTTTGAACAAGATCTAGGCCATGTAATCTTACTTCATACAAAGGACATTTATTTAATGATGAAAGTGCCTTTTGTTGACTTCTAACTTCCAAATACTATATTATCAATAGGCATAGAGGCAGGTGTTTCCAAGGGTATCTCATTAACTGTAGCTGCAATGATGTGTCAAGTAGAAGAGAATTTGTTTAATAGATTTTACTACATAAAACCTATACTGTGGAGTCCTGTGGGGATACTGCAAACTCTATTGCCAAAGGGATGCTTTATACACATAATAGTGAATTTAACCTCAAGAGGCAAATCTGTTTTGTACCCCAATGCAAAACCTTCGTCTCTTTGTGCTTTGTAAAGCAAACTCAAGAAAACCGGTACAGATATTTGTACCTCAGCTGGGTCCTTTATCTTGCACGTAGATTAAATTGGTGGAACTGGAATAATACTTTTGATTTGTGGCATTGTAACAACTCCGTGTAAAGATTATCTGAAAAGTAAAAAGACTAGATGTT